>NC_090804.1:8825666-9135333 GCF_036512215.1 Solanum lycopersicum | reverse complement strand
AGGGAGGCGCAGAGAGGGAAAAGGGGAGGAAGAGAATGTTTTAAAATTTTAGAATTTGGGGCTTTTGGTGTTAAAGAGAGATAGGAAAAGTTCATCTCAACCATTAGATTAGATAGAGATGAAGGGTTAGATTGTATTATAATTTAATGGATGGGTGAGATTGAAAGGTAATATTTTAAAATTAGATTGTATGGCTAAAATTGAAATAAATATTGGCTAGAATAAAAAGGAAAAGATGGCTATGATTGAAATAAGATTGCAATTGAATAGGCTAAAATTTAATAAAATAGGCTAGAATTTAAATTTTGAGGAAAATTGAGGAAATGCTATCCCATTAAAATACTACAAATTTTATAAATATTGTACATAATCGGAAATTATTTAAATTTTAAAACATTCGAAAATCCTCAATATTTTTAAAATATTTTAACAATAATTTTATAAAGTAAACATACTAAAATATATAAAATCTGCAAATAAAACAATAAACAACTTTTAAACTCCATTTTGGAAAAATTGGTTTGATTTAATTATTATGATCACGTTGACACATAAGTATGCAATTTGTCTTAAGGGTGTTGGGGCCCTTTAGACGAGAGGGTGGCTACTAATTATGTGGATTGATACCAAGGGTCAAACCACCTAGGGCTTTATGCAACATGTATGACCTAACCAGGACTTCTAAGAGTTGGCTTGACATAGACTTGAAAGGGATTCTATGCGAGAGGTTTGTGGTTTCGCGGTAGTAAAACTATCCGTTACGTCCACGCATATGCCGACTCTCTATAATGGGTATTTAAATAGAATTTGAGTAGTTGTGAGAGGTGCAAACACACAACATCATGAGAACAAAAAAAGAAAAAGGAAGAGAGTCCCAATTGGGGGAAGTATGAGCGGAACGCCAGTTATCAAAGCAATAAGCACTTAGAATTTAAATTGGAAAACGGTAAGATATGGGCAGTTTATAAAACAATAAATAAATAATTTAAGAATAAATAAAAAATCATATGGGGGATGAAATAGCTGTGGTGCGTGTCTACAACAAGTTTCCTCTTTATATTCTCCTGGTTTTTTATTTTATAATTCATTTTTAAGAACATTAGAAAATAAAATGACATAGTTATCATTTTGCAATTGTGACTGAGGTCATCCCTAATCGACTCCATCTATAGTTCGTATACAAACACACTATAAAAAATATGACTATCACACTACAAATTAAACATATGAAGCTATTAAAAAAATCATGCAAATAAGGAAAGAGGGTATGACATTAAACATATAAGTAAACAAATAAGGAAAAAAGGAAAAGGTGAAACACGGTAATAATCAATTAAGGAAGAGGGAAAGGGGTGAAACATGGGAAGAAGACAGTAAATAAGGCAACAAAATGATAACTAAACATGCTAAACATCTAACAATAATGAAATAACAAAAATAAAGTAAACCCCACATAAATAAGCATAAAACACGTAATGCTAAAAACGTAATATATCCAGCGGAGTCGCCATTCTGTCGCGCCCTATTTTTCGTAAAAACAGGTTTTGTGCACGACCTAACAACTCTTTTGGGATTTTGAGTTTGGAGTCGCCACCTAACGAATTAAGGCGCGTTAGGGCACCTATCTAACCTAATGAAGTCTAGCTAAGGTCAACGAGGCAGAGATCAGGGTAAGAGTTTAAATTACCTCGAGGAGAAGGTATTAGGCACTCTCGAGGTCCACAAATGTTGGTCCCGATCGTATCTCAAGCAATCTATGTGGGGGGTTACAAGTGGTAAATCAGGTCACTTCATTTCTTAGTTTATTTAAGCTTGCTAAGTGATAACGAATATAAAACAACTAAGACTATTTTTTTATTTTTATTAATTTAATCATGCAAGGCTAGGTGATAATAATAAATAAACAATCGAGTTTGTTTTTATTTATTTAAACATGCGATACTATGCGTTAAACAAATAGCTCATATTATTATTTTAATTAATATTTAAATATGCGAGTCTAAGTGATAAATTATTAAATAATTAAGTAAAAAAAATTATTAATTTTTTATTAATTATATAAGCATGCAAAACTAAGTGATAACATTAAATAAATATTAAATAAAAAGATAAGAGAGGGGACAACAAATAAATAAGCAAACAATTTTATTATTTTTTATTTTAATCTACCCCAAATAAATTTCTAAACCATTAAAATTACTTCAATTATTTATTATTTGAGCATACGATCTACCTGATAAACAAATATTGCAAATATTAAGCAATTAATAAAGAGATAAACAAGAAGACATAATATGCACAAAAGATATAGAAAATAGCTCGATTTCATTTATTATGCTACACCAAACAAGAACTATATGTGCGAAAGTAAAGTTTTGAAAAATTGAGCAAGTTTTTAATAGAATTTTTTATTTTAAAAAATATTTGTTGCTTTATAGGGGTGATGCCACGATATTGTTAATCGCGCTCCTCCACCATAGAAACAATTTTAATTTGAGGTCGGTCTTTGAAAAATAAAAATAATTTATATTTTTGAAAATAATTTTAGAGATTTAGTTTGCATATAGGCACATAAATATTTACATATAAATACACATAATTCTTTTTGATAATCACGGGTAAGTGGTACTTTCGAGGACACGTTGATTTAATTTAAAAATTGAAATTAGACCTCGTAATTCCTTTGACTTTCCCACTAACGATAGGTTAGGAGATAGTGATTATAATTTATTTTTTTCAAAAAACAAATGTCATAATCAATCCAAACCTTTAAAGGAGGATTGAAAAATGATTTTTTTTTAAAAAACTTGTTGCAAAAACTTTGTAAAAAAAGAAAAACTAGTAGAACATTTTTGTAATAAATTTATTAAATGTAAAGATTTTGCTATGAAATATATACAAAAGCCAAGTAATTTGTTAAATGGAACAAATGATTTTATTTTATTTTATTTTTTATGGTTAGATCTAAAATTACTTTATCAAAAAAAATTGTCAAATAAATTACGAACCTATAGGCATGCTTTCTAATACAAATAAGTTTGCAAATAAAAAAAGTATGATTAACATACAACTTCCCCTCCCCAAATATTTCATATGCGAGAGCTTTAGAGTTATACAAATATTACAAAAATTCGAATAAATAAAAAAATATGGATTCAAATATATGAATTAAATGAATTAATCTCTCTTCAGAGCTAATCTTCAACTTGAACTTTAAGTTTGAAACCTGCCAAAGCAATCAAATGGCTACACAAGTAATCATATTTATTTAGACTAGATTAGACACAGATGCAATTGTTTAACATTAAGTTATATATATAGGGGGAATAGAACAATAAACTTTCGTAAATGTATGAATGCGAAAGGAATACTAACCGGTTGAGCATAAAGGGATGGTAGAAATGAGAACGAGTTGATCCAACTTCTATTTCAACAAAGCAAAGTAGTCAAGTAATAGCAAAGAAGAACACCGTAATCTTAATTTAGAGGGGAGCTAAAATGAGAAAATTATAAGAATATTTCATTACCAAAAATAAAATAAGTAATAATAAAGTTAGGTAGACAATATTCTTTTACCTTAAATAAAGAAGCACCAAAATAATATTAAATTATTAGTATGATAAAAGAGAATAAATTAGGAAGAGTAGTATGTATTTTCCTTAAATAAAGAGAAGCAAAAACCAGAAAATATTATTCTACCATAAATAAGCAAGTAAGAAATCAATAAACTTACAAATAAGGAAAAAATAGATCAATTAGTATTGTTTTCTTTATTTCAAAGGAGTCAAAATTAGATTTATAAATCTTATTGTCAAATATAAACAAGTAACAATAAAATTAAGGAGAGTAATATTATTTTCCTTTAAATAAAGAAGAGTCAACTTGGAGAACTAATTTGACTATTGATATATATTTTGTATTTTATTCCCAAGTTAACCAAATCATTACCAAATACATTCCGAGTAATAATCTACCAGTTTATTTATGAAAAATAAAAAAAAGGTTCATTAACAATTGACTAAAATTAGGGGAAGCAAAGAAATATTCAATTATTAACGGTAAAATAATACCAAGGCTATCACACTTAACAAAATCATTTATTAATAGAACTTGACAAATTATTGCGTAATCAGTTATCAAATATTATCATAAATGAAGGCACCAAATCGAACAATACAAAGGAAATTTATGTCTAAGATCAGTAAAAGTAAACTTTTGATGACGGTCCATCAAAGCTTCAATGATAATAGAACTCAAAGCATGTTAACATCTAATCATATGAACACATTCTGTGAGAGCAATGAAGTTTTAACAGGATATTCAAATTGATGTCAGCCTGAATGATACTTAAACTAATAATAATGAACAAAATTGAGAAGATTAACATAATTTAAACACGATGCACATCAATTTTCACATAAACATACATGAAATTTCCATGAAAATTGAATTAAACTGTAGGTAAAGGAGAAGAATGAAAATGCTAAAAAACGAGATAATAATTTATAGTTATTGTACCCATACGGATCTGTTGAGATCCGTCTCCATCTTCGCTGGAAATTGTTTCTGCCGCTGTGCTGTTCTCGCTGATGCTTCTATTGCGTATGGCTGCTGGTTCGGCTGTTGCTCGCTTACTCTATCCTTGCAAAAGAAGAAGAAAAGAACATGGGAAAATGGAGGGGAAGGGGAGAAGAGGAAGACGAGAGGGTGGGAGGGGGTTTAGGCAGGGAAGAGGAAGACGAGAGGGAGAGAGGAACGACTGCTGGCTTTGCTCAACTGGTGGATGGAGCTGCTGTCCGCTGATGCTGGTGGTACCCGTCGTGCTATCCCTGCAGGTGGAGAAAAAGGGAGGGAAAATAGAGAGGGGAAACGGGGGAGGAAGAGGAACGATAGAGAGGGAGAGGGGAAGAAGGAGGCGATTGGGAAGAAGGGGGAGAGAAAGAGGCGGCTGGAGAGAGGGAGGGGTGGAAGACGGCTGGTCGGAAAAGGGAGAGGGAGAAGAAGCGACGGGAGAGGGAGAAGAAGAGGGGGTGGCAGCTGGAGCTGCTGCTTCTCGCCGGAAAAATGGAGAGGACGCAGGTAAAGGGGAAGGGGAGAAGACGAAAGGCGGTTGGAGAGAGAAGAGGCTGAGGGGAGAGAATGGCGGCTGTCGACGGCGGCTATAGACAAGGGAGGTTCTCCGAAAAACATGGGGAGTGAGGGAGATGACGGCTGGAGATAGAAGAGGGAGGGCCGGTTGGAGAGAGGGAAAAAGGGAGGCGGAGAGAGGGAAAAGTGGAGGAAGAGAATGATTTAAAATTTTAGGTTTTGGGGCTTTTGGTTTTAAAGAGAGATAGAAAAAGTTGATCTCAACCGTTAGATTAGATAAAGATGAAGGGTTAAATTCTATTAGAATTTAATGGATGAGTGAGATTGAAAGGTAGTATTTTAAAATTAGATTGTATGGCCAAAATTGAAATTAATATTGGCTAGAATAAAAAGGAAAAGAAGGCTATGATTGAAAAAAGATTGCAATTGAATATGCTAAAATTTAATAAAATAGGCTAGAATTTAAATTTTGAGGAAAATTGAGGAAATGCTATCCCATTAAAATACTACAAATTTTATAAATATTTTACATAATAAAAAATTATTTAAATTTTAAAACATTCAAAAATCATCAATAATTTTATAAAGTAAGCATACTAAAATATATAATTTCATGCAAAATCGATGTCACGACTCAAAAATGGGTGTGATGGCACTCTTCTTATTCCACCAAGACAAATCAGCCTAAATCTCGAACATTACAATAAAATTACGGAAATTTATGTTCAACTTAGAAATACCCCCAAAATCTGGTTGTCATGTTTTCAAGCCTCTAAAGTATTACAATCGAGTCAAAAGAAAAATATAAGTCTCATATGACATTCTTGCTAGAGTAGAACAAGATCATTAATAGGAGTAAGAAGGTCTGCTGAGATGACAAACAACCCTCACAAATCTCCAAGAAGCCTCAGAAAAGAAGAGAATGTATCATAAAAATCTGGGCTAGTAACCTACAAAATAAAAAAAATGTAGCAGCAAGGGGTGAGTACCAAACCACACGGTACTCAACAAGTAAACGTCTAAAACACAAGCTAAGGGGATGAAATACGGGTACTCCTACCACCCCACCCAACCTCCACAGTTACTACCTGCATAAAATTCAGTCTAATATAATAGTTCACATTTACATAGCGCGTAACTCTACAACAACACTTAGACAAATTACATATGTATCCTCCACAACAACAATTTACCAAATTACATATCCTTAATAACAACACTTCAACAAATTACATATCCTCGATAAAAACACTTCAACAAATTACATACCCTCAACAACAACAATTCAACAAATTACATATCCTCAATAACAAGCTCAGTATTCATCAATCAAAAATTTCGCAGAAAGGCAATCACAAGATCAACAAAACATAATATCAAGTTCACCAATGATAAGTATGTGTAATGCAATGTCAAGTATAATGATGCATGTCTGACCCAGTGATACACACCCGCTGTCTCTCAGTCCGGGACCCATGGGGGACATATCTGTCCATGCATCTGTCGCAGCGCACGACACGACCCTCGATAATAGTAACCATCGCAGCGCGCGATACGTCCCTCGAAATATAGTATTCATCGCGGCGCGCAATACGTTCCTTGAAATGGTACATCCTCCTTAAGTTATCATTCTTTCTCAATGCACATAACACTTGTCACAACCATGTCTCAGAATAATGCAAATGACATGTTCACACAAATAATGAGGGATGACCATTTTCATAACATTGCACAATTCACAACAACACAAACATGATATCACATTAACAATGGTTCAACAAGCCTTCAAACCTTTCTCAACACATCATACATAAACAGTTAATCACATTGCCTTTTGTTACCCCTTTTTTATATGATTAAAATTAATCAATGTGGACAAGTCAACCCATCACAAAATCTCATTACTCTCGATCATATACTACAAGTAAATACACGCATTTCATACACTTATCAAGAGTTTAGAAATTCACTTGCCTCAAATAGTAGAACAATTACTCCAGAATTTGAGTCTTCCTCTTTCATTGCACTTCCAAATAAATCTAGTCTATTCAAATAATTAAACGCAATAAGGTTTCGAAGTTAACAACACACATATTGCTATGTGTCTAGACTAAACCAAAAAAACTCACCAAAATTTATAATTAAGTTCTTAAGTTTCAAGATTAGGATTAACTTTTAATTTCTTTCCAATATCATAAATCTTAGGACATTCACGTAATACCATATACCTAATACTTAATTATATATATTAATATATCAAAACTTAAATCATAATATGAAAACTATTAAAAGGATCTCAAATTGATCCCAATTTATATCACCCGTATTTGAACACCAAAATAAAGATATTTCATAAAATACTTTTATACAGAAGTCTTCTTGCATGTCTATTTAGCTCCCTTCCCAGTAATTGTTTCATGATCATCAACAATTGGTCATAATTACTTAATGACTAAGGTGAAATTTATGCTAAATATACATGTGACAGTGGGGTCTACAAGGTGAATTGATTTATAAAATTTGAAGAGGTTATATTCAACTTTGCACATAAAAATTTAATATGGAACTCTATACTTTTGACATGAAACGATAAACTTGCTATCAATTCGTAAAATAATTTTCTTGAGCAAATTCATTCGTGTACACTGACATGTGGTAACGGCTTATGCCCATACACCCTATAAATAACTAAACACTGAAAATGTTATGTATAAACAATGTTTACCTGAAATAGTTTCTCTTTTCTTATCGCCATAGTATCGTTCTTCTTGGTGAATTGGATAGGGAGGCTGCGACTAATTTGTATAGTGATAAAAAAAATTAGTAAACCCTATTATGTACTTTAATATAAGGATCAAGTAGTATAGGATCTTAAATAAATTATCACTTTAGTCCATCAACTATGGATTAAGTCAACTATTTACAATTACTCATTAATTAATTAACTTAGGTTAAACAAATAGTTTAAAATTCTCAAACCAACTTCAACGCACTGATTATGAATAAATGGTAATTTTACAAAAAAATTCTACAAATCACATCCCGGGTTATTACAATCGACTAAAATTCTAAACTTTAAATAAATTTTTAAAATGCGTATTTAATCGAATAGCATTCCTAAAATAGTTAAAGGTCAGTCAAAATTGGGTGTCAACACAAAGCATACTATTCACTACAAAAATATAGTTTTTACAACAAATAAATTTGTCACAAATGATTAAGCATGTGGTGAAGATTTTTCTTATTGTAGTTAATATAATTCTTTTAGCGACGAAACACTAAATCGTCTTTGTATACATTTAGAGACACAAATTTAGTGACGACTGAGTAACGAATTATTTTTCGTCAAACAAGATTTTTAGTGATGAAATATGATTTATAAATGATGAAATTATTTGTCCCTGATAATCAAATTTGTTGTAGTGTATCAGACTTTTATTCTATTTTAAAATTTACTATCAAGGCCTTAGAATCACTAGGTAATCACATTAGCCTTACCCTAAAGCCCTAGCCTTGTGATAAAAAACCCTACTCTCAAGGTTTCTTTCTTAATATCTTCTTTATACCTAGATTTCAAGGTAATTTGATCACTTCTCTTGTTACTAGGTGATTCAAGTCTTAATTGGTCATAAAGGTTCAGTTCTATCATTATAAGCCAAGATATTTCATATTCGATCAAGTCTAGGTCAATTCATATTTAGATGATGCTAACTATCATCAATTAGCATTCAAGATGATTGAAATAAGAAGATGAATTTAGAACCTTCAACTTTGCCTCAAATGGCCTACACCCATAATCATAACCTTCATCAACTTAGATTAGGGTTCATCAAGGAATTCACATGAAAACATAATATAATCATCATGTAAACATAATTCAAAGATAATTGAATGGTATCCACTTGATTGAAGTCATAATCAAGGCTTACCTTAGTGTAATCATAACCCTAGATAGATTGGGGTATTCCGGATTCACATATCTATGGGGGTTCCATGGGTGGGCTTGTCACGACCCAAAACGGGTTGCGAGTGGCACCCACACTTATCCTACTATGTAAGCGAACCAACCAATCTAAACCCCGACATTTCAACCATAAATAACATAATATAATGCGGAAGACTTAAACTCATTAATGAAAATCGATTAAATAACTTCTTAAAAACTCAATACTTATTATTCCCAAAATCTGGAAGTCATCATCACAATAACATCTATCCTCTAATTACTAAAGCTAAGAGTATCTAGAAAGCTTAGAATAAATAAAAAGCTAGTCCATACCGGAACTTCAAGGCATCAAGACATGAAGAAGAAGATCCAGTCCAAGCTAGAAGTGTTAGCTCACCCTGAAATCTGGTGTAATGAAGACTGGCTAGATTTGCGGTTGAGTTGAAGATGACGGTACGTTTGCTGTACTCCACAAATAACAAAGAAAGAAACATACAAGTAGGGGTCAGTACAAACACAAGTACTGAGTAGATATCATCGGCCAACTCAAAATAGAAAACAGTATATATCAGATAATATCATAAAATCAACTACAATACTCAACATGCGGCATTTACAATTACCATAATCCTTGGTCACAACACCAAGCACATCAATGAGGACTCACGCCTCCCCATCATACTCATTTGGGAATTAGGTTCATTAAATTGAGTATATTAACATATTTCCAGATTCATTCTCTCTACTAATCCTGGTGCCGGAACGTGACAGTCCGATCCTCATCATACTATCCTTGTGTCGGAACGTGATACCCGATCCATATTCTATCCTGGTGTCGGAACGTGACACTCTGATCCTCATATACTATCCTGGTACCGGAACATGGCACCCGGTCCATATACTATCTTGGTGTCGGAACATGACACTCCGATCCTCATATACTATCCTGGTACCAAAACGTGGCACCCGATCCATATACTATCCTGGTGTCGGAACGTGACACTCCGATCCTCATATACTATCCTGGTACCAGAATGTGGAACCCGATCCCCTAATCTCACTACTTTCTTTCATCAAGCCTTCTTTTATACAAAGACATCATCATTAACAAAGTAGATTAGGGTTTCTTTTTCAAGATTTAGGATTCAATAGCTTCATCATGCTTATTTTATCACAATTATATTATCACATTCATGCAAGCATACAATTAAGCATATAGAAGGGTTTACAACACTACCCAATACATATCATTCGCTATTAAGAGTTTACTATGAATAGCATAAAAACCATAACCTACCTCCACCGAAGATTAGTGATCAAGCAAGCAAATTCCCCAAAGCTTTGTTTTCCTCTTCGTTCCTTCTCTCTCTCGATCGTTCTTAAACCTCTCTAGGTTCTTTCTATTTTTCTTATTCCACCCTCTTTCTTTTACCCTAATTAGCATATAATTAAGTATGAAAGATGGTAAAAGTAACCCACTAATTAATCCAGGGTTATCTCCTTTAACCCCCAAGTAATTAAATTATTAACATTAAACCATTAACTTTATAAATATAGCAGGAATTGTCCAAAACGCCCCTTAAAAACTTTTAATAGAAATCCGACCCAGCCTGGGTTACGCAACCTGTGACGGTTCGTCATGGCTGTGACGGTCCGTCCTGCCATTCCGTTACGAAGTTCAGAGAGTCGATTTCAGTATCCAAATTTTAGAATTCTAAGTGTTTTGGAACGAGACCCCCACAACGGTCCGTCGTGCCCATGACGTTCCGTCGTGGGATCCGTCGACTCAGCCATTTTTTCCAGAAATAAATCTGCTGCTCAAAATGACTAAACAGGTCGTTACAATAGATACCAATTTACCCATCGTTCATCCCCGAATGATCACAAGAAGAAAAATAAGGGCGAAAAGGAGTACCTGAATCTGTAAGCAGGTGTGGGTATCTTTCTCGCATATCAGCCTCCTTCTCCCAAGTGGACTCTTCAACTGGTCCATTCTTCCATTGAACTTTGATGGATGCAATCTCCCTTGATCTCAACTTGCGAATTTCTCTATCTAGAATGGCAACAGGCTCCTCCTCATAAGTCAAATTCTCATCAAGCAGGACTGAATCCCATCGAATAATGTAGTTTCCATCCCCATGGTATCCTTTCAACATAGACACATGAAATATCGGATGCACTCTTGACAGTTCTGGAGGCAAGACTAATTCATAAGCCACCTCCCCTACTCGCTTAAGTACTTCAAATTGTCCAATATACCTTGGACTTATCTTACCTCTTTTTCCAAACCACATCACCCCTTTCATGGGCGAAACCTTCAGCAAGACTTGTTCACCCTCCATGAACTCCAAGTTTCTAACCTTTCGATCTGCATATTCCTTTTGCCTGCTTTGAGCCGCTAAAAGCTTTTCTTGAATAGATTTCACCTTCTCTAATGAATCCCTCAAAAGATCAGTACCCCAAGGTCTAACCTCAAATGCATCAAACCAACCAATGGGAGACCTACATCTCCTCCCATACAATGCTTCGAAAGGAGCCATATCAATACGTGAGTGATAGCTATTATTGTATGAAAACTCCGCTAAGGGTAAGATGTTATCCCAATGACCCCCAAATTCTATCACACATGCACGAAGCATATCTTCCAACACCTGAATTGTTCGCTCAGACTGCCATCGGTCTGAGGGTGAAAGGCAGTACTAAGGTCAATTCTAGTACTGATATACCGTGGTTTCACGGTATAATTAATACCTTTTCCTTAAGTTTATTGTGTCCGAAAGCCTTTTTGTGCTAATTTTGATATAAGTTTTTCTTTGTTTTGCAGGAAATCTGTCTAAAACTGAACGCGGAGATTTTGAGCGAAAAATGCAGAAGAGACCACCTACGGAGTTTATGACGGTCCGTCGTGCTTGTGACGGTCCGTAGGTGGCAGCGTAGAGAAGCTGCTGAAGGAAGATGGGGAAGTTTGACCAAGTGTGGGATTACGAAGCTTGTGACGGTCCGTCATGGATATGACGGTCCGTCCTGCAGGTTCGTCGCGAAGATCAGAGAAGTGATCCCAGTACCCAGATTCCAAGAGTTGAAGAAAGCAGCAGAAGAATTGTACCAAGTATGGGGCGACGGAGCCCACGACGGTCCGTCATGACCACGACGGTCCGTCATGACCACGACAGTCCGTCATGACCACGACGGTCCGTCGCGTGGTCCGTCGACCCAGCCGCGTTTTGACAGATTTTCCAGTAATTAGAATCCTTGTTTAATTTGGTTTTTATTTTTTTATAAATAGTTCGAAAAACCTCGTTTTTGAGGTTAGACTCTGGGAGAAAAAAACATCATATTATTAGACTTTGTTTTTCAGAGTTTTTGATTGTTGGAGATTCTTACAAGTAACTCTTGTTGATTAATCAAGCAAATTTTTAGACTTTATTCTTTCTCATTAAAGTAAGTACATGACTTCTTGTTTAATATATTTGAATGTTGTGTTTATGGATATGAGGAACTAAACTCTATAACTAGGGTTGTGGGAACCATAGGCAAATAATGAGATAAACCCTAGCTAAAATAACAATTCTAGAATAGTGTCTTGCATGTATTAATAATTCTTTCGCTTAGAAATCTTTTTAACGGATGATCAACGTTAGAACTCGCCTTAATGCTACTTGCCGGACCAAGGAGGTAGATAATAGGAAAAGAATTATTAACATAGATTTAGTGTATACTATCTAATAGGCTAGTATTGATTGGTACGAGGTAATAACTGAGTCAAATATCGAATATGATGCTTAATATGAGGTAAGGATAAAGGTTAGGAAAGCAACACACGTAGCCGGACCAAGGTGCGGAGTGAGATTTTCTAGATGCCGGACCAAGGATTTAGAAATACATAGCTTATCACTTTGCATGCAAGATACTAGGAAAGAATTGCTATAGCTAGAATTATCAAGTTACGAACCTGTGGGAACACGTAAACCCTAGTTACTTTGATTACTTGATTAAAACTCAACATTAAAAACTGTTAAGTGTCTCTGTAAAGTTCGTTAGTTATTTTTTTATTTTATTAGGAAGTACAAAAACCCCCCTTTTATGCTTTTACTTTTTAAGGAAGTCATCAACCGAACAATAGTAATAACAAGTTGGAGTTAAGTCTAGACTATTTTCCTCGTGGGAACGATCCCAACCTCACTAGTTGGGTTATTTACTTGACGCGACCGCTTTACTTCTCATTTGAGAAGTAAGTTTGAGCGTATCAAATTTTGGCGCCGTTGCCGGGGAATTTAGCTTTTAGATTAACTTGAACTTCTTACTATAGTTTAGTTGATATTTTCTTGATTTTACTTTGTTTTATTGTTTTTGATTCCTTTTCAGAATTATCCTCCTTGTATGCAAATACACGGAGAGGAAGAGAACCTTTGTTCCCCTACGATTACGAGCTAGAACGTACACTGCGAAACATGAATCGTAACTTGGGAATCAATGATGAGGAACCAAACCAGAACATCCCAGCTCCGGCTGATGTTCATGGTCAGATGTTACCCGATGCTCCGGGTGAACATCAACAGAGGGGACAGAATCCCGCTCCACGGCCCCAAGCCTACTACAGAGGCTATGATAACATAGCAGATTCGGACGGGCCACTGGTTTTGCCTCCTCTACCTACAGGCCACACTTTTGTGGTAACTAGTAGTCTGATGCAAATGCTCACTGCCAGAGGTTTGTTTTCAGGGCTACCTTCTGAGGATCCACATGCCCATATAGCTAAGGTAAGGGCAGTGTGTAAGAGTTGTGTGGGGAGGCCTGATTTGGATCTAGATGTAATAGGTCTCAGAGTGTTTCCTCTCTCACTGACGGGAGAGGCTGCTATACGGTTTACTGAGCTCCCATACAACTCTATTTTTACTTGGAACCAACTACGGGATGTCTTCTTAGCACGCTACTATCCAGTCTCCAAGAAATTAAACCACAAAGACAGGGTGAATAACTTTGTGGCACTACCAGGAGAGTCAGTTAGTAGTTCTTGGGATAGATTCACCTCATTCTTGAGAAGTGTCCCAAATCACCGTATTGATGATGAGTCACTAAAGGAATACTTCTATAGGGGACAAGATGATAACAATAAAGCGGTGTTGGACACTATAGCAGGTGGATCTTATGGAGAATGCCCTTATGCTGAGATTGCTGAGAAATTAGAGAAAATCTCCCGTAACAACAAAGCTTGGAGTACTAGGAAGTCCGATACAGGGAGAAACACCTTCGCAGTGCAGTCCACTCACAACCCAGCCACAGATGATATTCGGGAAGAAATGGCTCAGATGAGAACTGAGCTTGGGTTGGTACTAAAACATGCCACTGGGGGTGCAGAAAAGATTAATGCAGTCAACTACTTGGCTAAACCACCACCCCCTAACGGTGAATGTTACTATGAGGAGGATTCCTATGCAGTCAATGAACAAATGGGGGGTTTCCGACCAAGCGCCCAAGGCTCAAATCAGGATAATTGGCGCCAAGGTCAAGGTAACCAAGGTCGGAACTATGGTAACTACAACCGTGAGGGTCATTATGTCCAAGATGGTAACTACAACTGCGACAACAACTTCAACAGGAGTAACTATGGTAATAGAAACGACAGGAGTGGACCCTATGTTCCTCCTCAAAATCGTGAAGTTACTCCTAGGGATGGTGGAGATAGTATGGCGCGAGTTGAGGATATGTTGCACAAAATGATGAGGAGGTTCGATGCTAGTGATGAGCACATTAAAGAATTAAGAGGTGAGTTAGCTAGTATTGGGCAAAAAGTGGACACACACGCAATTTCGATTAAACAGATCGAATTGCAAGTGGCCCAATTATCTACGACAGTGAACACACGGCAACCGGGCACTCTTCCTAGCAACACTGTCCAAAATCCAAAGAATGATGCACACTGTATGGCAATTACTACTCGGGGTGGTAGGCAAATTATTGACCCACCCATGCCATCTGCTGAGAAAAATGTAAGAAAGGATAATGATAAGGTGGTAAAGGGTAGTGGTGAAACAGATGAAAGTAATGGAACAGATGCAGAAGTACCCATCAAGGTAATCCCCATGCCTAGGCCACCACCACCCTTCCCTCAGAGATTAGTGAAAAAGACTGAGGATGGTAAATACCGGCGCTTCATAACAATGTTGAAGCAGCTCTCTATCAATGTCCCTTTGGTAGAAGCTCTAGAACAAATGCCCGGTTATGCCAAATTTATGAAAGATCTGGTCACCAAGAAAAGATCGGTCACGTTTGAGGATGATGATAGATTGCAGCATTGTAGTGCTATCGCTACAAGATCCCTAGTACAAAAGAAAGAAGATCCGGGTGCGTTCACTATTTCTTGCACAGTTGGGTCATTACATTTTGCGAAAGCATTATGTGATCTGGGGGCAAGCATAAATCTAATGCCCCTCTCAATTTACAAGAAGTTGGGTTTGGGGGATCCAAAACCCACTGCGATGCGGCTACTGATGGCCGATCGGACTGTGAAAAAGCCCATAGGGATACTCCATGATGTGCTAGTAAAAGTGGAGTCTATCATCTTTCTAGCAGATTTTGTGATTCTTGATTGCGAAGTCGATTTCGAGGTGCCCATTATTCTTGGGAGGCCATTTCTTGCTACAGGTAGAGCCTTAGTTGACATGGAGAAGGGACAGATGAAATTTGGGTTTAATAATGAAGAATCAACCTTCAACATTTGTAGGACCATGAGGCAGAGTGGTGAGCTCCAATCGGTATCTGCCATATCCCATAAAGAAAAGATGAAGAAGGGGACTGAACAAAAATTTGCAAAACAAGAGTTTGTAGTTGGGGATTTGGTACTTGTAGACAGTTCTGGGGTGCCTTGTCTTCCAGGTAGGCTCAAGTCCAAATGGACTGGCCCTTACTTGATTACCCAAGTATTCCCTCATGGGGCAGTTGAGTTAAAAGCAAAGGAGGGAGTGCGGTTTAAGAAGAATAGAGATAGAATAAAACTCTATTTTGGGCATAAAGCATCGGGAAATAAAGTGATAGAGGCATGCCATCTTGATGAAGTCCGAGTAATCAAGTGGCCCCAGTCGTGCCGCGACGTTAAATCTGGCGCTTGTTGGGAGGCAACCCAATACTTATTGTCTTTTTAATAATGGTAGCATTTTTCTATAAATGGGTTTTAAATTTGCAGGCACATCAACTGGAAAATCTGCAGAAAACTACTCCGCAGTAGCCACTGACGGATACAATGACGAACCGTCGCGAGTAAAACGGACCGTCGTATGCACCGTCACACCAGGTACTATCGACTATGGCACCCAAGCAAGACCGCATTTATGCACGCGGGCGATCTAAGTCTGTCGCCCCGTCTGCACGCTTGATCATCGGGTCTGATGATGAGCGGGACCCTGAATACATGCCCCCAGGCACCTCCGCTCCTTCCCGTGCTACACGTGCCCCAAGAGCCACACCCAAGACGGTGGCGTCCGGCGTAGTCACTGACTCCCAGTCTGATGAGGAGCGCACACTGACCGGCACACCCTCTGGGTCGGCCACAAACGAGGAAGGAGCGTCTGGCTCCTTGGGAGCATCCTGGTCCGAGGAAGCTTCAGGATCTGCTGAGGTTCCCGCACCCGCCACTGCTGCAGCGTCGTCCTCGTCTGATGAGGCTGACGGTTCAGACTCCACATCCGGCACACCAGCCCCGGTCCCCACCCCAGCCTCTGACCAGCTAAACCGGTGGTGCGTTGAAGGCCAGTTTCAGGTTTACTCCGACGCAAAGTTCTTGACCGATAAAGGAGTAATGACTCGAACACTCACCCTGGAGCGGAGGGTACTTACAGGGAGTCTCCCCTCGATGCCAGAGATCCACAACATATTGACCAGGCATCGCCTAGAGTGGACAACCCGTCCCTTGGGACGATACAGTGAGGAGATGGTCCGAGAGTTCTACGAGTCCTACGTAGCGACTCTCCGATCACAGATCGACAGGCGGGCTGCTCCTGCGAAACAGGCCCCATTGGAGCAGGTTCTAGTCCGGGGCATGCAGGTTGACATTTCCCTGCCCGCCATCCGCCGGTTCCTATACGGCGAGAGTGCAGATGCTACTCGGACCCCCATCACTGCCGAGTTTGACTACCGCTGGCAGATAGTGAAGGATGGACAGTTCCTGCGAGAGCCAGCAATAAGGGAGACCACCAAGCGGTGGATGGCCCTACACTTATCAGTCGACAGAGAGGGTGTAGATTGGGTCACCGAGCCGAAGGGGGCCATCAAGAAAGCCAACCTCACGTTCGTCGCCAAGTTCTTGTGGCTGCTCGTGCGTCACTGCCTTTCCCCCACAGCTGCTGATAACATAGTCACCTGGGATCGAGCAGTGCTGATGGTGGGATGATAGCCGGCTTCGAGGTGGACTATGCATGGCTTCTCCAGGCAGTCATGCACGAGAGGGCATTCAAGGTCACCACCACCTACCCCTTTCCGTGCATGATCTTTGCCCTTTGCAGGTCTGCAGGTGTGCCCATATGGCACATAGATCAGTTGAGGACCCCGCCGGGTACCGTTGACGTCGGCCTCATCAGAGACGAGGCTAATGGGTTGGCCCCACATCGAGGGCCCCGTCCAGAGCTGCCACCACTATCTGATGACCTTACGGATACGGTGGCCCAGGCTCGCACAGCTACACAGGCATCCACGGACACTACCCCGGTCGAGTCTATCCCGGGTAGCAGCACAGCCCCTCTACCGACACCGGCCCCTCTTGCCCGAGTCCAAAAACTGGAGGCACAAATGGACACTCTTCTGCATCATATCCAGCCGTGGATGCAGAAGTCTATTGCTGAGTCTGAGGCGCGTATGGAGAGGCAGATGCAGCGGAAGATTGCTGAGGTTAACCAGCGCCTCGATGCCTTTGAATTGAGAGTATTAGCTTGACCAGCCCCTCCGGTAGATGTGTCGACTCTCCAAGCTGCAGTCGCCAGTCTTCGTGCAGACATCGACACGATCCTAGCGGCAAGAGTGTCAGAGTCTGTCGAGCCTGCTGAGGATACTGTATTGGCGGCTCTGTTTCCTACTCCAGACATTCCCCCATCTTCCCTGAGAGAGAGTGCCAAGAGGCGGAGGGGTCGATCATAGGATGAGGCGCGAGCAAGAAAGAAGGAGCGCCGAGAGATGGAGGCCGCGAGGAGAGCCTCACTTGCTGAGGCGGAGGCACACCAGATCAGAACATCACAGATGGCGGCTTGGGCGTCTAGCTCCCGCACTGTAGAGACAACAGGAGGCACTACTGAGGGTGCAGTTGTTGCTGAGGACATCACTGAGGGTGTCCAGATTGTAGAGGATGTGGGTTCTGGGAAACCAGACCCACCAGCTTATTGATCGACGGTGCTATGCGCCACAGGTTTGCTTCACCTACCCCTCTAATCTTTAGATTTTTTTTATGCATTGGGGACAATTGCATGCTTTTTGTTGGGGGTGGGGTAAATGGAAAGTGAGTGTTAGGGTGAAGTTTGAGTAGCCCAACTCACTATCCTCTTTTGGGGTTTTCTTGCCTGTGCTCTTTTTCCCCAAAAGACTGATTACTTTTTCTGTTGAACCGGCACGTTATATCTTTTGTACATAGTTTAACTCTGAAGCATGATGGCTGAAATGATATCCCGATAAAACTGGAAAAGGTTGCATGAAAAGGCGTAGTAACTGATAATTGTGTGGATCTAAACATGAAATAGAGTTACACCATTGCACTGCCCTAAACCTTCAAGTCGAACTAGGTGTCTGATAATCTGGTATAGTGATGAGATGTCAAGTGAGTGTGAGGAAAGTTGAATAGTCCACTACTAATACTGAGCTAGAACTTGCCTGGTTAGTCCTGCTAAAAGTAAGCTGTAACATACAATTAGGAAAGGATCATAGGCCCTTATTCAATATAGCCCATTTCTAGCCTAAATAAAAGAAACCAAATGAAAGTTATCCTTCGTTGATCCAAATAATTTGAGCTTAAAATTAGACCTTTCTTTTTCACCCCAACTGATCTTTTCTGGGAACAATATGTTGGCCCTGGTCCCTCCTTGGACATGTGCACCTCAGCTTATGCCAAAAGCATAAGTTGAGGGTGGCTAATGTATAAACAACCTTCGTTATGGCCCTGACCCGATTTTGGGTATTGTGTACCTTGACTCATGGCAAAGCCATGAGTTGAGGGTGGCTGTTTTGAGGAATGCTCTGGAAAGTGGGGTTGAAAGAACAAAGAGAGAGAAAGAACAAAAGTAAAGTGACTCAAGAACTCGTTGAAAATAAAAAAAAAGAAGAAATATTCAAGAATTACAAACAAGAAAAGAAAAGAGTCACTTACACAAATGAAGAAAGAAGGGAAACAGCAAGGTGAAAGAATAGGAGAAACTGGGCGAGATAAAGTGATATAGAGCGGAAGGTTTAGCCGATATGTCAAGGAGGGCAAAAAGTCACTAAAGTATACCTAAATATACCCTACCTGACTCTGAGCCTACGTTACAAGCTAAAAAAGTCCTATCGTGATCCTAAGGGTTGTATAGCGAACTTATGGGAGTGAAAATAAGGGCAAGCTTATGGCAATAGGTATGAATGAGTGTGACTTTGTTCTGAGAGCGAGTGTTGAAATGTAATCCTTATACTCAAACTGAAATCATTGTGTGAAAAATGAGGATTTTGTTCTAAAGTGAGGACACTAGTTGCAATACCGGAATTATTAGCACCTCGGTGAGAAATTGAAGAGGATAGGTGTTAGTGCATGGTGAGTCTGTGTCATGTTCGAATCCCACAAAAGTCAAGCCTAATAGCGATAGCATGCATAGATTTGACAGGATTAGTCGGGATTGATAGCCAAATGATTGCAAAGGATAAAACATGAATACTATTGTACAAAGATTGTGTAGTGAGTCATAGTGCGTCGCTTGAGGACAAACAACGAATTTAAGTTGAGGGTGTTGATATATTTAAGTCTGAGGGTGAAAGGCAGTACTAAGGTCCAACCTAGTACCTAATTCAGCATGCAATGTTCTCCAAAACATAGAAGTAAACTGCGTACCTCTATCTGATATGATGGAAAGTGGAACTCCATGCAATCGAACAATTTCTGAGATGTAGAGTCTGGGTAACTTCTCTGCATTATAGGTCACCTTGACCGGGATGAAGTGAGCAGACTTAGTTAGTCTGTCCACGATTACCCAAATAGAGTCAAACTTCCCCAATGTCTTTGGAAGACCAACCACGAAGTCCATTGCAATTCTCTCCCACTTCCATTCAGGAATGGGCATTCTCTGAAGTGTTCCTCCGGGCCTCTGGTGTTCATACTTTACTTGCTGACAATTTGGACATTTGGCAACAAAATCAACAATGTCGCGCTTCATTTTACTCCACCAAAAGTGTTGCTTTAGGTCACGGTACATCTTGGTTGCACCAGGATGTATAGAATATCCGGAACTATGAGCCTCTGTAAGAATAGTGTGGATCAAATCATCAACACGGGGCACACATACCCTTTCCTTAATTCTCAAAACACATTCGTCATCCATTATTGCTTCTTTAGCCTCTCTTCGCAACACCATATCCCAAATTCGGCTTAGTTTCTCATCATCAAACTGTTTTCCCTTGATCTTGTCAAGAAAATAAGATCTCGCCTCCACACTGGTCAAAAATCCTCCCTTCTCATTTACTTCTAGCCTCATAAAGTCGTTAGCCAGAGTCTGAACCTCTCTAGCCAATGGGCATTTAGAAACTTGTAAGTGGGCTAAACTACCCATGCTCCCTGCTTTTCTACTTATGGCGTCTGCCACAACATTAGCCTTTCCTGGGCGATACAAGATGATAACATCATAATCCTTCAGTAATTCCATCCACCTCCTCTATCTCAAATTCAAATCCCTCTGAGTAAAGACATACTGTAGGCTACGATGATCCGTATAGACTTCACACTTGACCCCATATAGATAATGTCTCCATTGCTTTAATGCAAACACAACTGCGGCCAATTCCAAATTGTGGGTCGGATAGTTACGTTCATGCACTTTTAATTGCCTCGAAGCATAAGCAATTACATTCTTCTCTTGCATTAGTACTGCACCCAAACCACAATAGGATGCATCACAATAAACAATGAAGTTCTTACCCTCTACTGGCAAGGTAAGGATAGGTGCCGTAGTCAGCAAGGTCTTGAGTTTCTGAAAGCTTTCTTCACATTCATCCGACCATACAAATGGAACATTCTTCTTCGTCAAGTTCGTCAATTGGGAAGCAATAGAAGAGAATCCCTTGACAAATCGACGGTAGTAACTGGCTAAACCAACAAAGCTCCTTATTTCTGACATATTAGTAGGTCTTACCCAATTTCTCACTGTTTTAATCTTAGAAGGATCCACCATCACTCCGTCCTTAGAAACTACGTGCCACAAGAAGGATACTGAATCTAGCCAAAACTCACACTTAGAGAATTTGGCATAAAGCTTTTTCTCCCTCAACATTTCCAATACCATTCTCAAGTGCTCCTCATGTTCTTTCTTGCTCTTCGAGTATATCAGTATATCATCAATAAATACGATCACAAAGAGATCCAGATATGGCTTAAAAATCCCGTTCATCAAGCTCATGAAAGCAGCAGGGGCATTCGTAAGACCAAAAGACATTACTACAAATTCGTAATGCCCATACCTGGTTCGAAAAGCAGTCTTTGGCACATCCGCTGCCCGTATTTTCAATTGATGATAACCGGATCTCAAATCAATCTTAGAGAAGACACAAGCACCTTGTAACTGATCGAACAAGTCATCAATGCGAGGAATGAGATAC
The DNA here is from genome assembly GCF_036512215.1 of Solanum lycopersicum. Classification (NCBI taxonomy): domain Eukaryota; kingdom Viridiplantae; phylum Streptophyta; class Magnoliopsida; order Solanales; family Solanaceae; genus Solanum; species Solanum lycopersicum. The sequence continues at coordinate 9,113,489 of NC_090804.1, read as the reverse complement.
TTGTTCTTAATAGTTACCTTGTTCAACTGCCGGTAGTCTATGCACATCCGAAAACTCCCATCCTTCTTCTTCACAAATAACACCGGAGCACCCCAAGGGGATGCACTTGGTCTAATAAAGCCCTTGCTTAACAACTCTTGAAGTTGGCCTTTAACTTTCTTAACTCAGCGGGAGCCATCCTATAAGGGGGTATGAAAATGGGACAAGTACCTGGCTTCAGATCAATGCAAAAATCAATATCTCTATCTAGTGGCATACCAGGAAGGTCTGCAGGAAATACATCCAGAAACTCACGGACTACGGAAACCGACTCAATTGAAGGTACTTGGGTAGTATCATCTCTGAGGTGTGCCAAGAAAGATAAACACCCTTTACTAACCATTCTCTTAGCACGAAGAAAGGAGATGATACGAACTGGAGTGGAAATGTAGTCACCCTCCCACACTAACGGATCTGTCCCAAGCTTGGCCACTGTCACTGTTTTGGCGTTACAATCTAAGATTGAAAAGTTTGGAGAAAGCCAAGTCATACCCAGAATTACATCTAAATCAACCAGTTCTAATATAACTAAGTCAACATGAGTGTTGCTTCCCATAAAAGTCACAAGACAAGACCTATACACCTTTTCAACTATCACAGACTCACCCACCGGAGTAGAAACACGAATAGACATGTCAAGCAATTCACAATGTAAATTAAGACCAGTAGCAAATGACGAAGATACATATGAAAATGTGGAGCTGGGGTCAAATAATACAGAAGCCATACAATCACAAACCAAAAGATTACTTGTGATAACAGCATCTAATGTCTCCGCTTCCGATCGCCCAGGGAAAGCGTAACAATGGGCCCTATCACCGGTCTGTCCGTTGCCCCTACCATGTTGCGCTGCAGTATTTCAAGTTTGTTCGTCATCCCGGCCATTTTGGTGACCACCATTACCTCGGCCACCACGCCCTCCAGAATGACGGCCTCTTCCATGACCACCTCTACCTCTGACCATTTGAGGTCTGAAATTCTGTTTTGGACAATACCTCTTAATGTGTCCAGTCTCCCCACATCCATAACACTCTCTGGATTCAGGCATAGGTCTCTATGAGAATGACGAAGTCTGGGGATAACCTCCAAACTCAGAGAAGTGTTGACCAGTCTGTGGTGGACCCCCAACTACAGTCTGCAGTGAAGACTGAATAGTTCGGGCTGGATAGCCTCCTGAACCCTGCCCTCTGGAGTAAGAACCATTAAAATCACCTCCCTTACGAAACCTTTTAGATGCCAATGCCATGGTGAAGTCATCTGGCTTCACTCCCTCCACCTCTATCACAAAGTCTACCACTTCCTGAAAGGATTTCGCTGTAGCCGCTACCTGTAAGGCTGAAATCCGCAAATCCGACCTCAACCCCTTCACAAAACGGCGAATCCGCTCTTGTGAACTGTAGCAAACTGGGTGGCGTACCTAGAAAATGCACGAAACTTAGCCTCATACGCAGTGACTGTCATTCTGCCTTGCTCTAGGCTCAAGAACTCATCTCTCCTCCTATCCCTCAAGGTCCGGGGGATATACTTCTCCATAAATAAGCTAGAGAATGACGCCCAAGTCATAGGTGCTGCCTGTGCGGGTTGACACTCGACATGTGACCGCCACCACATTTTGGCGTTTCCCTGAAACTGATAGGTTACAAAATCAACGCCAAATCGTTCCACTATGCCCATTTTATGTAGTAACTCATGACAATCAATCAGAAAATCGTAGGCATCCTTAGATTCAGCACCCTTGAAAACTGGAGGTTTCAATTTCAAGAACTTATTGAAAAGTTCATGCTGATCGCTTGTCATCATAGGCCCTGTAGTCAAACGAGGAAACATGCCTATTTCCAATGGAACATCCATGCGGGGAGCTGCAGCAGTTGCCTGTTGTACTTTAGGAACCTGAGGTGCTGGTGCAGAAAACACTAGAGGTGTTTGACCTTGATCTGATAACCCACTAAGATAAGCAAGAACCTGATTTATCATCTCTGGGGTAGGTTGGGGTGGTAGTTCCTCATTCTGCACTTGCTCAGTTTCCCCTTCCTCACCCTCTCTTACTACTTCTTCAGTCGGTGGAGGAGTCACCGCCCTAGTACTAGATGGGACGGGCGCTTGTCCTCTTCCCCTAGAGGACGTCCTCCCACGACTTCTACCATGGCCTCTTGCCGCTACTCTTCCTCGAGCTACAGCCCCAGTGGCTGGTTCAGACGCACCCTGTCCTGCCGGTGCTGTGTTGGCGCGGTTGTTGCTCTAGTTCTAACCATCTGCGAAATAGAGTGAAGATGGTCAGATACCAATTTGTATCACCTAGATACCAATTGGATCCAAGTAATAGCACGAAAGAAAGAAAGAATTGAATTTTCCTAAAGTCTTATAGCCTCTCAAAGAAAAGTAAAGGCGTCCCCCTACCGTTCCTTAAGACTCTACTAGACTCGTCCTTGTGTGATGAGACCAACGAACCTAAGGCTATGATACCAAGTTTGTCACGACCCAAAACGGGTCGCGAGTGGCACCCATACTTATCTTACTATATGAGCGAACCAACTAATCTAAACCCCGACATTTCAACCATAAATAACATAATATAATACGGAAGACGTAAACTCATTACTGAAAATCGATTAAATAACTTCTTAAAAACTCAATACTTATTATTCCCAAAATCTGGAAGTCATCATCACAAGAACATCTATCCTCTAATTACTAAAGCTAAGAGTATCTAGAAAGCTTAGAAAAAGCTAGTCCATGTCGGAACTTCAAGGCATCAAGACATGAAGAAGAAGATCCAGTCCAAGCTAGAAGCGTTAGCTCACCCTGAAATTCGGTGTAATGAAGACTGGATAGATTTGCGGTTGAGTTGAAGATGACGGCACGTTTGCTGTACTCCACAAATAACAAAGAAAGAAACATACAAGTAGGGGTCAGTGCAAACACAAGTACTGAGTAGATATCATCGGCCAACTCAAAATAGAAAACAGTATATATCAGACAATATCATAAAATTAACTACAATACTCAACATGCGGCATTTACAATTACCATAACCCTTGGTCACAACACCAAGCACATCAATGAGGACTCACGCCTCCCCATCATACTCATTTGAAAATTAGGTTCATTAAATTGAGTATATTAACATATTTCCAGATTCATTCTCTCTACTAATCCTGGTGCCGGAACGTGACACTCCGATCCTCATCATACTATCCTAATGTCGGAACATGACACCCGATCCATATTCTATCCTGGTGTCGGAACGTGACACTCCGATCCTCATATACTATCTTGGTACCGGAACGTGGCACCCGATCCATATACTATCCTGGTGTCGGAACGTGACACTACGATCCTCCTATACTATCCTGGTACCGGAACGTGGCACCCGATCCATATACTATCCTGGTGTCGGAATGTGACACTCCGATCCTCATATACTATCCTGGTACCGGAACGTGGCACCCGATCCCCTAGTCTCACTACTTTCGTTCATCAAGCCTTCTTTTTTACCAAGTCATCATCATTAACAAAGTAGATTAGGGTTTTTTTTCAAGATTTAGGATTCAATAGCTTCATCATGCTTATTTTATCACAATTATATTATCACATTCATGCAAGCAAACAATTAAGCATATAGAAGGGTTTACAACACTACCCAATACATATCATTCGCTATTAAGAGTTTACTACAAATAGCATAAAAACCATAACCTACCTCCACTGAAGATTAATGATCAAGCAAGCAAATTCCCCAAAGCTTTGTTTTCCTCTTCGTTCCTTCTCTCTCTCAATCGTTCCTCTTCGTCTCCCTGTTCTTTCTATTTTTCTTATTCCACCCTCTTTCTTTTACCCTAATTAGCATATAATTAAGTATGAAAGATGGTAAAAGTAACCCACTAATTAATCCAGGGTTATCTCCTTTAACCCCCCAAGTAATTAAATTATTAACATTAAACCACTAACTTTATAATTATAGCAGGAATAGTCCAAAACGCCCCTTAAAAACATTTAATAGAAATCCGACCCAGCCTGGGTTACGCAACCTGTGACAGTCCGTCATGGCTGTGACGGTCCGTCCTGCAGGTCCGTCGCAAAGTTCAGAGAGTTAATTTTCGTGGAAGATGTGTGACGGTCCGTTGTGCCCACGACGGTCCGTCCTACCATTCCTTTACGAAGTTCAGAGAGTCGATTTCAGTACCCAAATTTTAGAATTCTAAGTGTTTTGGAATGAGACCCCCACGACGGTCCGTTGTGCCCATGACGTTCCGTCGTGGGATCCGTCGACTCAGCCAGTTTTTCCAGAAATAAATCTGCTGCTCAAAACGACTAAACAAGTCGTTACAGGGCTTCACATATCTTTGATTAATGCCTTAAACTAAGCTTGAATCCTTGGTGAATTTGACCTAGTTGTTGCCTCCCTTCTTCTCTTCTTCAATTTTAGGGAGGGAAATCTTGGCGAGAGTTTTGGGGTCTTTAGATGAGTTTGTTAGAATAGTTAGTTTGAGGTTTATTTAGGCTTATATAGGTAGATAAAAAACCTATTAAGCGACCCATATTAACCCCTAATTATTAACTAACCCAACACCTAATTCCTAACTTAAAAGAAAAATGTTGAAGACTGGCAACATCTACGGTTTGGTCACCTATGGACGTAGTTTGAAATACTGTCCGTAGTTTGGTCTCGTAGCTGGGTGCTGAAAGTGCTTCACTATTTCGTGTAGGGGTGTACAATTCAAATCGTAAAGTCAAACCGATCCGACGAACCAAATCAAATAAAAGAAAAACCGACTTGTTGTTTGGTTTGACGGTTTGGTGGTTGAGAAAAACCCCGACCCGTCACGACCCGAGAGAACACCCTAGAAGATATGGTGGTCTCGGATGTAACATGGTGTACTTGACCTCTCGGAGGTCTTGTACAACCCCTTTGACATCATTCATTACATACATGTATGAAAAGTAGTGTGGAATTAAAACTTTTCACACAAAATAATACTTCAATTATCTTTCATTAAAAACATAAAGAATATAGCTAAGTCTCAATTTACCATCTTAGACACATGAATACTTGAGACACCACCCATACAATCAAAATATAGAAACTTAGTCTATTACAATACTTATTTAATAAAAGAAATCTACGAATAGTTATATCCTTGAGTCAAGTAAGGTCATACTTCAATTTTGCTTGAAAGAGTCCTAGATTCTACGTCTTGCTTAAATATACCTCTTACCCGCTAATCACAATTTTAGAAATAGATAAAATGTATGGAATTAGTACAATGCATGTACTAAGTATGACATAATGCGTAAAACCATGATAAATGAACATTTGTATCAAAATATGATTTTTACAGTAAACCTTATATCATAAAATAGAGAACCATATATCACAACAACTTCACATATAAATTATATATTACAAGATAGCATCAAGAACAGATCAAACACATAAACATGAGACCCTCCTACCAAAGGTGATTCTCTTTCGAGTGAGTTATGAAGAGACCACCCATACAATCCCTTCACACATACCAAAGAGATACTTTAGACTACCTAAGGTAAGATTATTCCCATTTCATTAATCAAACTCCCTTTATAGAATTACTCTAACACTCACCTAAATAAGACAAGAAGAGAACGCCCATACCCCTTCTTCAAGCCTACCTAAGCAATCCTTAAAGCTACTCTAGATACTTGTATTTTCATTAACATATCTTCACTTAAGTTATTATGTTCATTAAACCCTTTAAGAGACATTTAACACATAAGGACATTCACATAGTGGTCTTGGAGAAGACATAGGGCACTCTCACACTAATATCTTCAAAGCCTAGTCGTGCAATGTCTAGATAGCGTCTCATTCCACTACCTAAACTTCATAGTACTTCTCCAACACTAGCATATATCCCATGTGATGAGAATAGGAAATAATCGACATAGACCATATTAGCTAATCATGGAATCTAGATTCTACCCTACTCCGATGGAGGGTGTTCTACTTGCCAATGGTATAACTAAAACACATCTCATGTAGGCACATGTTTATGGAATATGAAGGGTTTCTTTGTACTCTAGCCTCACCTTTAACTAGAGATACTCCCAAAACCATACTCACTCGGTGCTAGCCTTTGTTCTCATAGAGTATTTCTATCAAGGAGTATATGAAAAGGTTCCATATCTAGTTCATAACCAAATCACATTACACCTTACAAATATGATCCCCTAGGGTTGCCTTATAATGGTTAAGAGGATAACTCAATGACTTTCCTAAAAATGATTTCACGCTGTTCCAGCCAATCAACCAACCCTAAGTCCATCATTTACACAAGAAGGATACCGTTACAACTTTCGACTTCAAGGATGTCATAACCTTTTTTTCTTAAAGTTTATACATAAATGACCTTCTTTGTTATATTCAAGATCATATTCATTTCATACATAAACATTCATGACCAAGGGTGTTCTAACCTACAACTCAGAAGATTCATATTCATTCTTGTATCAAGCAAGGGACATAGGTTTACCTAGACAAGACAAACTTTACTTTACCTTGTCACATATAACATCTCATTCAAGAAGCACATAAAGACAACTAGATGTACATGCAAGTCATCCTACACACTTCTATAAAATAATAAATATAAACCATCACAAGTCTCATATAAATCATCAAGAAACATCATACTTCAATATCAAGTCATTCACATAAAGACTCCACTATGGCCTACTAGAGACACATATCATCAACTAGGAAACTCATGCTTAGACTTCACAAAACACACAAGTCACCAAGACCTTCATATTACTAACATAATCAAGTTATAGCATGATAATATCATAGTACAAAAAGTAATGCTGATGAGGCCACATGATTCATAGGTATAACACCTAAGCACCGCCACCATATGTTGATCATACTAATCATCATCATAGTTTAAGGTCTATACTACACAATAAAGAGAGAGTTAGGGAAGCATACCACCAATCCTATCTCACAACTTCAATCCATAGCCAAATCACCCAACACAATACTCAAAGGCCCTTACCCATGACCATGATCACCAATTCAATCCAATAATCTCAATAAACAATGAATTCAAAGTAATACAATACAAATTCATCAATTAAGGACAACGTACATATGATTCTTACATAATTCTTTCATAATTCAGTAGGTCAAATCAAACTACACAAGAATTCAATAGTATAAAAACATGATCACTTCATCCATTAAATAGTCAAAACTAGGATTGCATGGTTTGCATGGTTCATAGAGTTTTTAGGTTAAAATCATCAAATTAATATCACTTCAATCATAATACAATAATTCAAAATGTTTTATGAAAGAACTCATAGAAGGATTCATATTTTGATCATCTTTGAAAAATCATTGGAATTGACTCTTTGAAGAAAGAAGATTCAAGGATGAAAACCATACCGTAGTTGTGATGAAAAGCCCACAAAATTGATGGATAAAAACTTGGAAAATTAGTCTTCTTCCTTGGAGCTTCAAAGCTTCATCAGTGGAGGTTTTGGAGAGAAGAATGGAGAGGTTTTGTTTTGAGTTGACAGTTTAGTTTAGGTTGGTGAGTTTAGGGGTATAAAAAGACTTAATAACCGTCAATAAGTAATCCCCAAATTATCCAAAAGACCCCTGCACTTATTAAACATTTTAAATAATCCAAATTTGACTTAAAAAACGAGCGATCAAACCTGGGAGTTTACTGCGTGTCGCGAAGAAATTTTTGAATCTTGGTTCTGGAAAATTTTGAGATAGAATGGTTTGTGACGTCCCCGCATCGCAGGGAAAACTTTTGCTCACCTCAGTTCCAGCTACCCGACGCGCAACCACTGCCCAATCTCGGCTGGCGCGGCAGCTTGGCTCTCCCATTTTTGGGTCCTCCTAGGGGACCCTTAGGATGGTCCCCAAGGCTTAGTTCTTGGATGTTTCAACCCTTTACATGTACGTTTATGCGTAGGAACCATCCATACTCGATTTCACCCTCAAATCATTCCCTAAAACTCCTCTACAAAACAGCACGACACACTAGTTCAACTTCGACTAGTTTACGAACGTCTTTGACTTTTGACCTCCAAACTTCATATACTGCTTATAGACACCATTATTAATCATTTTAGGACTTTAGAACCCTATGACACAAATGTTAGGCTCTAGTTCCACCTAAGTCGTTTTAGAGGTGTTACATGCTCTTGATTTGGTTTGGTATTAGAAGAAAAAAAGTCAAACCAAACCGAATCCATACCGATATATATATATATATATATAGCCTAAATTTGAAATAAAAAATTTGAATATATATATATATATATAGTTTATTGTATTTATATATAAAAAATATTATTTACATATAATCTACTTTGTTGATATATCTTTAGTTTATTATAGTTTTCAATTCTACATATTTTATTTCAAATTTGGGCTTGTATACAAGCCCAAATTTGACTATATATATATATATATATATATATATATATATATATAAAATCTAGTTCGTTAATATATTTTTAGTTAGTTTATAGTTTTCAATTTATTTCAAAATTTGGACTTATAAAATTGTAAATATTTTATTTTGTATTAAGATTCGAAGTAACAATTATATTGTTATAGTTATTCAAATTCGAAGTTAACCATTTACTTTGTAAATATTTTTTGTATTCAGTTTTCTTCTAGTGTTTAATCATATTAATTAACATAATAATGAACGTTGATATTTCAAAAAATATATTTTGTACTCATGTGAATTTTACAGTCTTTTTAAAAATTTCTATTCACTTAACATTTTTTAAGTTTAGTTTATCACACATGTAAGTGAAAAAAAATATTTGATCGCTTTTTCAAATGCCATATTATTGTAAAAAACCCACAAGAATCGACTAAAGCTGAAACCGAAAAAATCGACTTTATATGATTTGATTTGGTTTTTAGATTTAATAAACCGACATAATTATTTCATATTTTTTTAATGAAACCAAACTGACCTGACCTATGTATACCCCTAATTTTGGGCATAACTTTTTACTCCGAGATCGGAATTGGGCAAACTCGGTGGCGTTGAAAAGAGGACTTAAATATTTTCAGTTGGATAGGTAGTGGAGAACCTAATTCGTTTTGAGCTACGTGATATGAACATTTGATTTTTACCCTTAACTTACTAAAATTGGCAGCATCTATGCCCCTCCACCTACGGACCGTAGGTGGATTACTGACCGTATATGGCCTCCATAGTTTGCTTTTGCGACTCTAAAATATGCAGGCTCCTAAGTAAAATTTAAGTATTGACCTACGGAGCATAACTACGGGGAATCATCCCATTTACTGGCCGTAGGTGGCCTTTGTAAGTCACCCCAAAAGTCTGTAGACCATGCTGTCAAGGCAAATTTGGGGGTCCTCGAACCTTCAATGGTCTTAGGAGAGTCATAAACGGAAGTACGGTGTTTTAAATGTACGAATCACTTCTACAAAGTTTCAACTATAAAATAACTCACCAGGCCAGATGATTAGTTTTCGGACGTCATGGTCGTTTCTTGACGTTTGACTTCTAAAATCACCAAACTAGCTTAAATAGCCATTTTCATCATTTAAACAAGTTTTCAACTATAAAGTAACATGTAAGGCTCTAAAGTTACTTATTAGCTTTCTTTAGACTCTAGCTTATCTTTTCAAGAAATTTCGGGGTATTACAAAGTACAATAACTATTTTCTGCACAATGAATATACATACTATATGTGTATATATTTAATATAACCAGAGAAACAACTTTGCAGAAAGATAAACAACATAGTGTAGAACTTGCACTCAAAAATAACAATTAATATCATAAACACAAATTAATGAGTGTAATAAACATACCAAGATATGTCAAAATAGAATGAAATAGAAATGAAAAAAATCAAGTCCACTGAATGCATAATTTCCCTTAAGAAAACTATTCCCCTCTAATACTAGAGGCTTAAAGAATTACATCATTTCAGTATAGAACGATTTTATTCACCAACTTATTGTTACAAAAATAGTGATTTCAATAAGCCACTTAACAGAAACAAAGTGCACACATTTCATTTTGCAGAAGTAGAAGAAGAAGATCATAAATTTTGTTGTATTAAAATGAGAGAAATTTTTTCTATTTATAGATAACAAAGGAAAGTGTGAACAAATGTTTATTGTGCCTTATCAGAAAGGTTACAAATATTTTGAAAATTTGCAACCCTTCAAAAAGATCACAACCTTTCATTAAAGTCACAACTTTTCATAAAGTCACAACTGTTCATTAAAGTCACAACTTTTCATAAAAGTCAAAACTTTTGATAAAAGCTGCAACTCTTCATTAAAGTTGCAACTCGTCATTAAAGCCGCAACTTTTCATCAACCCTTCATTAAAGTCACAATTTTTCATAAAATATCACATCTTTTCATGAAAGAGGAAGGCTAGGTTTGGAAATAAATAAATTTTAAAGGAAATTCTTGCTTGTGGTAGCGCCACGCAGGTGGGCCACAGGTTTTCTTTTATATAAATATATAATTTGAGTGACTTTTCAATAACAAACTTAATATGACCACGTCTGATAAGAATAATATTTGATAGGGTTGGTTATTGTATGAACGAGAGCTCATCCTAATTTGAAAATTAAAAAATGAGAAGTACATTGGTAATACTATTTGAACATTACTAATTATCGGCTAGAAAGTAAATACATTTCAATGGAATAAAGAAAAATTTTAATAAAAATCCTTTGTGGTGTGTGTGTATAATTTAGACTAAAATGGGAAAACCTTTTAAATTTTTTATGACTGTTGACACCCAATTTTGACCGACCTTTGATATTTTTTTAGGATTACTATTCTATTAAATACGTATTTTAAAATCTATTTAAAGTTTAGAATTTTAATCAATTTTGCTTGAAAATTATATATTCTAGTATGTTCACTTAATAAAATTATTGTAAATATTATTAAATATTTTAAAATCATTAATGAATTTCAAATTTTTTAAAAATTTAAATGATTTTTAATTACATAAAAATATTTTAATGTAGTATTTCCTACACTTTGCTTAAAATTATTTAAATTCTAGCCTATTCTATTATAATTTCTTCTAGCCACTCCAATTCAAATTTTATTACAATCATAGACACTTTTTCATTTCAATTCTAGCCAATTTAATTGAAATTTTAGCCATTCCATATCTTGTCCCACCTAATATTAAGACTTCATCTCATCCATCCATCTTAAAAATAAATCCTGGATCTAATCCTAGCCCTTCATTTCAAATTAGCTCAACGATTGAGATCAAATCCTTCTTTTAGGTTTATTTATTTTGATAGATTAAAAGAAAGATTTGATCTCAATTGTTGATCTAATTTGAAATGAAGGGCTAGGATTAGATCTAGGATTTCTTTTTAAGATGGATGGATGAGATGAAGTCTTAATATTAGATGGGACAAGATATGGAATGACTAAAATTTAATTAAATTGGCTAGAATTGAAATCAAAGAGTGGCTATGATTGTAATAAAATTTGAATTAGAGTGGCTAGAAGAAATTATAATAGAATAGGCTAGAATTTAAATAATTTTAAGGAAAGTGTAGGAATTACTATTTAATTAAAATACTACATTAAAATATTTTTATGTAATTGAAAATCATTTAAATTTTTAAAAAATTAGAAATTCATTAATAATTTTAAAATATTTAATAATATTTACAATAATTTTATTTTGTGAATATACTAGAATATTGTAACGACCTGTTTAGTCATTTTGAGCAACAAACTTCAATTCTGGAAAAACTGGCAGAAGCGACGGACCCCACGATGGACCGTCAAGGGCACGACGGACCGTCGCAGGGTCTTGTTTCAAAACACTTAGAAAATCTGAAATTGGGTACTGAAAATTGGCTCTCTGAACTTCGTGACAGAATGGCAGGACGGACCGTCACAGGCGTGACGGACCGTCATAGATTATTCAGTGGAAATTCACTCTCTGACCCTTGCGACGACCTGCAGGACGGACCGTCGCAGGCACGACGGCCCGTCACAGGTTGCGCAAATCCCAGGCAGAATCGAATTTCCTTACACGTTTTAAGGGACGTTTTTGGACTATTCTTTCCTTAATTATAGATTTCGTGGGGTTATATTAATAACTAAAATTCTTGAGGGATAAAAGAGGTAACTTTGGGTTAATTAGTGGGGTATTATTGCCATCTTTTACACTTAATTATATGTTAACTAGGGTAAAAGAAAGAGGGTTTGAATAAGAAAATAGAAAGAACAAGAAGGGAGAGAGAGAAACGATCGAGAAGAAGAGGAAAGCACCAAGCTTTGAGGATTAACTTGCTTGATTTCAATTCTTCGGTGGAGGTAGGTTATGGTTTTCATGCTTCATAAGTAAACTCTTAATAGTGAATGATATGTATTGGTAGTATTGTAAACCCTACTATATGCTTAATGGTATGTTTGCATGAATATGATTATGTGATTGTGGTAAGATAAGCATGATGAAAATATTGAATCCCAAATCTTGAAAAGAAACTTTAATATACATTATTAATGATGATGCCTTGGTATAGAAGAAGGCTTGATGAATTAAAGTAATGGGATTGATGATGCCTTGGAATAGAGAAGACTTGATGATTTACAGAATGATATTAGTGGATCGGAGTGTCACGTTCCGACACATAGTATTAGTGGATCGGAGTGTCACATTCCGACACATAGTATTAGTGGATCGGAGTGTCACATTCCGACACATAGTATTAGTGGATCGGAGTGTCACGTTCCGACACATAGAATTAGGGGATCGGAGTGTCACGTACCGACACATGTAGGGGATCGGAGTGTCACGTTCTGACACATGTAGGGGATCGGAGTGTCACGTACCGACACATGTAGGGGATTGGAGTGTCACGTTCCGACACATGTAGGGGATCGGAGTGTCATGTACCGACACATATAGGGGATCGGAGTGTCACGTTCCGACACATAGAATTAGGGGATCGGAGTGTCATGTACCGACACATAGTAGTAGGGGATCGGAGTGTCACGTACCGACACAAAAGGAAGAAAGATAATGAATCTTGAAAGATGACAATATACTCAATCTAATAAAACTTAATTCCCAAATGAGTATGGTGTTGAGGCTTGAGCCCTCATGGATGAACTTGATGGTACTTATTGATGATTATAGTACTTGTTGTTGCTACATGTTGAGTATCATAGTTGATTTTATGATATTACTCGGTATATATTGATTTCTATTTTGAGTTGGCCGATGATATCTACTCAGTACCCGTGTTTTGTACTGACCCCTACTTTTATGTTTTCTTCTTATTATTTGTGGAGTGCAGCAAACGTTCCGTCATCTTCAACTCAACAGTAATTCAAGCCAGTCTTACTACATCGGATCTTCAGGGTGAGCTAACGCTTCTAGCTTGGACTGGATCTTCTTCTTCAAGTCCCGATGCCTTGAACTTCCGGCATGGACTAGCTTCTTATGTATTTTTAGCTTCTTAGAAACACTTAGAATTAGTAGTTTAAAGTAGATGTTCTTGTGATGATGACTTCCAGATTTTGGGGAATAATAGATGTTGAATTTTAGAAGTTAATGAATTGGTCTTTATTTAATGAGTTTAAGTCTTCCGCATTACTTTCTGTCGATATTATATTGAAATGTTAAGGTTAGATTGGTTGGTTCGCTCACATAGGAGGGTAAGTGTGGGTGCCAGTCGCAACCCGGTTTGGGTCGTGACAAATATATAATTTTCATGCAAAATTGATTAAAATTCTAAACTTTAAATAGATTTTAAAATACGTATTTAATCGAATAGTAATCCTAAAAAAGGTCAAAGGACGATCAAAATTGGGTGTCAACAGCTGCCCCTTGGTTGATTGAGAATGAAGAATGAATTTGTCGGGCAACAAATGTTGACGTAGTAGCTGATTTCGTCCGACCGACGACAGATGTCAGTTATATCAATTAAAGCGGGGTAGAGTTGAAAAAAAGGGACGACAGAGAATTTGGTATTAAGCCGCCTACATATCTCTGGTTATAAGAGAATCAGGTCGTGTGTAATTCTAGATTCAAGAGCAAATGAAACTCTTAAAAGTTGAAAGAGAGCTGAGGTATATGAAAGGCACGATATCGACTTGAATGGATAAGATTAGCACAGCGAGAAGAGAGAGATAGAGAGGCTAAAAGAGCATGACAGAGAAGCAGGAAGAGCACGATAGAGTGAGGTTATCATCCTTTGAGCAAGGTTCGGAGTATGAGTAGCAAAGAGTTGATAGGGTCTTTGTTGTGATAGATGATAGCATGATAATAGTAATCAAGGGGCGATCGATCATATCTGCAAATTCTAGATAAAATGTTATCTTATAAATAGATAAAGTATGACCAATAATGATAAAATATGAGTTCTAAATAAATGACAAGAGGCGATAAGAAGTGTATCTGCTTTGAGATGCCCTCGTAGACTTTGGCTTAACTTGTTGAAGAAATGCAACCCATCTCCGAAGGTTAAAGTAAAACTCCAATAGATCTTATAGTATAAAGATATAATAATATAAGGAAAATTTCTGGTTGTAAGGAGAGTCTAAACCTCATTTTAAGACGGACGAGCCTCAATGTCATTTTAAGGCGGACGACCTAAATATCTTATAAAGTAGACGAACATAAATGTCCTATGTGGCAGACGAGCCTAAATGTCGTTTTAAGGCGGACAACCTAAATGTCCTTTTAAGGAGGATGAGCCTAAATGTCCTATGAGGCGGATGACCTAAATGTCCTATAAGATGGACAAATCTAACTGTCGTTTAAGGCGAACGGGCGTAAATATCCTATAAGAGGGACGAGATTAAATGTTGTGTTATAAGGCGGACAAGCCTATATGTCGCATTTTAAGGTAGACGAGCCAAAATGTCGCATTGTAAGGCGGACGAGCCTAAATGTCGCATTGTAAGGAGGACGAGCCTTAAATGTCACGTTGTAAGGCGGACGAGCCTAGATGTTGCATTGTAAGGCGGACAACCCTAGAAGTCCTATTGTTAGGTGGACGAGCCTAAATGTCGCATTGTAAGGCGGACGAGCCTAAATGTCGCATTGTAAGGCGGACAAGTCTAAATATCGCATTGTAAGGCGGATGAGCCTAAATGTCGCATTGTTAGGTGGACGAGCCTAGATGAAAAGACAGTAGATCACAGTGGCAAATTGAATTCGAAGATATCTTCATGGTAACTGAGTAGCCGAAACGATAATGCGAGTAGCCAAGAATTTGTCGGAGCCTTCGTTTGTAAGCAAGGGAACAACTGTTCAGAAGGCGACTTTGTCTGTAATCTGCACAACTGTAACTTGTAATAGAGTGGTTAGAGCAGAATAAGCGGTAAATGTGAACATGATGAAATTTCCCATATTGACCATGAATATTTGCCTTAAGACCATGCAAAGTGATGTCTTAGGCTATAATGTCTAGGGCCATCATACGCAAAATGTATCCTCAGGTCATGAAAATGTTGTCAGCAGGTCATGAAAATTACGCCTTTAGACTATGACACCTTCGGATCATGATAGGCAGAAATTAAACCCTTAGGCCATGATATGATGTCTGCAGGCCATGAGGATGATGCCTTTAGACTATGATACTGTTTACATCCCCACTCTGTCAAAACAGGGCGAAACGTCGCGGTGACTCTAACGAAATAAAACTTTAAATTAAAAGAATTTTAAAACGGGTAAAAGGATATTAAAAGAAAAAAGGGAGTCGCCACCTAATTTTAGGGAAAACTAGGAAACCATTAAATGATCTACGAAACCAATTTGATTCTAGGTAAGGGGTTCAAAGGGAAGGGGTTAGGCATCCTTCGAAATCCACAAATGTGGATCCCGACTGAATTCATTTTTTGTTTCAAATTGAGGAAGAATATAAAATAATGTACAAGCATAAAAAACATTCAATATGCACAAATAATAAAAATATAAGAGACGGGTACCTGTAAAAACACTTAGTAAAAGAGTTAGTATCAAGTAGATATAAATAAAAATGAATAACTCAAATAATAACTTAAAAACAAAAATCCGTCTTATTAACATGGGAGGCCTTGGAAATCGACGGTAATTTGTTTATCGGCCAATTTAACAAATAAACATATATGAACTTAAATTAGATTTCCGTCCTTTAAAATGGAAAAGGTCTCTAAACCCGATGGATAGAATTTTCATTGGCCATTTTAACAATTTTAACAAATAATTTATATGAACTTAAACTAAAAATTTCTGTCTTTTAATATTGAGTAGGCCTCCAAAACCGACGAAGACTTTTTTCATTTGCCATTTTAACATTTTAACAAACAATTTATATGAACTTAAACATAAAAATTTTCGTCTTTTAATATTGAGTAGGCCTCCCAAAACCAACAGAGAGTTTTTTCATTGGCCATTTTAACAATTTAACAAACAATTTATATGAACTTAAACTAAAAATTTCCGACTTTTAATATTGAGTAGGCCTCCAAAACCGTCGGAGAGTTTTTTCGTTGACCATTTTAACATTTTAACAAACAATTTATATGAACTTAAACTAAATATTTCCGTCTTTTAATATTGAGTAGGCCTCCAAAACCGACGGAGAATTTTTTCATTGTCCATTTTAACATTTTAACAAATAATTTATATGAACTTAAACTAAAAAATTCTGTCTTTCAATGTTGAGTAGGCCTCCAAAATCGACGGAGAGTTTTTTTATTGGCCATTTTAACAAGCAATTTACATGAACTTAAACTAAAAATTTCCGTCTTTTAATATTGAGTAGGCCTCCAAAACCGACGGAGTATTTTTTATTGGCCGTTTTAACATTTTAACAAACAATTTATTTGACCTTAAACTAAAAATTTCCGTCTTTTAATATTGAGTAGGCCTCCAAAATCGACGGAGAGTTTTTTCATTGGCCATTTTAACATTTTAACAAACAATTTATATGTACTTAAACTAAAAATTTCCGTCTTTTAATATTGAGTAGGCCTCCAAAACCGACGGAGAGTCTTTCATTGGCCATTTTAACATTTTAACAAACAATTTATATGAACTTAAACTAAAAAATTCCGTCTTTTAATATTGAGTAGGCCTCTAAAACGGACGGAGAGTTTTTTCATTGTCCATTTAACTTGTTCAAACTAATGCAATAGCATGATACGATCTACAACAAAATAACACAAAAAATTACTAAGCTAAACAATTCATTAGAAACGATTAAGAAAATCTAAACTAGTCCACTAGCAACAATTTAATTACAAAAAACTAATAAACAACAATTAACAATGACTAAAATAAGGAGTTAAATAACAGAAAGCAAAAAATAAATAGATGAAACAAATGTACAATCAACTGAAGATATGAAACTGACTAAAAGTTCAATAAATATACCAACAACAATATTATTAAGTAGAAAAAATAGCAATAATTAAATAATTCTAATTAACATACAAAAATTAATAAAATAAAAAATAAAATAATCACTACCAACATGTATAACTGGTAAAAAAAAATAATATAGATTAATAGACAAAAATCAACACTGCTTTAAACTAAATAGTCAAAATGATGACAACATAATAAATAAAATACATTTTGAATAACAATAAAAAAAGTCAAATTTTAATTAATTGCAGCCAAATAAGCTACACATTTATAGATGTACCTGGAAAGGAAAAACATTAACAAATGATTTGAAGGATATCATATCTCATTCTTACCGGCGGTGACAAAGAAATCAAAGAAAGAAACGGAAAAGATAAAAAAAATAGTTATTAAGGAGTATGAACATCGAATTAACAGTGGCCGGAGTTTCAACCCCTCCGTCCAGATCTAAAACATAGAGGGTAAACAAAAGGTAAGGATATGAAAGATTACCTACTTCGTCGGAGTTTGTTTCATGTGTTTTGATTGTTGTTTTTAAAGCCTTGACGTTCACCTGGTTGTATTGTTGATTTGTGGCTGCCATTAATGGGTTTACCGGCTTTGTTCACAAGAGTAGGAGTTGTTGTCTGAGTTGTTGCTGGTTTGGATCTTGTAGCTTGCTGGTTCGAGTGGAATCCTGCGAAAAATAAGTTAAACATCGAGAAAAGAAAAGGAACCTGTAGTGGTCGGATCCCTATGATCTGGAAGTGGGGTCGTTTTTCCGGTGGTTTTCAGTGGTCATTTTGGATGGTGATTGTCTGTTATTATCTGTTGTAGAGGTGAAGGAAGAAGGTGGGTCTGATGGTTCTGTGGTTGGTCGGAAAATGGACGCAAGAGAGGCCGACGAGAACATCTGCAAGGCCACGGAAAAATGAGAGGGAAATGGAGGTTTTAGGTGGTTGTTACCAATAGTCGTTGATTGTTGTTTGGGAGGAGAAACGGGTGAAAGAAATGGTTTTATGGAGTTGTTTTCTGGTGAGCTAAGTGAGGAGGAATAGGAGTGATTTGGTGGCTCGCCGGAAAATTTTCCGGCGAGGATGGTGGACTTGCCGGATTCCGGAAAAATTCCGGTGACAAATGAACAATAAAAGAATTAAAAAAACTAAAAAAAATACCGCTAGAGTTTTTCAGCCCCAACCTAATTAGCTAAATGTTTTATATATAGGGATTTAAAAATTATGGGCCCAAGTTATGGGCTTAGTATTGTGGCCTAAAATTATCTCAATAGAATTCCTAAATTTTTTCGTATTTAACTAAATTTTAGACTGTGCTAAATTCAACACAAATATTAACAAATGTAACAAAAAAAAATGAAATTTTAAAATAATATAATGAACGTAAATGACATGTGAAATGCTATTTAAAAATACAAAAATCCTAAATTTTGATAAACAAAGATAGTTATCGATAAACTTATTTAAAATTATATAAAAAAATTATTTTAAGCTATTAAATAAATAAAACCTCAAAATTACGAATTTTTAAAATGTTAGACAAAAATTGGGTGTCAACAGCTGTCCCTTTCGTTGTGTATGATTGATGAAAGAAATCGTGGACAACGAAAATTGACAAATCAAATTTTGACCGAACACATGATCTTTGTAGAGAAGTGTGGTTAAATGTGGTTGAAATCAATTCCAGACTTGTCTCCAAAAGGTTCTATGATTTGTTGCGTCCTTGTTGAAGTAGTTTGCACAAATTTTTTCTTGAAGAAATTCATCCTTTCGAATGCTCTCGACAAAGACTGAGATAAAACTCATCAGCTTAAAAATGCAGTTTAAATGGGAGACAGTGTCTTTCACCGCGTCGACACTTAATTTCTCTCTTCGTCATTTAACGTCAGTTGATGTTGAGGTGTAAATATTTCCTTTGAGATGCACGATTCCTTTTCTGGCAGTGCATGATTGCTTGCGGGGCGTGGATATCTTCCCGCGATGCATAAATGTTGCGAGGGATGAAATCTTCTCGCGATGCATAAATTCCACAAGGTATGAAATCATCTTGCGATATAAGCTTTTGTGAGGGATAAAATCTTCTCGCGATGCATAAAATTTTGCGAGGGATGAGATCTTCTCGCAATGCATAAAATTTTGCGAGGGATGAAATCTTCTCGCGATGCATAAATTCCGCAAGGTATGAAATCTTCTTGCAATATATAAACTTTCGCGAGTGATGGAATCTTCTCGGGATGCATAAAATTTCACGAGGGATGAAATCTTTTCGCGATGCATATAATTTTGCGAGGAATGAAATCTTCTCGCGATGCATAAATTCCGAAAGGTATGAAATCTTCTTGCGATATGTAAACTTTTGCGAGGGATGGAATCTTCTCGCGATGCATGAATTTTCTGCGAGGTATGAAATTTTCTCGCGATGCATAAATTCCGCAAAGTATGAAATCTTTTTGCGATATGTAAACTTTTCCGAGGGATGAAATCTTCTCGCGATGCATACAATTTTGTGAGGGATGAATATCTTCTCGCTATGCAAGAATATTAACTCACGATGCAGGATTATTAACTCGCGATGCATGAATATTAACTCGTAATGCGTGAATATCAATCCGCGATGCATGAATATTAACTCGTGATGTATTAATATTAACTCTCAATGCATGAATATTAACTTGCAATGTATGAATATTAACTCACGATGCATGAATATTAATTAGCGATGCATGATCTTCTGCTATGCATGAGTATTGACTCGCGGTGCATGATCTTCCACAATGCATGAATATTGACTTGCGATGCCTGATCTTTTGCAGGGCGTGAATATTAACTCGTGATGCATGAATTAACTCGTGACGCATGAATTAACTAGTGATGCATCAATTAACTCGAGATGCATGAATTTTCTGCGAGGTATGAATATCTTCTCGTAATGCATAAATATCTGCGAGGAATGAATATCTTCTCACAATACATAAATATCTGCGAGGAATAAATATCTTCTCGCGATGCATGATTATTATCTCTCGATGCATGATCTTCTGCAGGGCATGAATATCTTCCCGCAATGCATAAATTCCGCAAGGTACGTGATACGCTCAAACTTACTTCTCAAATAAGAAGTAAAGCGGCCGTGTCAAGTAAATAACCCAACTAGTGAGGTTGGGATCGTTCCCACGAGGAAAGTAGTCTAGACTTAACTTCAACCTGTTATTACTATTATTTGGTCAATGACTTCCTTGGAAAATAAAAAACAATAAAAGGGGTTTCTAATTCTAAATGAATGAAAATAACTAACGCAATTGAAAGAGACACTTAATAGCTTTGAATGTTGGATTTTAATCAATTAATCAAAGTAACTAGGGTTTACGTGTACCCCACAGGTTCATAACTTGATAATTCTAACTATAACAATTCTTTCCTAGTATCTTGCATGCAAAGTGATAAGTTATGTATTTCTAAATCCTTGGTCCAGCATCTAGAAAATCTCACTCCGCACCTTGGTCCGTCTACGTGTGTTGCTTTCCTAACCCTTATCTTTACCTCATATTAAGCATCGTATTCGATATTTGAGTAGGTTATTACCTCGTACCAATCAATACTAGCCTATTAGATAGTATATACTAAATCTATGTTGATAATTCTTATCCTATTATCTACCTCCTTGGTCCGGCAAGTAGCATTAAGGCGAGTTCTAACGTTGGCCATCCGTTATCAAGACTTCTAAGCGAAAGAATTATTAATACATGCAAGACACCATTCTAGAATTGTTATTTTAGTTATGTTTTATCTCATTATTTGCCTATGGTTCCCACAACTCTAGTTATGGAGTTTAGTTACTCATAGTCATAATCACAATATTCAAATATATTAAATAAGAATTCATGTACTTACTTCAATGAGAAGTAGTAAAATCCGAAAGTTTGCTTGATTTATTACCAATAATCACTTGCAAGAATCTCAAAATAATCAACAATCTCACAAAAAGTCTAATGATTAACAAAAGTCTAATAATCTAAGAGTCTAACTATCGGAGTATAACCTAAAAAATGAGGTTTTTCGAACTATTTATAAAAAATAAAAACCTAATTAAACAAGGACTCTATTTGCTGGAAATCTGCCAAAACGCGGCTATGTCGACGGACCTCGCGACGGATCGTCATGGTCACGACGGACCGTCATGGACTCTATCATCCCATACTTATGCAATTTCTTCTGCTTCTTTTCTTCATTACCCTTGATAACAAGTATGATGGACCGTCATAGGCACAACGGTCCGTCGAGGACATTCGTTCCAAAACACTTCAACTCTCGGAATATGGGTACTGGGATTACTTCTCTGAACTTCATGACGAACCTGCAGGACGGACCGTAATAGACACGACGGACCGTCACAAGCTTCGTAACCCCACACTTGGTCAGACTTCCCCATTCTTCCTTCAGCATCAGCACTACGCTGCCACCTACGGACCGTCACAAGCACGAAGGACCGTCAAAAGCTCTGTAGGTGGTCTCTTCTGTATTTCTTCGCTCTAAATCTCCGCATTCAGCTTTGGACAGATTTCCTGCAAAATAAAAAGAAAATTATATAAAAATTAGCACAAAAAGTCTTTTGGACACACTAAACTTAAGGAAAAAGAATTAATAATACCGTGAAACCACGGTATATCAGTACAAAATCTTCTTGCGATGCATACAATTCTGCAAGGTATAAAATCTTCTCGCGATGCATGAATTTTCTGCGAAGTATGAAATCTTCTCGCGATGCATGAATATTAACTCGCGATGTATGAATATTAATTCGCGATGCAACAAAATTAACTAGTGATGCATGAATTAACTCGCGATGCATGGATGTTAACTTGTGATGCATGATCTTTGTAGTTGCTATCAAGCTTCTGGCAGTACTTATCAGAATTTTGAGGTCTTCCTCAAAAATTCTGTCCCAGTTAGAATTTTGGCAAATCTCAAAATGATCTTCAATCTTGACTTGTTGGCGATGACACCTCTATTTTGAATTTTTGAGATATTTTCAAAAATTCTGTCCCATTTTTTATTGTAAGGAGAAGTAATAATCACACTGGGTATATGACCGATTCGTCGTGGCGCCTACGTATCGTGTCGAGGCAGGAATCAGGTCAAATGTAGTTCAAATCTTGTGGATGATGAGTGCTGCAAAGAATCTAAAAGATTATCAGTATAAAATGCACAATATGAACATGATGAAATATGGAAATTTATTCCTTGCTATATTCAAAGCCTAAAAACAAGATATATCACATTTTTGGGATGGAAAATCCAATGAAGTAAAATAGGCATCTCACACATATAAGACTAACTTAATAACACTTTTTATATTGAACAAATCAAAAGACAATTTCTTTTATTTTTTAAAATAAAAAAAAGTGATGAGATAGTCAAATCTTCAGCACGATTGGTACCAACAGTTAGGATTACAGGTAAATCTCTCATTCATTTTTGTAAAAGATTGAATTAAGTTAATTCTTACAGCTTCAAGTGGTACCTCAAATATACTTAAAGATCAAAAGATCCGTTCATCTTGTTTCAAACAAAGGTTTTGAATTGTATCAATCCTCATGTTTCAAGTTCCCTCACGACAAAAGCTAGTCCTATTTCACACATATTTGAAACATTTGATTATAGGACTTTTTCAAAGTGCACTCACACTCACAAGAATGTTCAATGCACACAATTGTGATACCATATGCTTGACCCATATGTAAATCTCCACTAATGTGAGAGCATTTGGAATGAGATCATGTAGGTCTTGTCATTGGCTTGTAACGTAGGCTTAGGGATGGATAGGATATTTATTTGAAATAAAAGTGACTTGATTTCTCATTGAGCGTTACACAAAATTTTTGCTCTTAATAATTGGTACGCCTTTGACGTCAGATCCTCTTCATTGTTCTCCCACATATCATCTTCTTTAGAATTCTAATTTTAACGCTTTTCCCTTCCTTTTTTTTGAGTTCTCTTTTTTTTTGTGCTTTTCTCTTCTTTTTTTCTCTCTTTTGAGTCTTTACTCGTTGGAGCTTTTCTTTTATTCGCTTATTTATTTATAATAATTTTTTCTTTTTTGTTGGAGTATTTTCCTCCCACCTTTCAGTGACCCTGTAAGGGTAGTTTTTACCTTTCTTTATTTCTTCTACTTTTCTTTCTTCCTTTTTCTCTTTTCTCTGGAGGTCTTTGCTTCTTTTATTTTGGGAGACTCAATATCTTTGCTTTTGGAAATTTCAAACATGGATTTCCTCTTATAATTTACACATTCTTGGTGCACTCAAGAAGGTTGGGCCAAGAGAGGATAGTGTTTCAGACTCCCCATCTTCCTTCAGCAGCTGCACTACGCTACCACCTACGGACCGTCACAAGCACGATGGACCGTCATAAGCTCCGTAGGTGTTTCTTCTGTATTTCTTCGCTCAAAATCTCCGCATTCAGCTTTGGACAGATTTCCTGCAAAATAAAATGAAACTTATATATAAATTAGCACAAAAAGGCTTTTGGACACACTAAACTTAAGGAAAAAGTACTAATAATATCGTGAAACCACGGTATATCAACTCCCTCAACTTAAATTCGTTGTTTGTCCTCAAGCGACACACGATGACTCAATACACAATCTTTGTACAATAGTATCAATGTTTCATCCTTTGCAATCATTTGGCTATCAATCCCGATTAATCTCATCAAATCTATGCATGCTATCACTATTGGGCTTGAATTATGTGGGATCAGAACATGACACAGACTCGCCATGCACTAACACCTATCCTCTTCAATTTCTCACCGAGGTGCTAACAATTCCGGCATTGCAACTCGTGTCCTCACTTTAAACAAAATCCTCATTTTTCACACAATGATTTCAGTTTGAGTGTAAGGATTACTTTTCAACACTCGCTCTCAGAACAAAGTCACACTCATTCATACCTATTGCCATAAGCTTGCCCTTGTTTTCACTGCCTTAAGTTTGCTATACAACCCTTAGGATCACGATAGGAGTTTCTTAGCTAGTAACATAGGCTCAGGGTCAGGTAGGGTATATTTAGGTATACTTTAGTGACTTTTTGCCCTCCTTGACATATCGGCTAAACCTTCCACTTTCTATCATTTTATATCGCCCAATTTCTCATATTCTTTCACCTTGCTATTTTCTCTTCTTTCTTCATTTGTGTAAGTGACTCTCTTCTTTTCTTACTTGTATTTCTTGTATATTTTTCTTTTTCTTTACTTTTATTTCAACTAATTTTTGAGTCACTTTACTTTTGTTCTTTCTCTCTCTTTGTTCTTTCAACCCCACTTTCCAGAGCATTCCTCATAATAGTCACCCTCAACTCATGGCTTCGCCATGAGTCAAGGTACACAATACCCAAAGTTGGATCAGGAACATAACGAAGGTTGTTTACTACATTAGCCACCCTCAACTTATGCTTTTGGCATAAGCTAAGGTGCACATGTCCAAGGAGGGACCAGGGCCAACACATTGTTCCCAGAAAAGATCAGTTAGGTGAAAAAGAAAGGTCAAATTTAAGCTCAGATCATTTGGATCAAAGAAGGATAAATTTCATTTGGTTTCTTTTATTTAGGCTAGAAATGGACTATATTGAATAAAGGCCTATGATCCTTTCCTAATTGTCTATTACAACTCACTTTTAGCAGGACTAACCAGGAAAGTTCTAGCTCAGTACCAATAGTGGACTATTCAGATTTTCCTCACACTCACTTGACATCTAATCACTATACCAGATTATCAAAAACCTAGTTCGAATTGTAGACTTAGGGTAATGCAATGGTGTACGTCTATGTCATGCTTAGGGCCACACAATTATCAGTTACTATGCCTAGTCATGCATCATTTTCCAGTTTATTAGGATATCATTTTAGCCATCATGCTCCAGAATTAAACTATGTACAAAAGATATAAACATGCTGGTTCAACAGAGAAAGTAATCAATATTTTGGGGAAAAAGAACACAGGCAAGAAAACCCCAAAAGAGGATAGTGAATTGGGCTACTCAGACTTCACCCTAACACTCACTTTCCATTTACCCCACCCCCAACAAAAAAACATGCAATTGTCCCCAATGCATAAAAATTTAAATACTAGAGTGGTAGGTGAAGCAAACCTGTGGCGCAAAGCACCGTCGATCAGCAAGATGGTGGGTACGGTTCCCCGGAACCCATGTCCTCTGCAATCTGGACACCCTCAATGGTGTCCTCAGCAACAACCGCACCATCAGTAGTGCCTCCTTCTATCTCCACAGTGCGGGATCTATACACCCTAGCCGCTAACTCTGATGCTCTCATCTGGTGCGCTTTCTCCTCAGCAAGTGAGGCTCTCCTCACAGGCTCCATCTCTCGGTGCTTCTTCTTCCGTGCTCGCACCTCGTCCTCTTCTCGACCTCTACGCCTCTTGTCATTCTCTCGAGGGGGAGGTGGTGGAATCTCTTAAGTGGAAAATAGGGCCGCCAAAACTGTGTCTTTAACAGGCTCGACAGAAGGGGCCTCAGACTCCTGCACCGTAGCCTCTACGATCGTGTCGACATCTGCACGAAGACTGTCAATTGCAGCCTGAAGAGTCGACACATCCACCGGAGGGGCTGGTCTGGCTAACACCCTCAACTCAAAAGCGTCGAAGCACTGGTGAACCTTAGCGATCTTCCGCTCTGTACACTGGACCATTTTCCGCTCTAGGTGTTCTTCTGACTCAGTAATCGATTTCTGCATCCACGACTGGATATGATGCAGAAGTGTAGCCATTTGTGCCTCTAATTTTTTGACCCTAGCAAGCGGGACCAGCGCCGGTAGAGGGGCTGTGCGAGAGGAGCTCAGGGTAGTGCTACTACCCAGAATAGACTCGACCGGGGTAGTGTTAGTGGATGCCGCCTGTGTAGCCGTGCGGTCCTGGGTTACTGTATCACCAAGAACATCAGCAAGTGGGGGCATCTCTGTACGGGGCCCTCTGCGTGGAGCCAACTCATTGGCCTCATCTCTGATGAGGCCGACGTAATCAGTTCCCTGCGGGGTCTTGATCTGATCTACGTCCCATATAGGCACATCTGCGGACCTGCAGAGAGAAAAGATCATGCACGGGAAAGGGTAAGTAGTAGTGACCTTGAAAGCCCTCTCGTGCATGACTGCCTGTAGAAGCCACGCGAAGTCCACCTCAAACCCGGCTATTATTATCGCCATCAACACTGCTCGATCTCATGTAACGATATTATTAGCAGTTGTGGGTGAAAGGAAGTGACGGACAATCAGCCACAAGAACTTCACCGTGAAAGTGAGGTTGGCCTTCTTGATGGCCCCCTTTGGCTCGGTTACCCAGTCGGCACCCTCTCCATCAACTAACAGGTGCAGGTCTATCCACCTCTTGGTGGTCTCTCTGAGTGATGGCTCGCGCAGGAACTGGCCATCTTTAACTATCTGCCAGCAGTAGTCAAACTCGGGAGTGAGTGGGGTCCGAGTAGTATCAACACCCTCGCCATATAGAAACCGGCGGATGGCAAGCAGGCAAATGTCAACCTGTACGCCCCGTACTCGGACCTGCTCCAGTGGGGCATGCTTAGCGAGGGCAGCTCGCCTATCTATCTATGATCGGAGAGTCGCTACGTAGGATGCGTAGAACTCTCGGACCATTTTTTCACTGTAACGTCCCAACGGACGTGCTGTCCACTCTAAGCGATGCCTGGTGAGAGATTGTGGATCTCAGGCATCGTTGGGAGACTCCCTGTAAGGACCCACCGCTCCAAGGTGAGTGTTTGAGTCATCACTCCTTTATCAGTTAGGAATATGGTGTCGGAGTGGACTTGAAATTGCCCGTCGACACACCACCGGTTGGGTTGGTCAGTGGCTGGGGTGGGGGCCTGAGCTGGTGAACCTGATGTGGAATCCGAACTGTCAGCCTCATCAGACGGGGCCGACGTTGCAGCGGTGGCGGGTGCGGGAACCTCAACAGAGCCGGAGGCTTCCTCGGACCATGATACTCCTAAGGAGCCAGACGTTACTTATTCATTTGTGGCTGACCCAGAGGGTGTGCCGGTCAGTGTGCGCTCTTCATCAGACTGGGAGGCAGTGACTACGCCGGACGCCAACTTTTTGGTTGTGGATTTGGGAGCACGTGCAGCACGGGAAGGGGTGGAAGTTCCTGGGGGCACATACTCAGGGTCACGCTTATCATCAGAGCCGATGACCATGCGGGCAGACGGGGCGACAAACTTCGATCACCCGCGTGCGTAGATTCGATCTTGCTTGGGTGCCATAGTAGATACTACCTGTAAAGGATCAATATTAGTATGAGAAGTGGCAAACAAGGCAAGCAAAATCATAAAAACAATTAAAATAGTATGTCATTACTATGGTAATAGTGACACACGACGGGCCTGGTAACGGCTCATCGTGACTATGACGGACCGTCATGGGGTCCGTCGTGTTTTACTTGGACTATGTATAAATGGAGAGCCCTGAAGGAGAGTCTCTGACTAGTATGACGGTATGTGCAGGACGGACCGTCACAGGTACGACGGTGCATCGTAGGTGTCCGTCGTAGGACACTTGAATGAAATATAGAGACCCTTAGGAGAGGGGTCTCTGACCGTCATGAAGGTCATGCAGGACGGACCGTCGTGGGTATGACAGTCTGCCACATGTGTCCATTGAAGGAAACTTAGAAAAAGTGAGAGACCCTTAGAAATAGGCTCTAACAACCAGAATGGTTGTGCAGGATGGACCGTCGTGAAGGCAACGGTCCGTCACATGTGTCCATTGGAGGACACTTAGAAAAAACTGAGAGACCCTTAGGAACAGGGTCTCTGACAACCAGAACGGTTGTGTAGGACGGACCGTCATGAAGACAACGGTCCGTCACATATGTTCGTTGGAACAGGGTGCTAGGGCCTTTGGAACGGACCCTACAACGGTCCATCGTGGGTACGACGGTCTGTCATCGGGGTCTCGTTCTGTATATCAGTGACAGAACTGGGGTTACCCCATGCATCCCCGATGAACCCAAATAAAACTTGTAGTGTTTTGGACCTACGTTTCTCTAACCCAACTACCTAGGAAACTAGCAATGCAAAAGCACCTATGTCTAGGGTTGTAAACACGACAATTTCAAACATTTTTTTACCTAGGTTAGACAAAATCTTATAAAAGAAACGAACATATGACGAAGAACTAAGATACTCTTAATTAATAAGCAAAAATGCAAGATAAATGAGTAGAAATTAGAGACACATACCTTAGAATTGGGGAAAACAAAATGGACAAGTACTCGGTGACCAGGAAGACACCCACATCAGCAACTCCAACTAGTAGATTAACATTTTTAGGGCTTTGGAGAATTGTGGGGGGGACAATTATTGGTTGATAAAGGGAGAGATTGTGGAAGTTGAAAAGAGAGGGTAATGGGGGGAATAATGAAGGAATGGGGGTGAAATGAGGGGTTGGGGAGTTTAAATGGTGAAAGTTTATAATAAACTCCAACCGGGTCGGGTCGGGTATGCCTCATTAATCACGCGACGATTCCGCAACGATGGTCCTTCGCAGCTCTGACGACCCGTTATTGGTTCCGTCATGTGTGCCCTAGTTTGAAAATAACATAAAGACGTATCTGGTACGACGGAGGCATACGACGGTCCGTCGCAGGCGCAACAGTTTGTCGTTGTATCCGTCAGTGACTGCTGTAGAGTAATTTTCTACAGAATTTCCTGGTGTTGTGCCTGCAAATTTAAAAACCCATTAGTTGAAAAATGCTACCATCACTAAAAAGACTATAAGTATTGGGTTGCCTCCCAACAAGCGCCTGATTTAATGTCGCGGCACGACTGGGGACACTTGATTACTCAGACTTCATCAAGATGGTATGCCTCAATCTCTTCATTCGCCGATTCAGCATGCCCGAAATAGATTTTTATGCGCTGTCCATTCACCTTGAACCGCACACCCTTCTTAGTTTCCAACTCAACTGCTCCATGAGGGAATAGTTGGGTAACCAAGTAAGGACCAGTCCATTTGGACTTAAGCTTGCCTAGAAACACGCGCAATCTGGAATTGAATAAAATCACCAAATCCCTGACCATAAACTCTCGTTTTTCAATTTTGTTGTCATGGTACTTCTTCATCTTTTCTTTTTAGAGGGCTGAGCTTTCATAGGCTTTCAAGCAAAATTCATCAAGTTCATTCAACCCATTTAACATTTGTTCTGCAGCTTTGCTCCAATCCATTTTCAACTTCTTCATAGCCCACATGGCTTTATGCTCTAACTCAACCGGAAGATGACAAGCTTTCCCATATACAAGTTGGTATGGAGACATACCTATGGGAGTCTTATATGCTGTCCGGTAGGCCCAAAGATCATCATAAAGCCTCCTTGACCAATCCGTTCTACTAGCGTTCACTGTTTTTGAAATATTTGTTTGATCTCCCGATTCGACACTTCAACTTGCCCACTAGTTTGAGGGTGGTAAGGAGTGGCCACATTATGGCGAACCCCATATTTCTCCAATAACCCCTTGAACAATTTGTTGCAGAAGTGGGAGCTCCCATCACTAATAAAGGCCCTTGGGGTTCCAAAAAGAGAGAATATATTCTTTTTCAAGAATGCAGTGACACTCTTCCCTTCATTGTTTGTGAGGGAGATGGCTTCGACCCATTTAGATACATAATCAACTGCTACTAGAATGTACTTCATTCCATGAGAACTCACAAAAGGGCCCATATAGTCAATACCCTAAACATCAAATAACTCCATCACAAGAATGGGGTTTAGAGGGAGCTCTTGCTTTCGTGAAATGCCGCCATCTCGTTGGCATCCTGTCACATGCTTTTGCAAATTCATGAGCATCTTGATGAAGAGTTCGCCAATAGTAACCACATTGTAATGTCTTATGAGCGGTTCGGATACCACTGTGATGTCCACCAACGGGTGAGGAATGGCATGCCTCTAACACACTCAACATCTCACATTCTGGAACACAACGCCGAATAAGCCCGTCGGCACAAATCCTATACAAGTATGGTTCATCCCAAAAGAACTTCTTCACATCGTACATGAACTTTTTTCTTTGATGAAAGGACAAGTCTGATGGAATAATATCACTAGCCAGATAGTTCGCAAAATCTGCGAACCATGGGATCAAGTCTTGTGAAGCAGCTAATACATGCTCATCGGGGAAAGTATCATCAATGTCAGTCTTATCCCCTAACTCTCTCATAGCTTCATCCTTTAGACGAGGCAAGTGATCAACAACTTGATTTTCAGTTCCTTTTCTATCCATCACTTCAAAGTCAAATTCTTATAGCAGTAATACCCAACGAATTAGCCTAGGTTTCGCATCCTTCTTCGCCATCAAATATCTCAATGCTGAGTGGTCAGTATGCACTATAACTCTAGTACCTAGCAAATAGGAGCGAAATTTCTCAAAAGCAAAGACTACTGCAAAGAGTTCTTGCTCGGTTACTGTGTAGTTCTTCTGAGCTTCATTTAGGATATACTAGCATAGTAAATGGGGTGAAGGATTTTGTTCTTTCTCTGTCCCAATACTACACCAAGATCCACCCCACTAGCATCGCACATCACCTCAAATGGAGTGTTCCAATCCGGAGAAATAATGATAGGCGCAGACACCCATTTTTCATTTAGCTCACTGAATGCTTTAAGACAGGATTCATCAAAACAAATTTACAATCTTTCTCCAACAGTTTGCACAATGGATGTGCAATCTTTGAAAAGTCTTTGATGAATCTCCGGTAAAAACCTGCATGCCCAAGAAAGCTTCTCATACCTTTCACGGAGATCGATGGGGGAAGTCTCTCTATTACCTCGACTTTAGCTCTATCAACCTCTATGCCCTTTTTTGAAATGTGATGACCCAACACAATACCCTCTTTCACCATGAAATGACACTTTTCCCAGTTTAGTACTAAATTGCAGTCTTCACATTTCTTAAAGACCTCAGATAAATTGGTCAAACACCACTCAAATGAATCACCAACCACAAAAAAGTCATCCATAAAAACTTCTATAGTATCCTCCACCGTGTCAGAAAATATCGACATCATACATTTCTGAAATGTGGCGGGTGCATTGCACAACCCAAACAACATTCTTCTGAACATAAAGGCCGCATATGGACAAGTAAAAGTGGTTTTCTCTTGATCTTCTGGTGCAATAGAAATCTGATTATACCACGAATATCCATCAAGAAAACAGTACCACCCTTTTCCGGCAAGTCTATCCAACATCTGATCCATGAAGGGCATAGGAAAGTGGTCTTTTTCAGTCCAAGAATTTAGTTTGCGGTAATCCATACACACCCTCCATCCAGTAACCGGTCTCATTGGAACAAGTTCATTTTTTCGTTGGGGACCACAATCATTCCCCCTTTCTTAGGTACACACTGGACCGGGCATACCCAACTACTATCAGTGATTGGATAGATTACTCCGACATCCAACCACTTAATGATTCACTTCTTCACGATATCTTGCATAGGAGGATTTAAGCGTCTCTGATGCTCAATACTTGGCTTATGATCAGGCATGAGTTGGATTTTATGAGAGCAAATATCAGGGGGGATCCCAATAATGTCCGCAATAGTCCACCCAATAGCTCTTTTGAACCTTTTTAGCACCTTTACCAAACTCTGAACGTGTTGTTCATTCAGGTCTGATGCAATGATTACCGGCAAAGTATCACCATTTCCTAAGAATTCATACCTGAGATGAGGTGGGAAAGCTTTTAGTTCTAATTTTGGAGCCTCCTCTATAGATGGTTTCGCGGGTGGGGACTCGCGATTCTTCATATCTAGCTCATATTTCTTCGGTTTAAACCGAACATCACCTCAATCGAGAGCCACTACTAATGACTCATACTCTTCAATGCAATCGCTATCAAAATTCATTATCACTGCCGCTAATGGTTCTACACCTAGACGTTCTTCTATTTGTGTCTCAGATGTTTCACCCATATTGTAGGATATAGAAGATACCGATTGAAGCTCACCACTCTGCTTCATGGACCTACAAATGTTAAAGGTCACTTCCTCATTGTTCAACCAAAATTTCATCTGCCCATTTTCCATGTCTACTAAGGCTCTTTCCGTAGCAAGGAATGGCCTCCCAGGAATAATGGGCACTTCAAAATCGACTTCACAATCAAGAATTAAAAAATCTGCCAGAAATATGAACGACTCCACTTTTACTAGCACATCGTGGAGTATCCCTATAGGCCTTTTTACTGTTCGATCAGCCATCAGTAGCCGCATCGCAGTGGGCTTTGGATCACCCAAACCCAACTTTTTGTAAATCGAGAGGGGTATGAGATTTATGCTTGCCCCCAGATCACATAATGCTTTCACAAAATGTAATAGCCTGATTGTACAAGGAATAGTGAACACACCTGGATCTTCTTTCTTTTGGACCAGAGATCTTGTAGCAATAGCACTACAATGCTGCATTCTATCATCATCCTCAAAAGTGACCGATCTTTTCTTTGTGTCCAGATCTTTCATAAACTTGGCGTAACCGGGAATTTGTTCTAAAGCTTCTACCAAAGTTCAACATTGTTATAAAACGTCGATATTTACCATCCTCGGTCTTTTTCAACAATCTTTGAGGAAATGGGGGTGGTGGCCTAAGCATGGGAGTTACCTTTTTAGGCACTTCAGCACCTTTTACAGTGTTATCCTCTAATTTACCATCAACATCTACCACTTTATCAGTCTGTCACCTTTTTCTCATTAGACGACATAGGTGGGTCAATGGTTTGCTTGCCACTGCGAGTAGTAATTGCCATGCAATGTCCATATTTTTTCGGATTTTGGACAATGTTGCTAGGAAGAGTGCCCGGTTGCCGTGTGTTCACAGTTGCAGATAATTGGGCCAATTGTAACTCAAGTTTCTTAATCGATATTGCATGTGTATCGACTTTTTGCCCAATACCCGCTAAATCATTCCTCAACTCTTTATTGTGCTCATCACTAGCATCGAACCTCCTCATAATATTATGCAACATATCCTCAACTCGTGACATACTACCTCCACCATCCCTAGGAGTAACTTCACGATTTTGAGGAGGAACATAGGGTCCATTCCTGTCGTTTCTATTACCATAGTTACCCCTGTTGAAGTTGTTGTCGAGATTGTAGTTTCCATCTCGGACATAATGACCCTCACGATTATAGTTACCATAGTTCCGACCTTGGTTTCCTTGACCTCGGCGCCAATTATCCTGATTTGAGCCTTGGGCGCTCGGTCAGAAACCCCCCCCCCCCCCCCCCCCCGTCTTCTCATTTAATGCATAGAAATCCTCCTCATAATAACACTCATCATTTTGTGGCTGTGGTTTTGACAAGTAGTTGACTGCATCTATCTTTTCTGCACCCCAGTGACATGTTTGAGTACCAACCCAAGCTCAGATTTCATATAAGCCATTTCTTCACGAATCTCATCTGTGGCTAGGTTGTGAGTGGACTACACTGCGAAGGTGTTTCTCCCAGTATCGAACTTCCTAGTACTCCAAGCTTTATTGTTCCGAGAGATTTTCTCTAATTTTTTAGCAATCTCAGCATAAGAACACTCCCCATAAGATCCACCTGCTATAGTGTCCAACACCGCTTTATTGTTATCATCTTGTCCCTAATAGAAGTATTCCTTCACTGAATCATCATCTATACGGTGATTTGGGAAACTTCTCAAGAACGAGGTGAATCTATCCCAAGAACTACTAACTGACTCTCCTGGTAGTGCCACAAAGTTGTTCACTCTGTCTTGATGGTTTAGTTTCTTGGAGACCGGATAGTAGCATGCTAAGAAGACATCCCTTAGTTGGTTCCATGTGAAGATTGAGTTGTATGGGAGCTCAGTGAACCACATAGCAGCCTCTCCCGTCAGTGAGAGAGGAAACACTCTGAGACCTATTACATCTAAATCCAAATCAAGCCTCCCTACACAGCTTTTACACACTGCCCTTACCTTAACTATATGAGCATGTGGATCCTCAGAAGGTAGCCTTGAAAATAAAACTCTGGAAGTGAGCATTTGCATCAGGCTACTAGTTACCACAAAGGTGTGGCCTGTGGGTAAAGGAGGCAAGACAAGTTGCCCATCTGAGTCTGCTATGTTATCATAGCCTCTGAAGTATGCCCGGGGACGTGGAGCAGGATTTTGTCCCCTCTGTTGGTGTTCACCCGGAGCATCAGGTAACAACTGACAATGAACATCTACCAGAGCAGGGATGTTCTGGTTCGGATCATCATCCTTTATTCCCAAGTTTCGATTCATATTGCGCAGTGCACGCTCTAATTCGTGATCGTAGGGAAACAACGGTTCTCTTCCTCTCCGTATATTTGGCATACAAGCAGGATAGTTCTTAAAAAAATCAAAAACAATAAAACAAAGTAAAATCAAGAAAATATCAACTAAACTATAGTAATAAGTTCAAGTTAATCTAAAAGCTACTTTCCCCAGCAGCGGCACCAAAATTTGATACGCTCAAACTTACTTCTCAAATAAGAACTAAAACGGTCATGTCAAGTAAATAACCCAACTAGTGAGGTTGGGATCGTTCCCACGAGAAAAGTAGTCTAGACTTAACTTCAACCTGTTATTACTATTGTTTAGTCAATGACTTCCTTGGAAAGTAAGAAACAATAAAAGGGGGGGTTTCTAATTCTAAATGAATGAAAATAACTAACGCAATTGAAAGATACACTTAATAGCTTTGAATGTTGGATTTTAATCAATTAATCAAAGTAACTAGGGTTTACGTGTTCCCCACAGGTTCATAACTTGATAATTCTAACTATAACAATTCTTTCCTAGTATCTTGCATGCAAAGTGATAAGTTATGTATTTCTAAATCCTTGGTCCGACATCTAGAAAATCTCACTCCGCACCTTGGTCCGTCTACGTTTGTTGCTTTCCTAACCCTTATCTTTACCTCATATTAAGCATCGTATTCGATAGTTGACTAGGTTATTACCTCGTACCAATAAATACTAGCCTATTAGATAGTATATACTAAATCTATGTTGATAATTCTTTTCCTATTATCTACCTCCTAAGTCCGGCAAGTAGCATTAAGGCGAGTTCTAACATTGGTCATCCGTTAAAAAGACTTCTAAGCGAAAGAATTATTAATACATGCAAGACACCATTCGAGAATTGTTATTTTAGTTATGTTTTATCTCATTATTTGTCTATGGTTCCCACAACCCTAGTTATGGAGTTTAGTTACTCATAGTCATAATCACAATATTCAAATATATTAAATAATAATTCATGTACTTACTTCAATGCGAAAGAGTAAAATCCGAAAGTTTGCTTGATTAATCACCAATAATCACTTGCAAGAATCTAAAAATAATCAACAATCTCACAAAAAGTCTAATGATTATCAAAAGTCTAATAATCTAAGAGTCTAACTATCCGGAGTCTAACCTCAAAAATGAGGTTTTTCGAACTATTTATAAAAAATAAAAACCTAATTAAACAAGGAATCTATTTGCTGGAAATCTGCCAAAACGCGGCTGTGTCGATGGACCTCGCGACGGATCGTCATGGTCACGACGGACCGTCATGGACTCTATCATCCCATACTTATGCAATTTCTTCTGCTGCTTTTCTTCATTACCCTCGACAACAAGTATGATGGACCGTCATAGGCACAACGGTCCGTCGAGGACATTCGTTCCAAAACACTTCAACTCTCGGAATATGGGTACTGGGATTACTTCTCTGAACTTCATGACGAACCTGCAGGACGGACCGTAATAGACACGACGGACCGTCACAAGCTTCGTAACCCCACACTTGGTCAGACTTCCCATCTTCCTTCAGCAGCTGCACTACGCTGCCACCTATGGACCGTCACAAGCACGACGGACCGTCATAAGCTCCGTAGGTGGTCTCTTCTGTATTTCTTCCCTCAAAATCTCCGCATTCAGCTTTGGACAGATTTCCTTCAAAATAAAAAGAAACTTATATAAAAATTAGCACAAAAAAGGCTTTTGGACTCACTAAACTTAAGGAAAAAGTATTAATAATATCGTAAAACCACGGTATATTAGTACGAAATCTTCTTGCGATGCATACAATTCTGCAAGGTATGAAATTTTCTCGCGATGCATGAATTTTCTGCGAGGTATGAAATCTTCTCGCGATGCATGAATATTAACTCGCGATGCATGAATATTAATTCGCGATGCAAGAATATTAACTAGTGATGCATGAATTAACTCGCAATGCAATGAATATTAACTCGTGATGCATGGATGTTAACTTGTGATGCATGATCTTTGTAGTTGCTATAAAGCTTCTGGCAGTACTTATCAGAATTTGGAGGTCTTGTTGGCGATGACACCTCTATTTTGAATTTTTGAGATATTTTCAAAAATTCTGTCCCATTTTTTATTGTAAGGAGAAGTAATAATCACACTAGGTATATGACCGAGCCCTCGTGGCGCTCGTGTCGAGGCAGGAATCAGGTCAAATGTAGTTCAAATCTTGTGGATGATGAGTGTTGCAAAGAATCTGAAAGATTATCAGTAGAAAATGCACAATATGAACATGACGAAATATGAAAATGGTATTCCTTACTATATTCAAACCCTAAAAACAAGATATATCACATTTTTGGGATGGAAAATCCAATGAAGTAAAATAGGCATCTCACACATATAAGACTAACTTAATAACACTTTTTATAATGAACAACTCAAAAGACAATTTCTTTTTTTTTTTTCAAAATAAAAAAAAAGTGATGAGATAGTTAAATCTTCAGCACGATTGGTACCAACACTTAGGATTACATGTAAATCACTCATTCCTTTTTTTTAAAAGATTGAATTAAGTTAATTCTTACAGCTTCAAGTGGTACCTCAAATCTACTTAAGGATCAAAAAGATCCGTTCATCTTGTTTCAAACAAAGGTTTTTAATTGTATCAATCCTCATGTTTCAAGTTCCCTCACGACAAAGGCTAGTCCTATTTCACATATATTTGAAACATTTGATTATAGGACTTTTTGAAAGTTCACTCACACTCACAAGAATGTTCAATGCACACAACTGTGATACCATATGCTTGACCCTTATGTAAATCTCCACTAATGTGAGAACATTTGGAATGAGATCATGTAGGTCTTGTCATTGGCTTGTAACGTAGGTTTAGGGATGGGTAGGATATTTATTTGAGATAAAAGTGACTTGATTTCTCCTTGAGCGTTACACAAAATTTTTTCTCTTAATAATTGGTACGCCTTTGACGTCAGATCCTCTTCATTGTTCTCCCACCTTTCATCTTCTTTTGAATTCTCATTTTAATGCTTTTCCCTTCCTTTTTTTTGAGTTCTCTTTTTTTTAAGCTTTTCTCTTCTTCTTCTTTTCTTTTGAGTCCTTACTCGTTGGAGCTTTTCTTTTATTTGCTTCTTTATTATAATATTTTTTCCTTTTTTGTTGGAGTATTTTCCTCCAACCTTTCACTGACCCTCTAAGGGTATTTTTTACCTTTCTTATTTCTTCCACTTTTCTTTCTTCCTTTTTCTCTTTTCTCTAGAGGTCTTTGGTTCCTTTATTTTGGGAGACTCAATATCTTTTCTTTTGGAAATTTCAAACATGGATTTTCTCTTACAATTTACATATTCTTGGTGCACTCAAGAAGGTTGGGCCAAGAGAGGATAGTGTTTGTAAGGTAGTGGTTAAGATGTGGTTGTCCAGATAAAGGTTTCAAGCTCAAAATGAAAGACTAGGGATTAATGTAATTTGGTAGGCTTGAAAGGCACAATCGGGTCACAAAAGTCCTACAATCCTTTCTCAAACCAAACATTTCTCATGATTTCGCCTCGAAAAACATTCAGGTCAAGTTCTAAATTAATAGTGTAACACAATAGATCTTTGATCAAAATCTCACCACACATTGCACATGAAACATAAGGTTAGTTTTATTCTTATCTTGATTGCATGCAAGAGAATTTTCAAGCATCACAAAAGTACAGATAAGAGGTACCACGAGAATCTATAGTTTATCGCAAAGTCAGTCTTTTCCATCATATCAAATATATTTACATGCTCTTAACTACATAGGTCCTGACTGAACTGAAGACATGACTCTTACAGTATGTACAAGTAATTTAATTTTTGAAAGAATGATTACCGAACCCGAGATGGGCAGCCTACATAACTCATTAAGATGAGAATCAGGGGTGCGTAGTTCACGCAGATATGACTTGGAAAATATGCACAAGCTATTTTTTTTCTTATTTTTATAGAAGATAATATCGAACCCAAGAAGTGTTGCCTACGTATGTCATTAAAATGAGAATCAGGTACGCGTAGTTCGTTCAGATATGATTTGGAAAATATGCACAAACAATTTTTTTAGAGAAGATAATACCAAACTCAAGAAGGGTTGCCTACGTATCTCATTAAAATGAGAATCAGGTACGCGTAGTTCGTTCAGATAAGGTATATAATAATTTAAAGATTTACACAACTCAAAGAAATTCTTAGGTCTAGTGCCACTGAAATTTGTAGTCATGAAGTTTTTTTACCAATATGTTTTATAGCCTCTTAATCGTAAATATTTATAATGTCTGTTGAATGTACCCTACGAATTTCTATAGTAATGATTTGTTGTACTCTTTTTGGATATTTTCTTGGATCCTTGTCTCTTTCCAATTTTCACGAGATCCAGGCATTGTTAAGACCATCCCCGACTGATATCGGGGACGGTATTCCTACAAAAATATGAGAAATATGTGAGAGCGGGAACATCATGTCAAATAATAATAAAATAAATGGATGCGACCTCATAGTCAAATACTCCCCTGATTTATCATTTTGACTTGATATTAATGTCTTGTGAAATCGAAGGACTCGAATTTCGCTAATCCTCTTGTCTTTTGCGACTTCGGACAAATAATGATTTCTGAATTCGAACATAAATCAATTTTTGCTGTGAAGAAGAACAACTCAAAATGTAAAAGTGTTAGTTCATGTACATAATGGATGATGCAAAATATCACACAAATGACGAATTAAACACATAAATACTGTTTTTAATTAAAGACAATCTGAAATATATCTCATAGCATACAAATAATTATTGCGCGTCCTATACAAATATGTGACCCTTTTGTGCCTAGGGTAGGCCTATCGATTC
The DNA here is from genome assembly GCF_036512215.1 of Solanum lycopersicum. Classification (NCBI taxonomy): domain Eukaryota; kingdom Viridiplantae; phylum Streptophyta; class Magnoliopsida; order Solanales; family Solanaceae; genus Solanum; species Solanum lycopersicum. The sequence goes on along the minus strand of NC_090804.1, from coordinate 9,073,869 downwards.
GAAGGATGTATTACGCCCTTTGACAACTTTCCATTGTCTCCCAAAACACATAGTACAATTTTATGAATAAATGAAATAGGATTATGAAGATAGAGGAAAAAGAAAGAAGAAGAAAAAATTACAAATATTCAATCCCACGTAGGGGTACCATCCTATTCTAAGCCTTTACCAAAGAGTCTTCCTCTTGAAATTCTTGTCATCTCCGATTGTCAACACTTTTGAATGGAATGATAGTTTCGAAAAACTCGAGTTTGACAAAAGTAAACTGTTAAAATAACCTTCTCATTTATATAGACAGTGATTTGTCAAACGACGTATACATCCTAAAAATTACACATAATTATGATCGTCCTTTTAGGCTAGAGGCCATTATGGACTCAAGGTGGTCTTTCTAATAGACTCAACACGCCTTGGGTGTTGGTTCATCTTAGGTTGATGCTTAAATTTGAATTTGGCTCGGCTCTACGCTAGTTTACTAGGAGCAGGTTGTATTTAGAGTAGAAAAGGGAACCCAAGCGGACTACTTGCGCTGGGGCAGTTAATGATCGTTGACTAACAAGTAGCCAACTACACTCGTCAGGGTGCCCTGAGAAAATTTTTGGTTCATAAACAACTGTGAACCCGCATAATCGCCCTTTAGTGGAAATGAAATAATTATCGTTTTACGAAAAATATTATGCCATGAATGCAATAAAAATATATACACAATAAAATATATAATGAATAAATACAATACACAAATAATCAACGAAATATAAAAATACAAGGTATAACATAATAATAAAACAAAAAGTTTCTCAATTTGAAAAAAAATAATTAATATTGGTTAAAACCTCTGAAAACTCCCCAGTGGAGTCGCCATTTTGCTTACATCCCCACTCTGTCTAAATAGGGCGAAACATCGCGGTGACTCAAAAGAAATAAAACTTTAAATTAAATGAATCTTAAAACGGGTAAAAGGATATTAAAAGGAAAAAGGAAGTCCCCACCTAATTTTAGGGAAAATTAGGAAACCATTAAATGATCTACGAAATCAATTTGATTCTAGGTAAGGGGTTCAAGTTATTCCGAAGGGAAGGGGTTAGGCATCCTTCGAAATCCACAAATGTGGGTCCCGACTGAATTCATTTTTTGTTTCAAATTGAGAAAGAACATAAAATAATGTACAAGTATAATAAACATTCAATATGCACAAATAATAAAAATATAAGAGACGGACTAAATTTTGCCTAACGTTAATATATATAAAATAATAAAAGTATGATTTGAACTACATTCGAATAATTTCAAGGTGAAGCACCTCAGGGTACCTATAAAGACACTTAGTAAATGATTTAGTACCAAATAAATAAAAATAAAAATGAATAACTCAAAATAATAACTTAAAAATAAAAATTCGTCTAATTAACATGGGAGGACTTAGAAATCGACAGTAATTTTTTTATCGGCCAATTAACAAATAAACATATATGAACTTAAATTATATTTCCGTCTTCTAAAATGAAAAAGTCCTATAAATCGACGAATAGATTTTTCATTGACCATTTTAACATTTTTAAAAAATAATTTGTATGAACTTAAACTAAAAATTTCCGTCTTTTAATATTGAGTAGGCCTCCAAAATCGACGGAGAGTTTTTTCATTGGCCATTTTAACATTTTAACAAACAATTTATATGAACTTAAACTAAAAAAATTCGCCTTTTAATATTGAGTAGGCCTCCAAAACCGACGAAATTTTTTTTCATTGGCCGTTTTAACAATTTAACAAACAATTTATATGAACTTAAGCTAAAAATTTCCGTCTTTTAATATTGAGTAGGCCTCCAAAACCGATTGAGAGTTTTTTCATTGGCCATTTTAACATTTTAACAAACAATTTATATGAACTTAAACTAAAAAGTTCCGCCTATTAATATTGAGTAGGCCATCAAAACCGACGGAAAGTTTTTTCATTAGCCATTTTAACAATTTAACAAACAATTTATATGAACTTAAACTAAAAATTTCCGTCTTTTAATATTGAGTAGGCCTCTAAAACCGATGGAGAGTTTTTTATTGGCCGTTTCAACATTTTAACAAACAATTTATATGATCTTAAACTAAAAATTTTCCGTCTTTTAATATTGAGTAGGCCTCTAAAACCGGCAGAGAGTTTTTTCACTGGCCATTTTAACAGTTTAACAAATAATTTATATGAACTTACACTAAAAATTTCTGTCTTTTAAAATTTAGTAGGCCTTCAAAACTGACGGAGAGTTTTTTCATTGCCATTTTTAACATTTTAGCAAACAATTTATATGAACTTAAACTAAAAAATTCCGTCTTTTAATATTGAGTAGGCCTCCAAAACAGACAGAGAGTTTTTTCATTGGCCATTTAACTTTTTCAAACTAATGCAATAGCATGATATGATATACAACAAAATAACACAAAATAAATTACCAAGCTAAACAATTCATTAGAAACGATTTAGAAAATCTAAATTAGTCCACTAGTAACATTTTCATTACAAGAAACAAATAAACAACAATTAACAATGACTAAATTAAGGAGTTAAATAACAGAAAGCAAATAATAAATAGATGAAACAAATGCACAATCAACTGAAGATATGAAACTGACCAAAAGTTCAATAAATATACCAACAACAATATTATGAAGTAGAAAAAATAGTAATAATTAAATAATACTAATTAACATAACAACATTAATAAAATAAAAAATAAAATAATCACTACCAGCATGTATAACTGGTAAAAAAATAATATAGATAAATAGAAAAAATTCAACACCGTCTAAACTAAATAGTCAAAATGATGACAACATAATAAATAAAATACATTTTGAATAACAATAAAGAAAGTCAAATTTTAAATAATTGCAGCCAAATAAACTACACATTTATAGATGTACCTGGAAAGGAAAAACATTAACAAATGATTTGAAGGATATCAACTCTCATTCTTACTGGCGGTGACAAAGAAATCAGAGAAAGAAACGGAAAAAGATTAAAAAAAATAGTTACTAGAGAGTATGAACATCGAATTAACAGTGGCCGGAGTTTCAATCCCTCTGGCCAAATCTAAAACATAGAGGGTAAACAAAAGGTAAGGATATGAAACATTACCTACTCCATCGGAGTTGATTTCATGTGTTTTGATTGTTGTTTTTAAAGCCTTGATGCTCACCTGGTTGTATTGTTGGTTTGTGGCTACCATTAATGGATTTTATCGGCTTTGTTCATAGGAGTCAGAGTGGTTGTCAGTGTTGCTGCTGGTTTAGAGCTTGTAGCTTGCTGTTTCGAGTGGAATCCTTAGAAAAATAAGTTAAACATTGAGAAAAGAAAAGGAACATATAGTGGTCGGATCCCTGTGATATGGAAATGGTGTCGTTTTTCCGGTGGTCATTTTGAATGGTGATTGTTGGTTATTATCTGTTGTGGAGGTGAAGGAAGAAGGTGGGTCTGATGGTTCTGTGGTTTGCCGGAAAATGAAAGCAAGAGAGGCCGACCAAAATAGCTGCAAGGCCACCAAAAAATGAGGGGAAAATGGAGGTTTTAGGTGTCTTTTACCAGTTGTAGTTGATGGTTGTTTGGGAGGAGAAACGGGTGAAAGAAAGGGTTTTAGGGAGTTGTTTTCTGGTGAGCTAAGTGAGGAGGAATAGGAGTGATTTGGTGGCTCGCCGGAAAACTTTTTCGGCGAGGATGGTGGACTTGCCGGATTTCAGAAAAACTCTGGTGAAAAATGAACAATAAAAGAATTAAAAAATCTAATAAAATACCCCTAAAGTTTTTCACCCCCAACCTAATTAGCAAAATGTTTTATATAAAGGGATTTATAAATTATGGGCCCAAGTTATGGGCTTAGTATTGTGGCTCAAAATTATCTCAATAGAATTCCTAAATTTTTTCGTATTTAATTAAATTTTAGACTGTGTTAAATTCAACATAAATATTAACAAATGTAACAAACAAATTAAATTTTAAAAATAATATAATGAACGTAACTAATGACAAGTGAAATGCAATTTAAAAATTAACTAACAAAAGTTCTAAATTTTGATAAACAAAGATAGTTATCGATAAACTTATTTAAAATTATATAAAAAAAATTATTTTAAGCTATTAAATAAACAAAACCTCAAAATTAAGAATTTTTAAAATGTTAGGTAAAAATTGGGTGTCAACAAATACCTTAAGAACATGGTAAGCATAAAATAAGTCCTCAGGCAATGACATGAAGTCCGCAGGCCATGAAAGATGATGCCTTTGGAGGATGACACCTTTGGAATATAAATAATGAGTAAAGAGAACGTACCCATTTTTTTGGCATCTGTTGTTACTTGTGACTTGATCTGGCTCGGGCATATGCAAACTTCGAGCACAATGCAATCTTGGGCTTATGCAAACTTCAGGCGTAATGCAGTCTCGGGCACAATGCAATGATGCATTTCTTCGGGCACATGCATTATCGGGCACAAGCAATGATGCATTTCTTCGGGCACATGCATTATCAGGAACATGCAATGATGCGTTTCATCGGGCACATGCAATGATGCATTTATTCGGGCACATGCAATATCGAGCACATGCAATGATGCATTTGTGTGGTCTCGAGCATAATATAATGATGCAGTTCTTTGAGCATAATGCGATATCGAGCGTAGGTACAAATGATGCAATATTGGGCAGAACGGTAGCTTGGGCATTCCTCTTGTTGAAAAATGTGCCTTCGAGTTGCGATTTTTTGTACTCAGAGCGATATTGGAGCTTTTTGCATAGGTTCATGTACTCTCTACATTCAAAGAAAATTCATGAGTTTAAGAAATGGGGGGAAGGTTGGTCATCTTCGTCTGGTGTGTTCTCCTTTGACTCGCCATCCACACCTCTTCGGGTGTCTGTTTTTCATAAAAAGGAAAAGGACTTTGAAAGATTTTGAAATTATCATTTAGTAAAAGCTGATGACGAATCCTTGACCATGGTATAGGTTGAGACTTTACAATATCTGACTCAAAAGTAGAGCTATCATTCTGATCTTCGTTGTAAGTTGACTCCTTGTTGAGAAGAAATACTTTTGGCGAAATTTTTGAGTTTACTCAAAAATTCTGTCCTAGTATGAAGAAGTGCAAGGAGAAATCTTGATAGAATTTTTGAGACCCACCCAAAAATTCTGCACAAGTTATCAATAGAAGGGGAAAATGAAAGTTTTATTTATAATAAGACCGAACCCCATAGGAGCGCCTACGTATCCCCTCTTAAACGGGAATCAGGTCTGACGTAGTTCCAAATTACAAAAAGCATGAATAAATATCTAGATGTAATATTTTTCACAGAATTTGTATTGATAGGTTTTGTCCAGACTTCTCAATCCATTTCTGCAAGTATGAGGGCCCCGCCTGTCAGTACTTGAGAGACTATGTACGGACCTTGACAGTTTGGTGAGATTTACCCTTTGCTTCGTCTTGATTTGGGAAAATACGCTTCAAACCTAGTTGCCTAGGTGATAAATGTCTGGGTTTAACCTTCTTGTTGAAAGCTCTGGCCATTCTATTCTGATAAAGTTGACCATGACAAATGACGTTAATTCTTTTTCCATCTATTAATGCCAAATTCTCTGCCCGACCTTGTATCCAGTCAGCATCACTCAGATTTGCTTCTTGAATGATCCTTAGGGAAGGTATCTCTACTTCAGCGGGTATCACAACTTCAGTGCCGTATACTAAGAAGTAAGGTGTGGCCTCGGTAGAAGTTCTGATTGTGGTACGATACCCCAGCAATACGAAAGGTAGCTTTTCCTACTAGTGTTTGTGGTTATCAATCATCTTGTGCAGTATCCTTTTGATGTTTTTATTTGCTACCTCAACAACCCCATTCATCTATTGCTTGTATGCTGTAGAGTTTTGATGACTGATCTTGAACTTTTCACACATTTATCTCATTAGATCTCTATTTAGGTTGGTGACATTGTCGGTGATGATTGACTCAGGAATTTTGAACCTACAAATAATGTTATTTTTTACTAAGTCATCCACAACTTTCTTTGTCACTGAGTTGTGGGAGGTGGCATCAACCCACTTGGTGAAATATTCAATTGCGACAAGAAAGAATCTGTGCCCGTTGGATGTTGTTGGCTCGATTGGACCAATGACATCCATGCCCCATCCTGCAAACGGCCAAGGTGAACTAGTGACATGGAGTTCGTTGGGGGGTACTCGAATCATATCTGCGTAATTCTGACATTGATGACATTTCTAGACGTAGCGAATACAGTCTGTCTCCATAATTAGCCAATAATATCCTGATATCAGAATCTTCTTTGCTAATGTAAAACCGTTCATGTGAGGGCCACATGTGCATGCATGTATCTCTTCGACCAGCCTACGAGCATCTTCTGCTTCGACGCATCTTAGCATCCCCAAATCAGGAGTTCTCCTATAGAGGTTTTCTCCACTTAAAAAGAATTGGGTTTCTAACCTTCGAATTGTACGCTTTTGTACATTTGTTGCATCTTCTGTGTATTCGCCACTCTTCAAATATCCTCTAATGGCATCGTACCAGGGCTTTCCATCAGGCTCTTCCTCAACATGGAAACAATAATCTGGTTGTTCATTATGTAAATGTGAATAGGATCAATGTTATTGTGATTAGGGTGTCGAGTCATGGAAGACAGAGTGTCTAAGGCGTCTGCGAATTCATTTTGGACCCTTAGTACATGTCTAAATTATGTTTTGACAAACCTTTTACATAGACTATGCATGCACTCTAAATATGGTAACAAATTTTGATTTTTCGTTGCGCAATCACCTCGAACCTGATGGATCAATAGGTCTGAATCCCCTATTATTAGCAGTTCCTGGACATCCAACTCAATCGCCCATCGAAGCCCTAGTATGCATGCTTCATATCGGCCATATTATTTCTGCAAAGGAATCTTAGTTTTGATGATACCGGATAATGTTGCCCGGTGGGTGAGATCAAAAAAGTCCTGATGCAGGATCCGTTCAGATTTTTAGCTCCATCAAAGAACATTCTCCATCCATCATATTCTTTAGAAATGTCCTCTCCGACAAAGGCCACCTGTTCATCTGGGAAGTAGGTCTTCCACGGTCTATAGTCATCGTCCACTGGATTCTCTGCCATGTGGTCTGCTAATGCATGTGCTTTCACTGCTTTTTGTGTGACATACACTATGTTGAACTCGCTCAACAATATCTGCTATTTTGCCAGTTTACCTGTACGCATGGGCTTTTGAAATATATACTTCAAAGGATCCATCCTTGAAATCAAATAAGTAGTATGCGATGAGAGGTAATGTCATAACTTTTGGGCAACCCATGTTAGAGCACAACAAGTGTGTTCCAATAGAGAGTATCAGGCTTCACACGATGTGAACTTCTTGATCATATAATATATTGCTTGTTCCTTTCTCCCTGTTTCATCGTATTGTCCCGAGATGCAACTAAAAGCATTATCTAATACTGAAATATACAATAGTAATGGTCTGCCTAACTCTGGTGGAACCAACACAGGAGGATTGGATAGATAGTCTTTGATCATGTCAAATGCCTGTTGACATTCGCTTGTCCATTTCACCGCAACATCCTTTTTTAACAGCTTGAAGATAGGCTCACATATGACGGTAGACTGAGCTATGAAACGACTAATATAGTTAAGTCGACCTAAGAAACTCACTACCTCCTTCTTGCTCTTTCGTGGGGGAAGGTCACAAATGACTTTGATCTTTGATGGGTCCAATTCTATACCTCGATGACTGACAATGAAACCTAAAATCTTTCCAGCAGGCACGCCAAAGACACATTTTGCCGGATTCAGTTTCAAATTGTACTTGCGTAGCCTGACAAAGAATTTTCGTAAGTCATCCAGATGATTTGAACTTTCATTTGATTTGATGCTGACGTCATCCACATAAACTTGAATTTCCTTATGGAACATGTCATGAAACAAAGTAGGCATTGCCTTCACATACGTAGCCCCAACATTCTTTAATGCAAAAGGCATCACCTTGTAGTTATAGACGCCCCACGGCGTGATGAAGGCAGATTTCTCAGTGTTGTCTTTGTGCATCTCGATTTGATGATAGGCGGCAAAGCAATCACAAATGATTGAGTTTCATGCCTAGCACAATTATCAATCAGTATGTGTGTGTTTGGTAATGGAAAGTTATCTTTAGGGCTAGCTTTATTGAGATCCCGATAATCCACACAAACTCTGACATTGTCGTCTTTCTTGGGCACTGGAACAACATTTGCAATCCAAGTTGGGTATTCTGTCACTTGGAGTATCCCAACATCTAATTGCTTTGGTACTTCTTCTTTGATTTTCAGACTCAACTCGGGCTTGTATTTTCTCAGCTTCTGTTTTACCAGAGGACATGCTGGATCAGTGGGTAGTCGATGGGCTACGATTGAAGTACTTCGCCTTGTCATATCTGCATAGGACCATGCGAAAATATCCTTATTCTCTATGGGAAACTCGGTATACTCTTTCTTGTCTTTTTTTGTCATATGGATGCTTACTCGGGTTTCTTGTATCACCTCTGCATTTCCAAAATTCACCACTTCTGTCTCTACCAAATTTGGATAGGGTTTTTCCTCAAATTCCTCAACCCTTTTGATTAACTCCTCGGGAATGTCATTGTCTTTAACTTCTTCTAAGTCATTAATGTTAAGTTAAGCATTCTCATTGTATGCCATGGTCTCATATTCAACATTTTTATAGTGGATTTTGCTGGTGAGAAAGAAAAAAATAGCAAACAATAAAAACAGAACTTTATTGATAAAAATTTGAAATTTTCATAAGTTCTCATTTGAAAATAATACAGGGGATGGGAATTAAAATGTTTATTGAAAAAATCTTTTTATTTAAATTAAAACTTGATAAAAAAAACATCTTTCAAGGCTACCCAGATGCTCAACGAGGTCTGGATGGAGTCAAGGTCAAATTGTATATTATGCCTTTTGTTTATCTCTTCATTAAGTTCTTAATATTTGATCAATATTTTAATCACATAGATCGTATGCTCAAACAATAAATAATTGAAGTAATTTTAATTGTTAGTAATTTGTTTGGGTAGATTAAAATAAAAATAATAAAATTATTTGCTTATTTGTTTGCCTCTTTTCTATCCCATCGCTTATCTTTAAAAAAAATTTAATGTATATTTATTGTTATCAATTAGTTTTCCATGCTTAAATAATTAACTAAAAAAATAATAATAATTTTTTTTCAATTGTTTAATATTTTTATCACTTAGACTCGCATATTTAAATATTAATTAAAATAATAATATTAGCTATTTGTTCGATTTAGTTAACGCATAGTCTCGCTTATTAAAATAAATAAAAATAAATTTGATGTTTATTTAATCCTATCATCTAGCCTTGCATGTTTAAATTAATAAAAATAATAAAATAGTCTTAATTGTTTTATATTTGTTATCACTTAGCAAGCTTAAATAAACTAATAAATGAGGTGACCTTATTTGCTACTTGTAACCTCCACATAGATTGCATGAAATACGGTAGGGACCCATTTTTGTGGACCTCGAGGGATACCTAACACCTTCCACTCGAGGTAATTTGAACTCTTACCCTGATCTCTGGCTCGTTGACCTTAGCTAGACTTAGTTAGGTTAGATAGGTGCCCTAACACGCCTTAATTCGTTAGGTGGCGACTCCAAACTCAAAATCCAAAAAGAGTTGTTAGGTCATGCATAAAACCCATTTTTACAAAAAAAAATGGAGCGCGACAGAATGGCGACTCCGCTGGGGAATATTAGGTTCTTACCATTATGTGTTTCATGCTTATTTATGTGGGATTTACTTTATATTGGTTATTTCATTATTTGGTAGATGTTTATCATGTTTAATTATCATTTTGTTGCCTTATTTACTGTGTTCTTTCCATGTCTCACCCCTTCCCTCTTCCTTAATTGTTTATTACCATATTTCACCTCTTCCCTTTTCTCTTATTTGCTTACTTACATGTTTAATCTCATACCTTCTTTCCTTATTTGCATGATTTTTAATATCTTTATATGTTTTATTTCCTTTATGTATTTATGCTTATTTATTTATTTATTGTTTTATAAGTTGCAAATACGTTGCCTATACGTTACCGTTTTTCAATTTAAATTCTAAGTGTTTATTGCTTTGATAATTGACATTCTGCTCATACTTCCCCCAATTGGGACCCTTTTCCTTTTTTTATTTTGTTCTCGTGATGATGTGTCGTTGCACCTCTCACAACTACTCCGATTCTATTCAAATACCCATTATAGAGATTCGGTATATGCGTGGACGTAACGGATAGTTTTACTACCGCGAAACCACGAGCCTCTCGCATAGAATCTCTTTCAAGTCCGTGTCAAGCCAACTCTTAGAAGTCCTGGTTAGGTCATACATGCTGCATAAGCCCTAGGTGTTTTGACCCTTGGTGTCAATTCACATAATTAGTAGCCCCCCTCTCGTCTAAAGGGCCCCAAAACCCTTAGGCAAATTGCATACTTATGTGTCAACGTGATCATAATAATTAAATCAAGCCAACGTTGTCAAAATAGAGTTTAGAAGTCGTTTTTTACTTTGTTTGTAGAGTCATGGCTCACCCTCATATCCCCAACACGCAAATGGTGGTCAAAGTTAATCCCATTTTGAAGACTTGGTGGGAAGATATTCAAAAAAATTGAGAGTTAGAAGCAAATGAACTGTTACACGGCCTCACTGCTTTGATCTCCGTAGAGTCAGATCGTCATTTAATCAAGGCATTGTTGAAATTCTGGGACACTGAGAGGTTAGTCTTCAAATTCAAGGACTTTAAGCTAACCCCAACAATTGAAAAGGCTTGAGGATTCCTGGGTCTGGCGTACAAAGAGTGGGAAATGATTGTTTCACACAAGCCAAGTCCAAGATCTTTTCTGAAGAAAATGGGCATGCGTCATAATCAAAGTCTACTTTGTCTGAAAGAAGGTTGGATTTTTTTAGAGTTCTTATATTCACGCTTTGGGGATGATGAAGGTCGTCAAACCTTTCACAGAGAATTTGTTTGCTCTTCTGCAAAATGGGAAAGATATCATCTTAATGCATTCGCCGTCACCCTATTAGGCTCATTGGTTTTTCTAAGAGAAAGAGGAAAGATCCACACTGGCTTGTGTTACGTGGTTCATATGTTGGCTCAAGGTGAGAAAACCTTAGTTCCCATGAAACTTGCGGAAATTCTAAGAGCCTTGACTGCATGTACCAAGGGCAAAATATACTTGAGGGGTGCAACTTTCGGCTGCAAGTTTGTCCATCGAACATTTCTACCAAAGAGCTAATAAAGTAGACATTGTTAGAGGGACTATGGGGAACAAAATTATCAACCATCGCCTAAGGATGAAATATTATATCTCCCCTGTGGGAACAGAGGACTAGTTCACATACCTAAGAGAGAATTCAGTCATTGAAATCTAATAGAGGTATTATTGGTTGAAGCCACGGCGTGCCATCATTAGAGGAAATGAACTTTACTTTATCGAGCTTATCGGTTTGAACGGTGTGAAACCATACGCACTACTTCGAAACCTTCGACAATTTGGACATATCCAAATGATACCTTTGCGATCCCACATGAGCCACTATAGATATGACTTTGGGTCAGAAATACCGCAAGTGAACACTATACTACAAAGATGGGAGAATGTGATAACTATCGATGTTCAAGAGCACCGACCCTTCTGCACACTTGAATATTACGTATGGCTTTTAGAATACGCAGAGCATAGATATTTGAGAGAAGGATTCCCTCCTGGTTTTGGTGATGAAAAGGAGAGAATATGGGCTCGCAACCTCAACACCGATTATGACATTACCCCAGAAATCAGGAAGCAAATTGTGCCTAACATTGGAGAGCAACAAAATTGAAGTTTTTTTCTTTATTCCCCATGCGTTATCCCTAGACCTTTAGTTATCTCTAGATTGATGTAATAAACAGAATTTATTTCAATATAATAATTAAAAGTCGTTTTATTGTCTAACTCTAAACTCCAATTGGCAATAAAGCTTGTATTAGTTATTGTGCATCACTTATCTATCGCTTAGGCCTACCTCTGGCTCAAAGAGGTCCCCTTCATTTAGGGCATTTATCTCAAAACAACATGTTGCTATTATGATATTATCGTAACCCCCCTAACTCTACTATTTTCCCATCTCCCAAGGTTGATCTGTCCTTCATCCTGGCACATAAACGATCCAAAGGGATCCCCCTACTGCTTCTTCTAAAAGAGCAAGCTCCAAATATAAAGTTAAAATGGTTGACGACACCAACACCAATGAAAGGGTAGAAGCTTCTGAGGGAGGACAACTTCAAAATGATCTTGTCCATTCCACCACTATTATCAACAAACCAAGCCAACCTTCCCAGAAAAAACCCCAAATGCTAATCCCTCATATACTCTTGGAAACAACAACCTCAATCCATTATACGTGGAAACCGCCCCTTTGACCCATGACCTCCATGAACCAGAGTTCCACCAAAAGGACATTCTGATAAAAAACCTAACTGAAAGATTAGACAGCTTGACCAACAGGGTGCAGCATGTTGAAGGAAACAAGAGGTTAGAAGGATTGAGCTATAAGGATCTATGCATGCGCCCTGATGTAGAACTGCCCGAAGGATACAAGATTCCAAAATTTGAGATGTTCGATGGCATTGGGGATCCCAAAGCCCACCTACGAATGTGTTGTGACAAACTTGTAGGGGTGGGAAGAGACGAGAGGATACTCATGAAGTTGGTTATGAGGACTCTTACTGGGGAGGCCCTAGCATGGTATATTGAGCAGTAGAGTGGGTAGATATGGCAACAGATTTCATGAACAGGTTTGGTTTTGATATAGAAAATGCACATGATTGGTTTTACATTCACAATTTGAAAAAGAAACCGAGTGAATCCTTCAGATAATGTGCCATAAGACGAGGCTGGGTGTGGATAGTGCAAAAATTTATAGGAGGAAAATGAATGTGAGGGCATTTGATGGATCTCAGAGAGGCACTATTGGGGAGATAACCTAGGACATGCTCATTGTTCCTGTCACTTTCCAAATAGCTTTCCAAATCTTGGACATCCCTTCATCATATAACTTATTGTTGGGTCGTCCATGGATTCATATGGCTGGAGCGGTCCCATCTACTCTTCACCAATGCTTGAAGTTTGAATGGGATTACGAAAAGGTTGTAGTCTATGGAGAAAAAGGGCATCATGTATACACGATTGAAGGAAGAAAGCATATGGATGGTGAAATGTACCATACAGTGGAGCTTGTTGGTAATATTGAATTACAACCTTGGTTTAGCCAGAAAATCAATAGATATGATGGTATGGTTCGGTTTTGAGCTTGGGAAAGGTTTGGGGGCTAAATTTCAAGGGATAGTCAAACCTATACAACCTGTTCGACAATCCACCACTTTTGGCTTGGGATATAAGTACACTATCAAATAATGGCTCGATTGGAAACAACCTAGAGATGGGTATTACTATCCATTGAAGAAACCCATACCGCCATTGCATCAATAATTTCGATCAGCAGGTTTCATGGGAGGCATTATTAATGAGATCTCAGACGACTTGAAGGGGTTGTCGCTGACCAAAGAAGAGGAGAAAGTTTTCAATGTCATGATCAATGAGGAGGAGAAAGGGGGCCCTAGTGGAAGCAGAGAGGCAAAGATCAGCATCAGCAACTGGACATTGACTCCATCTAGACCTCGTCGAGCATTTGGGTAGCCTTGGAAGATGTTTTCTATCAAGTTTTAATTTAAATAAAAAGATATTTCAATAAACGTTTTAATTCCCATCCCTTGTATTGTTTTCAAATGAGAACTTATGAAACTTTCAAATTTTTATCAATAAAATTCTTTTCCTTGTTAATCTATTTTTACCTTATATTTAATTGTTCGCTATTTTTTCTTTCTCACCAGCAAAATCCACTATAAAAATGTTGAATCGGAGACTATGACATACAATGAGACTGCTCAACTTAACATTAATGACTTAGAATAAGCCAAAGACAATAAGGTTCCCGAGGAATTAATCAAAAAGTTTGAGGAAAACTAGGTAGATACAGAAGTGGTGAACTTGGGAAATGCAGAGGTGATGCAAGAAAACCGAGTAAGCATCCATATGACAAAAGAAGACAAGAAAGAGTATAGCGATTTTCTCATAGATAATAAGGACATTTTCGCATGGTCGTATGCAGACATGACAGGGCTAAGTACTTCAATCGTAGCCCATCGACTGCCCACTGATCCAGCATGTCCTCCGGTAAAACAAAAGTTGAGAAAATACAAGCCCGAGTTGATTCTGAAAATCAAAGAAGAAGTATCAAAATAATTAGATGATGGGATCCTCCTAGTAACAGATTGGCTTGCAAATGTCATTCCAGTGCCCAAGAAAGACGAGAAGGTCAGAGTTTGTGTGGATTATCGGGATCTCAATAAAGCTAGCCCTAAATATAACTTTCCATTACCAAACATACACATACTGATTAATAATTATGCTAGGCATGAAACTCAATCATTTGTGGATTGCTTTGTCGGCTATCATCAAATTGAGATGCACAAAGACGACGCTGAGAAATTTGCCTTCATCACGCCGTGGCGTGTCTATAACTACAAGGTGATGCCTTTTCAATTAATAAACGTTGGGGATACGTACATGAAGGCAATGACTACTTTGTTTCATGACATAATCCATAAGGAAATTGAAGTTTATGTGGATGACATCATCATCAAATCAAAGGAAAGTGCAAATCATCTGGATGACTTACGAAAATTCTTTGCCAGGCTACACAAGTACAATCTGAAACTGAATTCGGCAAAATATGTCTTTGGCGTGCCTTCTGGAAAAATTTAAAGTTTCATTGTCAGTCGTCGAGGTATAGAATTGGACCAATCAAAGATCGTAGCCATTCGTGACCTTCCCCTGCCAAAGAGCATGAAAGAGGTATGAGTTTCTTAGGGTGACTTAACTACATTAGTCGTTTCATAGCTCAATCTACCATCATATGTGAGCCTATCTTAAAGCTGTTAAAAAAGGATGTTGTGGTGAAATGGACAAGCGAATGTCAACAGGCATTTGACAAGATCAAAGACTATCTATCTAATCCTCCTGTGTTGGTTCCACCAGAGTCAAGTAGACCATTACTATTGTAGATTTCAGTATTGGATAATGCTTTCAGTTACATCTTGGTACAACACGATGAAACAGGGAGGAAGAAACAGGCAATATATTACATAACCAAGAAGTTCACATCATGCAAAGCCTGATACTCTCTATTGGAGCGCACATGTTGTGCTTTAACATGGGCTGCCAAAAATTTAAAACATTACCTCTCATCGCATACTACTTATCTGATTTTTAAGGATGGATCCTTTGAAGTGTATCTTTCAAAAGCCCATGCCCACAGGTAAACTGGCAAAATGGAAGATATTGTTGAGCGAGTTTGACATAGTGTATGTCACGCAAAAAGCAGTGAAAGCACAGGCATTAGCAGACCACATAGCAGAGAATCCAATAGATGATGATTATAGGCCCTTGAAGACCTACTTCCCAAATGAATAGGTGGCTTTTGTGGGAGAGGACATTTCTGAAGAATATGATGGATGGAGAATGTTATTTGTAGAGCTAAAAATCTGAACGGATCCGGCATCAGGGCTATTTTGATCTCACCCACCGGGCAACATTATCCGGTATCAGCAAAACTTAGATTCCTTTGCTCAAATTATATGGCCGAATATGAAGCTTGCATACTAGCTTTCTAACAGGCAATTGACTTGGATGTCCAGGAAATGCTAATAATAGGGGATTCATACCTATTGATCCATCAGGTTCGAGGTGATTGGGCAACAAAAACTCAAAAGATGTCACCATATTTAGAGTGCGTGCATATGCTATGTAAAAGGTTTTTCAAAACAGAATTCAGACATGTACCAAGGGTCCAAAATGAATTCTCAGACGTCTTAGCCACTCTGTCTTCCATGATTCGACACCCTGATCACAATTACATTGATCCTATTCACATTTACATACATGAACAACCAACTTATTGTTTCTATGTTGACGAAGAGCCTGATGGAAAGCCATGCTATGATGACATTAGAGGATATTTGAAGAGTGTCGAATACACAGAAGATGCAACAAATGTACAAAAGCATACAACTCGAAGGTTAGCAAACTAATTCTTTTTAAGTGGAGAAATCCTCTATAGGAGAACTCCTGATTTGGGGCTGCTAAGATGCGTCGAAGCAAGAGAGGCTCGCAGGCTGGTCGATGACATACATGCAGGCACATGTGGCTCTCACATGAACGGTTTTACATTAGCAAAGAAGATTATGAGATCAGGATATTATTGGCTAACTATGGAGACAAATTGCATTTGCTACGTCCAGAAATGTTGTCAATGTCAGAATCACGCAGATATGATTCAAGTACGCCCCAACAAACTCCATGTCACTAGTTCACCTTGGCCGTTCGCAGCATGGGGCATGGATGTCATTTGTCCAATCGAGCCAACAACATCCAACGGGCAAAGATTCATTCTTGTCGCAATTGAATATTTAACCAAGTAGGTTGAGGCCACCTCCCACAACTTAGTGACAAACAAAGTTGTGGATGACTTCGTAAAAAATAACATTATTTGTAGATTTGGAATTCCTGTGTCAATCATCACCGACAACGTCACCAACCTAAACAATGATCTAATGAGATCAATGTGTGAGAAGTTCAAGATCAGTCATCAAAACTCTACAGCATAGAGGCAACAGATGAACGGGGTTGTTGAGACAGCAAACAAAAACATCAAAAGGATATTGCGCAAGATGATTGATAACTACAAACACTGGCAGAAAAAGGTACCTTTCGCATTGCTGGGGTATCGTACCACAATCAGAGCTTCCACCGGGGCCACACCTGACTTCTTAGTATACGGCACTGAAGTTATGATACCCACCGAAGTAGAGATACCTTCCCTAAGGATCATTCAAGAAGCAAAGCTGAGTGACTTGCTTACAAACGAAGGCTCCGACAAATTCTTGGCT
This sequence comes from Solanum lycopersicum, assembly GCF_036512215.1. Taxonomy (NCBI): domain Eukaryota; kingdom Viridiplantae; phylum Streptophyta; class Magnoliopsida; order Solanales; family Solanaceae; genus Solanum; species Solanum lycopersicum. The sequence continues at coordinate 9,056,784 of NC_090804.1, read as the reverse complement.
AATCGCATTATCGTTTCGGCTACTAAGCTACCATGAATATATCTTCGGATTCAACTCACCACTGTGACCTACTGTCTCTTCATCTAGGCTCGTCCTCCTTACAATGCAACATTTAGGCTCGTCCGCCTTACAATGCAACATTTAAGCTCGTCAGCCTTACAATGCGACATTTAGGCGCGTCAGCCTTACACTGCAACATCTAGGCTCATCCGCCTTACAACGCAACATTTAGGCTCATCCGCCTTACAATGCGACATTTAGACTCACTCGCCTTACAATGCAACATTTAGGCTCGTCCATCTTACAATGCGACATCTAGGCTTGTCCTCTTTATAACGCAACGTTTAGGCTTGTCCTTTTAATAGGATATTTAGGCTCGTCCTCCTTAAAACAACAGTTAGGCTTGTCCATCTTATAGGACATTTAGGTCGTCCACCTCATAGGACATTTAGGCTCGTCCGCCTTAAAAGGACATTTAGGTCATCCGCCTTAAAGCGACATTTGGGCTCGTCCGTCTCATAGGACATTTATGTTCGTCCGCTTTATAATATATTTAGGTCGTCCTCCTTAAAATGACACTTAGGCTCGTCCGCCTTAAAATGACGTTTAGACTCTCCTTAAATCAGACATTTTCCTTATATTATTATATCTTTATACTATAATATCTATTGGAGGTTGACTTTAATCTTCGGAGATGGGTTGCAATTCTTCAACAAGTTAAGCCAAAGTCTACGAGGGCATCTCAAAGTAGATACGCGTCTTATCACCTCTTGTCATTTATTTAGAACTCATATTTTATCATTATTGGTCATACTTTATCTATTTATAAGCTAACATTTTATCTAGAATTTGCAGATATGATTGATCACCCCTTGATTACAATTATCATGCAATCATCTATCACAACAAATACCCTATCGATTCTTTGATAGGATTAGTTATTGTATTCAAGAAACGTGAGCTCATCCTAATTTGAAAATTAAAAATGAGAAGTACATTGGTAATACTATTTGAACAGTACTAATTATTGGCTAGAAAGTAAATACATCTCAATCGAATAAAGCAAAATTTTATAAAAATGCTTTATGGTGTGTGTGTATATATATAGACTGAAGTGGGAAAACCTTTTGAATTTCTGTGACTGTTGACACCCAATTTTGACCGACCTTTGACCTTTTTTTAGGATTACTATTCGATTTAATACGTATTTTAAAATCTATTTAAAGTTCAGAATTTAAATCAATTTTGCTTGAAAATTATATATCCTAGTATGTTCACTTAATAAAATTATTGTAAATATTATTAAATATTTTAAAATCATTAATGAATTTCAAATTTTATTAAATTTAAATGATTTTCAATTACATAAAAATATTTTAATGTAGTATTTTAATTAAATAGTAATTCCTACACTTTCCTTATAATTATTTAAATTCTAGCCTATTCTATTATAATTTCTTCTAGCCACTCCAATTCAAATTTTATTACAATCATAACCACTCTTTCATTTCAATTCTAGCCAATTTAATTGAAATTTTAGCCATTCCATATCTTGTCCCATCTAATATTAAGACTTCATCTCATCCATCCATCTTAAAAATAAATCATAGATTTAATCGTAGCCCTTCATTTCAAATTAGATCAACGATTGAGATCAAATCCTTCTTTTAATCTATCAAAATAACTAAACCTAAAATCTGTTCCCTTTTCTCTCCCTCTCTTCTCCAAAAAAAAAGAGAGAGAGTCGCCGCCCTCCCTCTCTGTGTGCTCCGGCGAAGACGCCACCATCAGAGGCCGTGACGCTACGCTCCCCTCCGCCCTTCTCTCTTCCTGTCGCTCTCCCTCTCTTCTACTCACCCTCTCTCTGCCTCTCTATTCTCTCTTCCTTTTTCGGCAGCTGCCCTCCTCTTTCTTTCCTCTTCTCCCTCTCGTTTTGCTCTTCTCTCCCTTTCCCTCTTCTTCCCCTCTTTCTCCATCCGTTCCTCCCCCTTTCCCTTTATCCGGTGACCCCTTTTCTCTCTCCCTTTACCGGAGACCTCCTTGCCTCCCTCCTCCCGTATACCTCATTATTTTCTCTTTTCTGGAAGGGACGAAGGCAACAACTTCAGCAATGGAGAGCAGCGGCTTTGGCGAGACTCACCACCACGTGCTGGTGGCAGCCGCCCCCTCTCCTCTCTTCCTCTCTTCTTCCCGCTTCTCCCCCTTTCCTTTCCCTATTCTCTTATTCTTCTTTTGCAGGGACAGAGTAGGCGAGCAACAACACTAGCTAGCAACATGCAGAGACAGCCAAACCAGCAGCCCTACGCAGTAGAAACAGCAACGAGAACAGCACAGTGATAGCAACAATTTCCAGCGAAGTTGGAGACGAATCTCAACAGATTCGTATGGGTACATTCATTTTAAATTACTATCTCGCTTTTTAGCACTTTTATTCTTCTCTTTTACCTACGGTTTGATTTTAATTTTCATGGAAATTTCATGTATGTTTATGTGAAAATTGATGTGCATCTTGTTTAAAGTATGTTAATCTTCTGAAGTTTGTTCATTATTGTTAGTTTAAGTATCATTCAGGAGGACATCAATTTGAATATCTTGTTAAAACTTCATTGCTCTCCCGGAATATGTTCATATGATTAGATGTTAACATGCTTTGAGTTCTATTATCGTTGAAGCTTTAATGGACCGTCATCAAAAGTTTGCTTTTACTGATCTTAGACATAAATTTCCTTTATATTGTTCGATTTGGTGCCTTCATTGATGATAATATTCGTAAACTGATTATGCGATAATTTGTCAAGTTTTATTGATAAATGATTTTGTTAAGTGTGGTAGCCTTGGCATAATTTTACCGTTAGTGCTTGAATATTTCTTTGCTTCCCTGATATAAATTGGTAGATTATTACTCGGTGTGTATTTGGTAAAGATTTTGTTAATTTGGGAATAAAATACAAAAAAATAAGTCAAATTAGTTCCCAAGTTGACTCTTCTTTATTTAAAGGAAAACAATATTACTCTCCTTAATTTTATTGTTACTTGTTTATATTTGACAATACGATTTGTAAATCTAATTTTGACTCCTTTGAAATAAAGAAAATAATATTAATTGATCTATTTTTCCTTATTTGTAAGTTTATTGATTTCTTACTTGCTTATTTATGGTAGAATAATATTTTTTTAATTTTGGCTTCTCTTTATTTAAGGAAAATATATACTACTCTACCTAATTTATTCTTATTTATTTACATTTTGTATCATAATAATAATTTAATATTATTTTGATTCTTCTTTATTTAAGGTAAAAGAATATTTGCTTCCTAACTTTATTATTACTTATTTATTTTTGGTAATGAGCATTTTAAATATTTTTCTGATTTTGGCTCCTCTTTATTTAAAGAAATATATATTACTCTTCTTATTTTATTACTTGCTTATATTTGGTAAAAAATATTTAAATAATTTGGCTGATTTGAATTTCTTAAAAATAAGGAAATGGTATTATAATTGATTCCTTTAAATGCTTATTTTTCTTATGTGCTCTCCCCCTCTTTGCTATATAAATAAGACTCCCTCCCTTCATTATTTCATCAACTCATTCACTCTCTCTCTCAACACAAGAGCTCTCATCATCTTACCACTCATACTATTACTACTCTTAACCAAATTAAGATTCTGGTGTTCTTCTTTGCTACTAATTGGTTACTTTGCTTTGTTGAAATAGAAGTTGGATCAACTCGTTTTCATTTCTACCATCCATTTCTGCTCAGCCGGTTAGTATTCCTTTCGCATTCATATATTTATGAAAGTTTATTTTTCTACTCTCCTATATATAACTTGTTGTTAAACAATTGCATATATGTCTCATCTTGTCTACATAAATGTGATTACTTGTGTAGCCATTTGATTGCTTTGGCAGGTTTCAAACTTGAAGTTCAAGTTGAAGATTAGCTATGAAGAGAGAGTAATTTGTTTAATTCATATAATTGAATCTATATATTTTTTATTTATTTATTCAAACTTTTGTAATATATGTATAACTCTAAAATTCTCGCATCTGAAATATATTTGGGGATCGCTTAAGGGGAGGGGAAGTTGTATGTTAATCATATTTTTTTTTATTTGCAAACTTATTTGTATTAGAAAGCATGCCTATAGGTTCGTAATTTATTTGACAATTTTTTTTATGTGATAGAGTAATTTTAGATCTAACCATAAAAAATAAAAATAAAATAAAATCATTTGTTGCATTTAACAAATTACTTGACTTTTTTATAGTAAAAGTTTTGCATTTAATAAATTTAGTACATCAATGTTCTACTAGTTTTTCTTTTTTTTTACAAAGTTTTTGCAACATGACTTTTTAAAAATTCATTGTTCAATCCTCCTTTAAAACTTTGGATTGATTATGACATCTTTTTTAAAAAAAATTATAATTAATATCTCCTAACCTATCGTTAGTGGGAAAGTCAAAGGAATTACGAGGTCTAGTTCCAAATTTTCAATTAAGACGACGTGTCCCCAGAAGTACCACCTACCCAATGATTTTCAAAAAAGATTATGTGTATTTACATGTAAATATTTATGTGCCTATATGCAAACTAAAATTTTTAAATCATCTTCAAAATATAAACTTTTATTATTTTTAGACCGATCTCAAAACAAAATTGTTTCTATGGTGGAGGAGCACGAGTAACAATATCGTGGTATCATCCCTATAAAGAAACAAACATTTTTTAATAAAATTCTATCCAAATTTTTTTCATTTTTTTAAAATTTTATTTTCGCGCATCTTGTTCATGTTTGGTGCGGCATAGTGAATTAATTTGAATTATTTTATATCTATTTGTGCATATTATGCCTTTTGTTTATCTCTTCATTAAGTGCTTAATATTTGATCAATATTTTAATCACATAGATCATATGCTCAAATAATAAAATATTAAAGTAATTTTAATTGTTTAGTAATTTATTTGGGGTAGATTAAAATAAAAATAATAAAATTGTTTGCTTATTTATTTGCCTCTTTTCTATCTCATATTTTATTTGTTCGATTTGTTTAACACATAGTCTCGTATGATAAAATAAATAAAAATAAACTTGATTGTTTATTTATTGCTATCACCTAGTCTTGCATGTTTAAATTAATAAAAAATAATAAAATAGTCTTAATTATTTTATATTTGTTATCACTTAGCAAGCTTAAATAAACCAGTAAATGAAGTGACCTTATTTGCTACTTGTAACCCCACATAGATTGCATGAGATATGGCATGGACCCACATTTGTGGACCTCAAGGGATGACTAACACCTTTCCCTCGAGGTAATTTGAACCCTTACCCTGATATCTGGTTTGTTGACCTTATCTAGACTTACTTAGGTTAGATAGATGTCCTAACGCGCCTTAATTCGTTAGATGGCGACTCCAAACTCAAAATCCCAAAAGAGTTGTTAGGTCGTGCATAAAACCCATTTTTACGAAAAAACAGAGAACGACGATGACTATTTATATTTTGTAGAAAAATGAAATAATGCTCCTAATAATGTTTTTGCTTACTTGTAGAAGCAACAATGGTTTTACTATCATCATCTTTTGCTCTTCAACCATCAACTTCTATTGTAACTTCTTCTCCTTCTTCATTAGGATAAAGCTTTACATAGAACAATAATCTAACCCGTCGTGATCACCTGAAAAGCCAACGTAATCTCTACATTTGTTATATTCTCAACCAATGGGTCAATCAGAGCTTGAGGAGTAGCTTAGGCTTCTTGACCCACATTTTATTCCTCATTCCTTCTCACGGCCCTTTTAGTATTCATATCCTGAAAACCATTAAATAAGGATTCAGAGAAAGATCTTACAGAGTCGAACTCTATGGCACGACCAGAGAAATGAAGAAGTGAGATTTTCGAAGCATATAGTAGCCTCTCATTCATAAATGTAGCGCGCTTCACACTTATGAACAAAACTTTACTCAACGTGGTTTAAGATATCATATAACCATTCTACACAACGTGTTATGATACAAACTTTGTCACGACCATTGTACCCCCTAGAGGTAGCAAGGCATACATGTCACGACCCAAGGCTAGCCTCTAGACGTAACATGACTGACGTAACACGACGTACTTGACCCTGAAGGGGTCTCTTACAAGCCTCTAGCATTATCATTACATACGATATAGAAATAATGCAAAAAACTTTAAAACTTTGCACTCGAAGTCCAACTTCAATTTTCATAAAATAAAGTACTAGGAAATCTAAACTTTGTCCCATACACCATCTAAAACATAGGAATAGAAAGTTTGAGACTTAGCCTTTACATCAACAAAAGTCTAAATATATGAGATACAACATGAAACTAAGAAATAGGAAATCTGGTTCTCGGAATTGAGGACTCACCATACTTGGAGACAAGCAATCCAAGTCTTCTTCAGAAGAAGAGTGAAAGTCACCTAGCTCTAACTTAGAGTCATTAAGATGTAGAAAGAAAGAAGGGATTAACACATAATGTGTATTATGTATGAAAACATTTTTAAAATTAATGAACATGATAAAAAGGACATTTTATTTGAAAATAATGCATTTATAAATTTTAGGAACCTAAATGTATTATTAATGACAATTACAAGCCAAAATCACTTTTATGCACATTACATGGAAAAGTCATCACCTTAGTAACCCCTAAGGAGCACTTGTGCAATGTATGGTTGGCATCCCATAATACCAACCCTACTAAGCACCTTCTTGAAGCTATCTTGGTCATGTATACCATCTTTATGCATTATCAAAATCATTAGTCACAAGTAAGGAAATAGTCATGTGTATTACTTAATTACAAGAAAAGTCATTCGTAACAACTAACCATTCAATACACATGCATACATTTGAATCTGATCACAATATAAAGAAACCATCCTCACAACATCCTACTAAGTCCACTTGTGCAATGTGTAAGTGAAGTCTCATACCCCCACTCCTACTAAATAAACTCACCAAGAAGTCATCGTATAGTTCATGTCTCATTCAGTAGTTGCATTATTATAGGGAAAAGTTACCATAACTGACAAAGACCATGTGAGTTATATGAAATCCGGTGTCGTGTAACCCCACACTGAAAGAAGGTATCTTACTTACCTAAGGTAGAACTAAATGTATATCTATAAGGTGGATCCACTATCTAAAGTCCTGTGTGGGCACATCTTATGGGATAGGGAGTTTTCTTCTAGAAACCCTCCCTATTGCATTAGGAGTGTGGCCTTTTCCTCATTGTCTATATCCACTTGATTCTAAGCTTTATTTCCCAAATTATACATTATTAATCTTTGAATTTGTACCTATATGTATGAGGAAATACTTTATCCTTCATTCAATACAATTCATCAAAATTGCTACAGATTCATTACATGTGAGAATATACTTTCAACTTTACAATCAACATTAGTAGGTGAGTATAACTTTCACACCAAGATCATGTGTTTTCATGAGAATGAACTCTCAACCAACACAATTGGATCAATAATTTCATACATAACAATGTGTAAAGGTGCATATGAGAACTATACTTTCAATTAACACCATTGATACATCATAGTCATGTTTATGCATGGAGTGTGTGTAATTGTTTTTGCAATGACACAATCGATAATATTATCATCCTAGACACTTCATTCATAATCAAGTGCAAAGGTAAGGGAAGAACAACCTTTCAACAATACCATTCTTTACACATTAGTCATAGGAGATTTACTTTCTAATAAAATCAATAGTTTATGCACATCTTACATTCATATGCACAAACCCTAGAAATTTACCCCTTTTCAATGTCATGAATCATGTCTCACAATTACACCTAAAGCTACTACAATAGGCATGAATAATACAATATTCAATAACTAAATTCACATAAAAATATTTTTATAGTAAGCATCTTGCATCAATACACCCATCACAATACTTGATATTGGGTCATGGTGGTGTTCATGGATTCAAGGGGAATTTTACAATAAAAGTCATCATTAAACATCAAATCATCAATAATATAATGCAATTAACATAAAAGAATTATTTTTAGGAAGAACCCATGGTTAGAATGAAAACCTTAGTTTTTGAACAAGTTACCAAATTTGAAATCAAGAGTTGAAGGGCTTCATGGAGAAAAATGTTTCATGAATACCTCATACCTTAATTGATGTTTTCCCACTAAATTGGAGTGAAAATCTTGGAGCTTGAACCCTAATCTTCAAGTTCTTGGTATTCTTCGATGGAGGAACTCTAGAGAGAGAAATTGGAGAAAAGAGGATTTGATTTTTAGAAGTGGGTGTTTCTGAAAGTGATTTATATTGGGTATATTTTAAAATAAAATGCCAAAATAGTTATCTAGAAATAATATAAAATATATCCACTTCTTAATTTAACTCAAAAATATTATTTACAAAAACACCCCTCGCCCAACAAGACTTGCCAAATAAAACTACTAGAAATAATATAAAATATATCCACTTCTTAATTTAACTCAAAAATAATATTTACAAAAACACCCCTCTCCCAACAAGACTTTCCAAATAAAACTAAGGCAAAGTCCAAGGAAGCATTTAAGGTCCTTGAAGTGGTCTACAAGCCTTGGACCCTCCCTTGGACTTTACCTTTGTCTTTTTAAAGCTAAGGCATATCCATGAGAGTATTCAAATGGCCTATTTATACTAAAGATATAATATATATATATATATATATATATATATATATATATATATATATATATATATATATATATATATATATAGAGAGAGAGAGAGAGAGAGAGAGAGAGAGAATATAAACTATAACCATTTAATTTGGACTAAAAGGGAAAGTAACAAATTAACCCTCTTTATGCCTCCGTTGGATTGCCCAAATAAAACTAAGGCAATTACCAAGGGAGATTTTAAGGCCCTTGAATTGATGTGCCTTCCTTAAACCCTCTCTTGGACTTGCCTTTAGCTTTTTAAAGCTAAGACACAAGTCTACAAGGGAGTACGCGACACTGGGCCCCTACTCGCACACGTGCACTGCCCTTGTGTTAAGGCAGCCCCCACATGTGATGGTCCCCATTCGGTGGGTCCCTTTTTTATCCTTACCCTCACGTGTATAGCCATTAAAAACCCAAGGCATTGGTTCAAGGAAGTTTCTAAAGGTGGTGAAGGCTTTTTACCTTCCTTGAAGCCTCTCTTGAAAATATACTTAATTGTAGTGAAGGCTTTTTACCTTCTTTGAACGCTCTTTTGAAAATATACTTAGTAAAAATTAGCTAAGGCATTGGTTCAAGGAAACTTCTAAGGAAGGAGAATATTTTCACCTTCCTTGAACCTTCCCTTAAATTTATACTTAGCCAAAATTTTGGGACTTTTTATATCTCCAATTCATAAATAAACTTATAAGGTTTATATGTTAGGCTCTAGTTTCACCGATAAATTTTTCGACTATTACAGTACAAGATTCTGAGAGGCCTCATACAAGCCACTTAACATATCATAACATGAAGTAATAGAAAAGGCGCTGGAATTTAAATCGTTGTCATTACAATCGAAGTCTTTTTATAAAACTAGCGGAAGTCTAACATTTAATTCTATCGTAACCAATCATTATCCAACTTTGGATCAACATACATCATAACCCACAACAACGGAAGAAACCCTAACACACATTGGGGATTTAGACTTCACAATTGGGAAATCTTCAGGGACTCCATGGAATAACGAATCCCATGGATGAAAAACCATCATAAATTAGTCACAAAGCCCACTAAAAGCTTATTGGAGACTTGAATTGGACCTAGCTTCAATCTTTTCCTTCTTCTTCCACCTTCTAGAGAGATAATATTTGAAAGAGGGGTTTGGGGTTTCTTTGGGGTTTTGAAACAATGACTTGAATGAATGAATTTAGGGGTAAAAAAATACTTATATAGGTGGTCTAGGTTTAGGCAAAATGACACCACATTGATTTAACTAGAATCGCAAAAGACCCATGTGCCTCTAATTAACTATCAACGACAACATACGGACCCCGAATGGCGAAATGTTGTTTGACCTACGGTCCGTCGTGGTGGTCTGTCTCTAAGTACAAATATTTTCAGCCATAGATGGACCCCGGGACTATGGATCGTCGATTAACCTACGGTCCATTGGTCAGACCGTGATCTTTGTCTGCCGAATTTTTCCTGAGGTGCCCAACCATTGACCCTACCTACGGTATGCGGTCCCAACCATGATCCGTGGGTGGCCACCATCGGTTGGCACCTGTGACTTATCTCCATCGTACACTCTGTTTTACTCTCCAAATATAGAGTTCTTTATTTTTTTCAAACAACCAATTCAAACCAAATTCTCTATTTTACACTTTAAAAAAAGAATCTTTTTCTCTCTCCTTAATATTATATTATTATTTCTATTTCTTTTTTGTTTTATTATTAAAGTTTTTATGTTATCATTTGTGCATTCTTCATAGTGAAAATTATTATAACATCAAATCGCATCACAAAGCGATGAAAATTCAAAATATTATTAATTTGAGATTAAAGTAGTATATATGAAATAAAACATTTTTAAAAATGTTAATTTAAATTTAAAAAGAATTATGTATATTAGAGATTTAATTAATAGCCTTGAATAAAAGATAATATCTTAACTACAAAAAAAAATAGAAACAATAATATAATATTTAAAAAGTGAAATAGAGAGTATGAATAGTAGTTCTTCAAATTTGGAGAACTACTATTCTATAATTTGAGAGTAGAGGAATCCATATTTTCTTAGCCAAATTTTTTCATGGACGTCCGTTAAGACTTAAGGTATTGAGAAAGTTTCTTTGAGATCCAAAATGGTCAATTTTCAATTTCAAATGAGCCCAGAGTAGGAAAAACTAGATTTTACAAACTTTAGTGTGCTATATAGTATATGTATTTTAGGTGATTTGAGATGCGGAATTTTTTTGGCTGAACCTTTTCATGAACGTCCATTAAGTCCTTAGCAATGAATCCAATTGGTCCCAACAAGAAAACCAACCTATTTTCAAGTTCAAACAATCTCTAGAGCAGGTAAAACAAAAATATACCAATTTTTGTGTGCTATACTATATAAATTTTTGGTGATCCGAGATTCCAAATTTTTTCTTTGACCAAAACTTTTAATAGATGTCTGTTAAGACCTTAGAAATGGATTCAATTGGTCCGAGGGGAAAATTGGTCCATTTTCAATTTTAAACGAGCCTAGAGAAGGTAAAACCAGATATTTCTAATTTTCGTGTGCTATAGTCTATGGATTTGCGGAGATATGGGCTCCAGATTTTTTGGCAGAATTTTTTTATGATAGCTTGTTAAGACCTTACCAATGGATGTTCTTGAGGGTCAAACCGGCCCATTTTCTAGTTCAAACGAGGTAAAACCAAGTTTTACCATTTTTTGTGTGCTATAGTCTATGAATTTTGGTGATTTGATCTATCAGTTTTTTTTCAAAAATAATTCATGGATGTTTTTTAAAGCGTAGTAATGGAGTCAGTTTGTGTCGAGGGTCAAACCAACTCATTTTCATGTTCAAATGATCCCAAAGCAGGTATACAAAATATTAACAAATTTTGTGTGCTATGGTGTATGAATTTTTAGTGATCCAGGATTCCACTTTTTTTTGCTGTAATTTTTCATGGATGTTCTTTAAGACCCTTGCTATGGATCTTCTTGGTCCTGGGGAGAAAATCAGCTCATTATAGAGTTCAAAAGAGCCACAGTGCAGGTAAAATAAAATTTTAACGATTTTCGTGTGCTATGTCCATGATATATTGGTGATCCATGATTCCGACTTTTTTCTATAATTTTTCATTGATGAGCATTAAAAACTTAGCAATGGAGTCAGTTGGTCTCAACGGGTAAACCAACCATTTTAAAGTTCAAACAAGCCAGAGCAGGTTAAATCAGACTTTACCGATTTTCCATATGTTATAATCTGTAGTTAATAGATTTTTGGTGATCAAGGATTCTTGATTTTTTTCCTAAATTTTTATTGGATGTCCATTAACATTGTATATGGAGACAATCATTCTCGAGGGGAAAACTAACCCATTTTCAAGTTCAACCGAGTCCTAGAGTAGGTAAAATCAAAATTTACCAACTTTCGTGTGCCAAAATCCATGGGTTTGGTAATCTGGGATTTCGAATTTATTCTAGCCAAAAATTTTAATGGACGTCTGTTAACACCTTATCAGTGAAGACAATTGGTATCGAAGGGCAAACCGACCCATCTAAAAGTTCAAACGAGCCTTAAAGCAGGTAAATAAAATTTTGGCAATCTAGGAATCCATAATTTTTTGCCAAAATTAATCGTGGATGCCTGTTAAGACTTTAACAACATAGCCATTTGCACCTGAAGGCCAAACCTGCCCATTCTCCAGTTTAAACGAGCCTAGAGTAGGTAAAGTCAAATTTTATCAATTTTTGTGTGCAATATAGTCCATTGATTTTTGGTGATCCAAGATTCTAGAATCTTTGAGTGAAATTTTTCATTGGTCCCAAGGGGAAAAACAACCCATTTTTAAGTTCAAACGAGCCCTACAGCAGGTAAAAATAAAATCTACCAATATTCTTGTGCTAAAGTTTATGGATTTTCGGTGATATTATACAAAAAAATTTCACACACGTCCATAAAATCCTTAGCAATAGATCCGGTCATGAGGGGTAAATCGACGCATTTTAAAGTTCAAACAAGCCCAGAGATGGTAAACCATATTTTATCGATTTTTGGATGCTACAGTCCTTGGATTTTCTTTGATATGGCATTTCGTTATTGTTTTGACTGAATTTTATTTTCATGGACGTCCGTTAAGACCTTAGGAATGGAGAAAGTTGGACCTGGAAGAAAACTGGATCATTCTCAAGTTAAAACGAGCCTCAAATTAGGTAAAACCATATTTTATCAATTTTCGTATATAATAATCCATTGATTTTTGGCGATCCGGGATTTCAGATTTGTGTAGTTAAAATTATTCATAGACATATGTTAAGACTTTAGCAATAAAGTAAGTTGGTCTCGAGCAAAGCAACCCATTTTCAAGTATAAGCTGATATACCGTGGTTTCACGGTATTATTAATACTTTTTCCTTAAGTTTAGTTTGTCCAAAAGCCTTTTTGTGATAATTTTTGTATAAGTTTCTCTGTATTTGCAGGAAATCTGTCCAAAGATGAATACGAAGATTTTGAGCGGAAAAATGCTGAAGAGACCACCTATGGAGCTTGTGACGGTCCGTCATGCTTGTGATGGTTCGTAGGTGGCAGCATAGTGCAGCTGCTGAAGGAAGATGGGGAAGTCTGACCAAGTGTGGGGTTACGGAGTCCATGACGGTCCGTCGTGTCTATGACGGTCCGTTCTGCAGGTTCGTTATGAAGTTCAGAGAAGTAGACCTAGTACCCAGATTCCAAGAGTTTAAGTATTTTGGAACGAAGACCCTCGACGGACCGTCGTGTCTGTGACGATCCGTCATACTTGCCGTTGAGGGTAATAAAGAGAGCAGAAGAATAAATTGAACATGTATGGGACGACGGAGTCCATGACGGTCCGTCGTGACCACGACGATCCGTCGCGAGGTCCGTCGACCCATCCGCGTTTTGACAGATTTCGAGCAAATAGAATTCTTGTTTAATTAGGTTTTTATTTTCTATAAATAGTTTGAAAAACCTCATTTTTGAGGTTAGACTCCGTATTGTTCGACATTGTATGGTTAGATACCGTATTGTGAGACTCTATATTATTAGTGATTGTTGGTGATTTTTGTTGATTAATCAAGAAACTTTTGATTTTACTCTTTCTCATTGAAGTAAGTACATGAATTCTTATATAATATATTTGAATATTGTGATTATGACTATGGGTACTAAACTCCATAACTAGGGTTGTGGGAACCATAGGCAAATAATGAGGTAAAATCTAACTAAAATAACAATTCTAGAATAGTGTCTCGCATGTATTAATAATTCTTTCGCTTAGAAGTCTTTTAAATGGATGGCCAACGTTAGAACTCGCCTTAATGCTACTTGCCGGACCAAGGAGGTAGATAATAGGAAAAGAATTATCAACATAGATTTAGTGTATACTATCTAATAGGCTAGTATTGATTGGTACGAGGTAATAACTTAGTCAAATATCGAATACGATGCTTAATATGAGGTAAAGATAAGGGTTAGGATAGCAACACACGTAGCCGGACCAAGGTACGGAGTGAAATTTTCTAGATGCCGGACCAAGGATTTAGAAATACATAACTTATCGCTTTCCATGCAAGATACTAGGAAAGAATTGTTATAGTTAGAATTATCAAGTTATGAACCTGTGGGGAGTATGTAAACCCTAGTTACTTTGACTAATTGATTAAACTCCAACATTCGAAGCTGTTAAGTGTCTTCTTCAATTTTGTTAGTTATTTTCATCCATTAAGAAATAGAAACCCCCCTTTTTATTGTTTTTGCTTTCCAAGGAAGTAATTGACCGAACAATAGTAATAATAGGTTAAACTTAAGTCTAAACTATTTTCCTCGTGGGAACGATCTCAACCTCACTAGTTGAGTTATTTACTTGGCACGACCGTTTACTTCTTATTTGAGAAGTAAGTTTGAGCATATCAAATTTTGGCACCGCTGCCGGGGATTATAGCTTTTAGATTAAATTAAACTTATTATTATAGTTTAGTTGATATTTTCTTGATTTTTCTTTGTTTTATTGTTTTTGATTTGTGCAGAACCAACCTCTTTGTATGCCAAATACACGGAGAGGAAGAGAATCCTTGTTTCCCTATGATCACGAATTAGAGTGTACACTATGCAACATCAATCAAATCTTGGGAATCAATGATGATGATCCAAACCATAACATCCCAGCTCTGGTTGATGTTCATGGTCAGTTGTTACCCGATGCTCCGGGTGAACACCAACAGAGGGGACAAAATCCCATTCCACGGCCCCAAGCATACTACAGAGGCTATGATAACATAGCAGAATCCGATGGGCCACTTGTCTTGCCTCCTCTACCCACAGGCCACACCTTTGTGGTAACTAGTAGCCTGATGCAAATGCTCACTGCCAGAGGTTTGTTTTCGGGGCTACCTTCTGAGGATCCACATGCCCATATAGCTAAGGTAAGGGCAGTGTGTAAAAGCTGTGTAGGGAGGCCTGACTTGGACTTAGATGTAATAGGGCTCAAAGTGTTTCCTCTCTCACTGACGGGAGAGGCTGCTATATGGTTCACTGAGCTCCCATACGACTCAATTTCCACTTGGAACCAACTAAGGGATGTCTTCTTAGCACGCTACTATCCGGTTTCTAAGAAACTAAACCACAAAGACAAAGTGAACAACTTTGTGGCACTACCAGGAGAGTCAATTAGTAGTTCTTGAGATAGATTCACCTCGTTCTTGAGAAGTGTCCCAAATCACCGTATAGATGATGAGTCACTGAAGGAATACTCCTATTGGGGACAGGATGATAATAATAAAGCGGTGTTGGACACTATAGCAGGTGGATCTTATGGGGAGTGTCCTTATGCTGAGATTGCTGAAAAATTAGAGAAAATATCCCGGAATAATAAAGCTTGGAGTACTAGGAAGTCAGATACCGGGAGAAACACCTTCACAGTGCAGTCCACTCACAACCCAGCCACAGATGAGATTCATGAAGAAATGGCTCAGATGAGAACTGAGCTTGGGTTGGTACTAAAACATATCACTGGGGTGCACAAAAGATAAATGCAGTCAACTACTTGTCAAAACCACCGCCACAAAATGATGAGTGTTATTATGATGAGGATTCCTATGCGGTAAATGAGCAGACGGGGGGTCTCCGACCAAGTGCCCAAGGCTCTAATCAGGAGAATTGGCGCCAAGGTCAAGGGAACCAAGGTCAGAACTATGGTAACTACAACCATGAGGGTCATTATGTCCGAGATGGAAACTATAACCGTGACAACAACTTCAACAGGGGTAACTATGGTAATAGAAATGACAGGAATTAGCCCTATGTTCCTTCTCAAAATCGTGAAGTTACTCCTAGAGATGGTGGAGATAGTATGGCGCGAGTTGAGGATATGTTGCACAAAATGATGAGGAGGTTCGATGCTAGTGATGAGCACATTAAATAGTTAAGGTGTGATTTAGCAAGTATTGGGCAAAAAGTGGATACACATGTAATATCGATTAAGTAGATCGAGTTGCAAATGGCCCAATTATATACGACAGTGAACACACGGCAATCGGGCACTCTTCCTAGCAACACTATCCAAAATCCAAAAAATGATGCGCACTGTATGGCAATCACTACTCGGGGTGGTAAGCAAACCATTGACCCACCTATGCCGTCTAATGAGGAAAAGGTGAGAAAGGATGATGATAAGGTGGTAAAGGGTAGTGGTGAAGCAGAAGAGAGCACTGAAAAAGATGCAGAAGTCCCTATCAAGGTAATTCCCATGCCTAGACCACCACCACCCTTCCCTCAGTGATTAGTGAAAAAGACCGAGGATGGTAAATATCAGCGTTTCATAACAATGCTGAAGCAGATTTCTATCAATGTCCCTTTGGTAGAAGCTCTAGAACAAATGCTTAGTTATGCCAAGTTTATGAAAGATCTGGTCATAAAGAAAAGATCGGTCACTTTCGAGGATGATGATCGACTGCAGCATTGTAGTGCTATTGCTACAAGATCCCTCGTACAAAAGAAAGAAGATACGGGTGTGTTCACTGTTCCTTGTACAGTTGGGTCATTACATTTTACGAAAGCATTATGTGATCTGGGGGCAAGCATAAATCTCATGCCCCTCTCGATTTACAAGAAGTTAGGTTTGGGGGATTTTAAAACCCACTATTATGCGGCTACTGATGGCTAATCGGACAGTGAAAAGGCCTATAGGGATACTCCATGATGTGCTAGTAAAAGAGGAGTCATTCATATTTTTGACAGATTTTGTTATTCTTGATTGTGAAGTCGATTTTGAAGTGCCTATTATTCTTGGGAGGCCATTCCTTGCTACAGGTAGAGCCTTAGTTGATATGGAAAAGGGGCAGATGAAATTTTGGTTGAACAATGAAAAAGCGACCTCCAACATTTGTAGGACCATGAGGCAGAGTGGTGAACTCCAATCGGTATCCGCCATATCCCACAAAGAAAAGATGAAGAAAGAGAATGAACAAAAAAGTGCAAAACAAGAGTCTATGGTTGGAGATTTGGTGCTTGTAGACAGTTCTGGGGTTCCTTGTCATTCGAGCAAGCTCAAGTCCAAACGGACTGGCCCTTACTTGGTTACCCAAGTGTTCCCTCATGGACCAGTAGAGTTAAAATCCAAGTAGGGAGTGCGGTTTAAGGTGAATAGAGAACGAATAAAACTCTATTTCGGGCATAAAGCATCGGGGAATGAAGGTGATAGAGGCATACCATGTTGATGAAGTCTGAGTAATCAAGTGTCCCCAGTCGTGCCGCAATATTAAACAGACGCTTGTTGGGAGGCAACCCAATACTTATAGTCTTTTTAGTAATGGTAGCATTTTTCTACTAATGGATTTTAAATTTGCAGGCACATCACCAAGAAATTCTGCAGAAAATTACTCTGCAGTCACTAACGGATACAGCGACGGACCGTCGTATGCATCCGTTGTGCTAGATATGTCTTTCTGTTATTTTTAAACTAGGGCACACACGACGGAACCAACGAAGGATCGTCACAACTGAGACGGACCGTCGTCGAGGAATCATTGCGTCATTAATGAGGCGTACCCGACCCGACCCGGTTGGAGTTTTTTACAAAATCTTACCGTTTAAACTCCCCAACCCCTCATTTCACCCCAATTCCTTCACTACTCCCCTATTTCCCTCCCTTTTCAACTTCCAAAATCTCTCCCTCTATTAACCGATCATTGTTCCCCCAAAGTTCTCCAAAGCCCTAAAAGTTATCATCTACTAGTCGGAGTTGCTGCTGTCAGTGTCTTCTTGATCACCAAGTACTTTTCCAACTTTTTTTTCTACAATTCTCATGTATGTGTCTCTAATTTCTACTCATTTATATTGCATTTTTGTTTATCAATTAGTTTTAGCCTAGTTCTTATTGATATGTTCATTTCTTTTATATAAAATTCTATCTAACCTAGGTTAAAAATCTTCGAAATTGTCATGTTTACAACCCTAGACATAGGTGCTTTGACATTACTAGTTTACTAGGTATTTGGGATAGACAAATGTAGGTCCAAAACACTACACATTTGATTTAGATCATCGGGGATAAATGGGGTACCCCCAGTTCTGTCATTGATCTACAGAACCAGAACCCGATGACGGACCGTCGTACCCACGACGGACCATCGTACCCACGACGGACCATCGTAGGGTCCTTTCCAAAAGCCCTAACACCCCACTGTCCAATTTTATGCAAGTGTCCTCAAACGGACATATCCGAAGGACCATCGTCTTTACGACGGTTCATCCTGCACAACCATTATGGTTGTTAGAGACCCTATTTCTAAGGGTCTCTCTCCATTTTTCTAAGTGTCCTCTAATGGACACATGTGACGGACCGTCATACCTACAACGGTCCGTCCTGCACAACCGTTCTGGTTGTCAGAGACCCCTCTCCTAAGGGTCCCTATATTTTTTTCAAGTGTCCTCTAAAGGACATCTACGACGGACCGTCGTACCTGTGACGGTCCGTCCTGCACATACCGTCATACTTGTCAGCGACTCTCCTTCAGTGTTCTCCATATACACATAGTCTAAGTAAGACACAACGAACCCCATGACGGTCCGTCATGGTCACGACGAGCCATCACCAGGCCCGTCGTGTTTCACTGTTACTATAGAAATGTCATTTTATTTTAATTTTTTTGTGTGGTTTTGCTTGTCTTGTTTGCCATTTCTCGTACTCATATTGATCCTTTACAGGTGCTATCTACTATGGCAACTAAACAAGATCGAGTGTATGCACGCGGGCGATCGAAGTCTTTCGCCCCATCTGCCCACATGGTCATTGGCTCTGATGATGAGCGTGACACCGAATACGTGCCCCCAGGCACTTCCACCCCTTCCCGTGCTACACGTGCTGCCAGAGCCACACCTAAAAAGGTGGCGTCCGGCGTAGTCACTACCTTCCAGTCTGATGAGGAGTGCACACTGACCAGCACACCTTCTGGGCCAGCCACCAATGAAGAAGGAGCGTCTGGCTCCTTAAGAGTTTCGTGGTCGGAGGAAGCCTCCGGCACTGCTGAGATTCCCACACCCGCCACCACTGCAGCGTCATCCTCGTTTGATGAGGCTGATAGTTCAGAATCCACATCAGGTTCACTAGCTCATGCCCTCACCCTGGCTACTGACCAGCCCAACCGGTGGTGTGTCAACAGGCAATTTCAAGTCTACTCCGACGCCAAGTTCCTGATTGACAAAGGAGTTATGACTCAAACAATCACATTGGAGCGGCGGTCCTTACAGAGAGTCTCCTGACGATGCTTGAGATCCACAATCTCTTCAGCAGACATCGCCTGGAGTGGATAGCACATCGTTGGGACGTTATAGTGAAGAAATGGTCTGTGAGTTCTACGCATCCTACGTAGAGACTCTCCGATCACAAATTGACAGGTGGGCTGCCCCCGCCAAATAGGCCCCACTGAAGCAGGTCCGAGTATGGGGCGTTCAGGTTGATATTTCCCTGCCTGCCATCTGCCAGTTTCTATACGGCGAGGGTGTTGATGCTAATCGGACCCCTCTCACTACCGAGTTTGACTACCGATAGCAGATTGTTAAAGATGGTCAATTTCTGCATGAGCCATCACTGAGAGAGACCACCAAGAGGTGGATGGCCCTACACTTTTCTGTTGATGCAGAGGGTGCCGACTGGGTAACCGAGCCAAAAGGGGGCCATCAAGAAGGCCAACCTAACTTTCACGGCAAAGTTTTTGTGGTTGATTGTCCGCCACTGCCTTTCCCCACAGTCGTCGATAATATCGTCACATGGGATTGAGTAGTACTGATGGCGGCGATGATATCCGGGTTCGAGGTGGATTTCGTGTGGCTTTTACAGGCAGTCATGCACAAGAGGGCTTTTAAGGTCACAACTACTTACTCTTTCCCGTGCATGATCTTTTCTCTCTGCAGGTCCACAGGTGTGCATATATGGCACGTTGATCAGCTCAAGACCTCGCAGGGCACTGTTGATGTCGACTTCATCAAAGATGAGGCCAATGAGTTGGCTCCACGCAGAGGGCCCCATCTAGAGCTGCCCCCACTTGCTGACGATCTAACCGATATGGTAGCCCAGGCCCGCACGGCTACACAGGCGGCGTCCACTGATACTACCCTGGTCGAGTCTATCCTGGGTAGTAGCACTGCCCCGAGCTCCTCTCGCACAGACCCTCTACCCGCGCTGGCCCCGCTTGCTAGGGTCCAAAAATTAGAGGCGCAAATGGCTACACTTCTGCTTCATATCCAGTCGTGGATGCAGAGGTCTATTACCGAGGCAGAAGAGCGCTTGGAGTGGAAAATGGTCTAGCATACAGAGCGGAAGATCGCTGAGGTTCACCAGCGCTTGGACGCTTTTAAGTTGCGGGTGTTAGCCCGGCCAGCCCCTCCGGTGGATGTGTTGACTCTTCAGGCTGCGGTCGACAGTCTTCGCACAGATATTGACACGATCTTAGAGGCTAGGGTGCCCCATCTGTCGAGCCTGCTGAAGACACAGTGTTGGTGGCCCTATTCGTCACCTCACATATTCCACCACCTCCCCCTCGAGAGCATGCCATGATACGTAGGGGTCGAGCAGAGGACGAGGCGCGAGCACAGAAAAAGGAGCGCCGTGAGATAGAGGCTGCGAGGAGAGCCTCACTTGCTGAGGAGGAGGCGCACCATATGAGAGCAGGAGAGTTAGCGGCTGGGGCATCTAGCTCCCGAATTGTGGAGATAGTGGGAGGCACTAATGATAGTGTTGTTGTTGCTGAGGACACCACTGAGGATGTCCAGATTATAGAGGAAGTGGGTTCCGGGGAACCGGACCCACCAGCTTGCTGATTATCGGCGCCTTGCGCCACAAGTTTGTTTCACCTACCACTCTAGTATTTAAATTTTTTATGCATTGGGGAAAATTGCATGTTTTTTTATGGGAGTGGGGTAAATGGAAAGTGAGTGCTAGGGTGAAGTCTGAGTAGCCCAATTCACTATCCTCTTTTGAGGTTTTCTTGCCTGTGTTCTTTTTCCCCAAAAGGCTGATTACTTTTTCTTTTGAACCGGCATGTCTATATCTTGTGTACATAGTTTAATTCTGGAGCATGATGGCTAAAATGATATTCTGATAAATTAAAAAATGATGCATGACTAGGCATAGTAATTGATAAATGTGTGGCTCTAAGCATGACATAGAGGTACACCACTACATTACCATAAGTCTAAAATTTGAACTAGGTGTCTGATAATCTAGTAGAGTGATGAAATGTCAAGTGAGTGTGAGGAAGATTTGAATAGTCCACTATTTGTACTGAGCTAGAACTCACCTGGTTAGTCCTGCTAAAAGTAAGTTGTAATAGACAATTAGGAAAGGATCATAGGCCCTTATTCAATATAACCCATTTTTAGCCTAAATAAAAGAAAACCAAATGAAATTTATCCTTCTTTGATCCAAATGATCTGAGCTTAAATTAGACCTTTCTTTTTCACCCCAACTGATCTTTTCTGGGAATAATGTGTTGGCCCTGGTCACTCCTTAGACATGTGCACCTCAGCTTATGCCAAAAGCATAAGTTGAGGGTGGCTAATGCAGTAAACAACCTTCGTTATGGCCCTGACCCAACTTTGGGTATTATGTACTTTGACTCATGGCTTGTTGAGGGTGGATATTATGAGGAATGCTCTGGAAAGTGTGGTTAAAAGAACAAAGAGAGATAAAGAGGTTGTTTAGCCGATATGTCAAGGAGGGTAAAAAGTCACTAAATTATATCTAAATATACCTACCTTACCCTGAGCATATGTTACAAGCTAAGAAAGTCCTATCGTGATCCTAAGGCTTGTATAGCAAACTTAAGGCAGTGAAAATAAAGGCAAGCTTATGGCAATAAGTATGAATGAGTGTGAATTTGTTCTGAGAGCGAGTGTTGAAAAGTAATCCTTATACTCAAACTGAAATCATTGTGTGAAAAATGAGGATTTTTTTTTAAAGTGAGGACACTAGTTGCAATACCGGAATTGTTAGCACCTCGGTGATAAATTGAAAAGGATAGGTGTTAGTGCATGGTGAGTCTGTGACATGCTCTGATCCCACATAAGTCAAGCCCAATAGTGATAGCATGCATAAATATGACGAGATTAATCGGGATTGATAGTCAAATGATTGCAAAGGATAAAACATGGATACTATTGTACAAAGATTTTAGATTGAGTCATAGTGCGTCGCTTGAGGACAAACAACGAATTTAAGTTAGAGGGTGTTGATATAACGTGATTTCACGGTATTATTAATACTTTTTCCTTAAGTTTAGTGTGTCCAAAAGCATTTTTGTGCTAATTTTTATATAAGTTTCTCTTTATTTGCAGGAAATATGTCCAAAGATTAATACGGAGATTTTGAGCGAAGAAATGCAGAAAAGACCACCTACGGATCTTGTGATGGTATGTCATGCTTGTGACGGTCCGTAGGTGGCAGCGTAATGCAGCTGCTGAAGGAAGATGTGGAAGTCTGACCAAGTGTGGGGTTACGGAGTCCATGACGGTCCGTCGTTTCAATGACGGTCCATCCTACAAGTTCGTCATGAAGTTCAGAGAAGTAGACCCAGTACCCAGATTCCAAGAGTTTAAGTGTTTTGGAACGAAGACCCTCGACGGACCTTTGTGTCTGTGACGATCCGTCATACTTTCCGTCGAGGGTAATGAAGAGAGCAGCAGAAGAAATTGAACAAGTATGGGACGACAGAGTCCATGACGGTCCCTCGTGACCACGACGATTCGTCGCGAGGTCCGTCGACCAAGCCGCTTTTTGACAGATTTCGAGCAAATAGAATCCTTGTTTAATTAGGTTTTTATTTTCTATAAATAGTTTGAAAACCTCATTTTTGATGTTAGACTCCGTATTGTTAGACACCGTATGGTTAGATACCGTATTGTGAGACTCTATATTATTAGTGATTGTTGGTGATTTTTGTTGATTAATCAAGTAAACTTTAGGATTTTACTCTTTCTCATTGAAGTAAGTACATGAATTCTTATATAATATATTTGAATATTGTGATTATGACTATGGGTAACTAAACTCCATAACTAGGGTTGTGGAAACCATAGGCAAATAATGAGGTAAAACCTAACTAAAATAACAATTCTAGAATAGTGTCTTGCATGTATTAACAATTCTTTCGCTTAGAAGTCTTTTTAACAGATGGACAACGTTAGAACTCGCCTTAATGCTACTTGCCTGACCAAGGAGGTAGATAATAGGAAAAGAATTATCAACATAGATTTAGTGTATACTATCTAATAGGCTAGTATTGATTGGTACGAGGTAATAACTTAGTCAAATATCGAATATGATGCTTAATATGAGGTAAAGATAAGGGTTAGGATAGCAACACATGTAGCCGAACCAAGGTACGGAGTGAAATTTTCTAGATGTTGGACCAAGGATTTAGAAATATATAACTTATCACTTTGCATACAAGATACTAGGAAAGAATTGTTATAGTTAGAATTATCAAGTTATGAACCTGTGGGGAACACGTAAACCCTAGTTACTTTGATTAATTGATTAAACTCCAACATTCAAAGCTGTTAAGTGTCTCTTTCAATTTCGTTAGTTATTTTTTATTATTTAGAAATACAAACCCCCCCTTTTTATTATTTTTGCTTTCCAAGGAAGTAATTGACCGAACAATAGTAATAATAGGTTAAAGTTAAGTCTAAACAATTTTCCTCATGAGAACGATCCCAACCTCACTAGTTGGGTTATTTACTTGACACGACATCTTTACTTCTTATTTGAGAAGTAAGTTTGAGCGTATTATAAGCGAACTCCATAGAAGGTAAAATAAGATTTTTATCGATTTTTGTGTGCTATATCAATAAATTTTTGGTGATCCAGGATTCCAGATTTTCTTTGGCTGAAATTTTCCGTGGACGTCCTTTAAGACCTTAGAAATAGAGACAATTGGTCCTGAAGGCTAAACCGTCCCATTGTAAAGTTCAATCGGCCCAGAGTAGGTAAAACTATATTTTAATAATTTTCACGTGCAATAGTCCATGGATTTTTGGTTATCCACAATTTCGGTTTTTTTGTACCAAATTTTTCATGGACGTCCGTTTAGACCTTAGTTATGGAGCAAGTTGGCCCTGAGGGAAAAACTAACTCATTTTCAAGTTCAAAGGAGCACTAGAGTAGGTTAAGCTAGATTTTATAGATTTTTGTGTGTTGTAGTACATGATTATTTTGCTGATCCAGGTTCCCACAATTTTTTTTGGCCAAAAATTTTTATGGATGTTTGTTAAGACCACAGAAATGGATCCATTTGGTCAAGAGGGAAAAACTGACCTATTCTCAAGTTCAAACGAGCACCAAAAAAGGTAAAATCAAATTTTCTTAATTTTCGTGTGCAATGAAATTTGGGTGATCTAGAATTTTGGATTTTTTTGGCCAATATTTTTCATGGACGATCTTTAAAACATTAAAAGTGGAGCCATTTTGTAACCAGAGCGGGTAAAATCAGATTTTATCGATTTTCATGTGCTATAATCCATGGATTTTTGGTGTTCCACGAATTCGCATTTTTTACAATCAATTTTTTTTATAGATTTATGTTAAGACCTCAACAATGGAGCTAGTTTCTTCTGAGGACCAAACCAACCCACTTTAAAATTCAAACGAGCCCAGAGCAGGTAAATCCATATTTTATCAATTTTTTTGTGTTATAGTCAATGGATTTTGGCAATCCGAGATTCCAGATTTTCTTTGACCAAATTTTTTTCATAGACATCCATTAAGACATTGATAATAGAATATGTTGGTATCGAGGGGCAAACCGACCCATTTTCAAGTTCAAATGATCTTAGTATAGGTAAAACCAAATTTTACCGATTTCATGAGCTATAGTCCATGGATTTTTTTGTGATTTGGGCTTTTGGATTTTTTCACGGACATTTTTCATGGATGTTTTTTAAGACTTTAAAAATGGAGTCAATTGGTCATAAGGGGAAAATCAGCCCATTTTCTAGTTTAAAAGACCCAGAGCATGTAAAACTAAAATTTACCATTTATTTGTGCTAAGTGCATAGATTTTCGATGATCTAGTCTTTTAGTTTTTTTGGTAGGATTTTTTCATTAAGACCTTAACAATGGAGTTAATTGGTACCAAAGGGGAAAACCAACCCATTTTAAAGTTTAAACGAGCCTAGAGCACGTAAAATTAGATTTTACCCTTTTTGTGTGCTTTAGTCCATATATTTTTGGTGATATCAGCTTTTGGACGTCTTTTGCCAAAATATTTCATAGACATCTATTAAGACCTTATCAATGGAGTCGGTTGGCTCGAGCGGAAAATTGACCTATTTTCTAGTTTAAATCAATGGATTTTTGGTGATCTGGGATTGTGGAAATTTTTTTACCGAATTTTTCATTGACTTATGTTAGACCTTAACAATAGAGAAAGTTGGTCCCGACGGGCAAATGACCAATTATCAAGTTCAAAAGAGCCCAAAAGTAGCTTAAATAAAATTTTACCAATTTTCACGTGTTATTGTCCATGGATTTTTGTGATTCCGAATTTCAAATTATTTATTATCGAAATATTTCATGGACGCTCCTTAAAACCTTAGCAATAGAGTCAATTGGTTCTGAGAGAAAAACCGTCCCATTTTAAAGTACAAACGAGCCAAGAGTAGGTAAAACAAAATTTTACCAATTTTAGTATGTTATATCCATTGAATTTTAAGGATCCATGACTTCAGAATATTTTTGGCCAAAATTTAAGTGGACATCCTTCAAGACCTTATTAATGGACTCAAACGGTCAGCGGGGGAAACCAGCCTATTATCAAGTTTAAGTGAGCCCCATGGCAAGTCAAACAGATTTTACTAATTTAGTGTTTTATAGTCTATGAATATTTTGCTGATCCATATTTCTATTTTTTCACTAAAATTTTTCATAGATGTCCGTTAAGACCTTCGCTATGGAGCTAGTTGGTCCTGAGGGGAAAATCGACCCATTTTCAAGTTCAAATGAGAATCGCCGCAGGTAAAACATGATTAAACAGATATTCATGTACAATAATCCATGGATTTTTGGCGATCTGAGATTATAAAAATTTTTTAGCTGATTTTTTTCATGGACGTCAGTGAAGATCTATTCAGTGGAGCAACCAGCCATTTTTCAACTTTAAATGAGCCCAGAGCAGGTAAAAACCTTATTTTATGGATTTTTTGCGCTATAGTCTATAGATTTTTGGTGAGTTGGAAATCCTAATTTTTCCAGCCAAAATTTTTCATGGCCATCTGTTAAGACCTTAGCAATGGATTTAGTTGGTATCGAGGGGAAAAATAACTCATTTCAAGTTCAAACGAGCACATATTAGTAAAACAAAATTTTATTGATTTTTGTGTGTAGTCCATGGATTTTTGGTGATTCAGAATCTGAATTTTTTTTTGCCAAACTTTTTCATGGACATTTGTTATGACTTTATCCATGGATTCTAGAGGGTCAAACTGACCCATTTAAAATTCAAATGAGCCCTAGAGCATATAAAACCATATTTTACTGATTTTTGTGTGCAATAATCCATGGATTTTTGGTGATCCGAGATTCAGGATTTTTCGTTGGCCGAAATTTTTTATGGATGTTTATTAAGACCTTAGCAATGGAACAAGTTGGTACCGAGGGGAAACCAACCCATTTTCAAGTTCAAAAGATCCCTAGAGCAAGTAAAATTAGATTTTATCAATATTCGTGTGTTATAGTCCACGGATATTTGGTGATCTCGACTTTCAAATTTTTTTGCTGAAATTTTTCATGGACGCTCTTCAAGACACTAGTAATCGAGCCAGTTGGTCTTGAGGGAAAAATTGGCCCATTTTAAAGTTCAAACTAGCCAGCATACTAAAAACCATGTATTATCAATTTTCATGTGCTATATCCGTGGAATTTTGGTGATCCAGTATTTCGAACTTTTTTTAGCTAAAATTTTCATGGACGTCCTTTATGACTTTAGCAATGGAGTCATGCAGCTAGTCGATCCCGCAGGAAACTAGCCCTACACACCCACCACCCGAACCCCCTACCCGTTCATCCCCGTACCTCCTTACCCCTAACCATCTACCCTACCCCCCCCCCCTCGACCGCCCTACCCCTCTCGACTCTACCCCTATACCCCTTACCCCCCACCACAACCCCTTAACTCCAATCCTCTACCCTCGACCCCCTCTCAAAAACCCCTATCCTACCTCTCGACCCCCCTAACCCTGGGACCCCTTCTTTACCCCCTTATGCCCTCTGCCCCCCCCCCCCCCCAACCTCCCTCCCCATATCTCGTACCCTCTTACCCCTAACCATTTACCCTACCCCCACCCCTTTCGACCGCCCTTCCCCTCTCGACCCTCTACCCTATGCCACTTACCCCTCCCCCCCCCCCCCCCAAAAAAAAACCCTAACCTCTATCCCTCTACCCTCCAAGCCCCCTCGACACCCTCTAGACAACCCCTATCCTACCTTTAGATCCCCCCAACCCTAAGACCCCTTCTTTACCCCCTCTGCCCCTCTCCCAATCTCCCTCCCCTTATCCCTTACCCCCTTACCCCCCAATCCCTCACCCCCATTACACTCTACCCCTACCCTTGTCCCCATTCCCCATACACCCCTACACCTTGCCCCCACCCCCGGTCCCCCATACCTCCTACCCTCGACTCTTAACCCCCATCCCCCCTACCTCGTCCCTCCTAACCCCAACAACATACCTCCCCTAATACCCCCTCTTTCCCCTACCCTCTAACCTCCTACCCTTCCTCCCCCCACCTCACCACACCCCACCCCTACCCCCTTACTTCCTTACCATCCTTCTACCCCTACCCCTTTAAACCCCCCCCCCCTCCTCCCTCCCTCCCTTTCTCCTTAGACCTCTACAACCCCTACTACCTCATACCCACCCCATACTCAAATTACCCCTAACCCTCATTTCCACATACATCATGTACACCCCGTTCCCTACCTACCCCCTACACCCCAGTCCCCCACCCTTATCCCTACCCTTATTCCCCCTACCCCTCACCCAAATTACCCCCTAACCCCCTTCAACCTCGATCCCCCACCCCTCCTTCCCCACTTCCTTATTATACCCCATCCTACCCCCACTCATACACCCTACCCCCTATCTTACCCCCCTCCCATACCCTTTCTCAGCCCCCAATATCCTGTACCTTGTACCCCCTGTACCCATAACCCATATCGTACCCGCACTTCCCCCGTCCCCCCTATCCACGTCCCTCGTCACCTCTCCCTAACCCCACACCCCTATCCTCTCACCCACCCCTTTTCCACTTACCCCCTCTCCCCAACACCAACCCCCGTACCATCCCCCTACCCTCCCTCTACCCAAACCCCTTACCTTTTCTACCCTCGTACCCCCCCCCCCCACCTCTCCCATCCCCGAACCTCCGTACCCCTCCTACCCCTATCCCCACTCCCTCCCCCCTCTCCCCCTACCTACCCCCCACCTCCCTACCCTCTTTCCCCTACCTTTTTACCTCCTATCGCCCCTTCTCCCCCCCCCCCCCCTTCTCCCACCCCTACCCCCTTACCTCCTTACCACCATTCTACCCCTACCTCCTTAACTGCCCCCTCCGTTTCTCCTTATCCCCACACAACCCTTACTACCTCGTACCCGCCCCATCATCAAATTACCCCTAACCCCCATTTCCACATATATCATGTACCCCTCCGTGCCCCCACCTACACACTGGACCCCAGTCCCCCACCCTTACCCCCTAACCCTCACCTCATTTACCCCCTAACCCCCTTCAACCTCGATCTCGCACCCCTCCTACCCCCTTCCTTACTACACCCCACCCTACCCCTTTACTTCCACCCCTACACCCTACCCCCTATCCCTTAACCTTACCCCCTAATTACCCCCCTCCCCCTCTCGTACCCTCTCTCAGCCCCTATTATCATATACCTCGTACCCCCTGTACCCCTACCCCATATCGTACCCGTCCTTCCCCCGTCCCTCGTCCCCTCTCCCCAACCCTACACCCCCTATCCTCTCACCCACCCCTTTGCCACTTACCCCTCACCCCCCCCCCCCCCAACCCCAACCCCCATACCATTCCCCTACCCTCACCTCCCTAAACCTCACTACCATACCCCACCACCTAAACCCCTAACCCTTTCTACCTTCGTACTCCCCACCCCTTCCACCCCACACCTACGTACCTTTTCTACCCCCATCCCCACTCCACATCCCTCTCCCCCTACCCACCCCCTACATCCCTTATCCCCTTACACCCTCCCCCCTCCCCACCTCTAGGACCCCCCTTACCCCCTTCTTACCCTAGAATCCCTGAACCCCCTTACGACCACCACTACCCCGCCCCCCGCCCCCACTTTTCTAACCACACCCCACACTCGTACCCCATATCCCTCTCACCCCTTCAACCCCTCGTAACCCCTACAACCTAACCCCCCTCCCCCCCTCCCCCCACCATCCCCCTACCCCTCATACTCCCCGAACATAACCATCTACCCTTCACCCCAACAACTAGGGGAGGGCATAAACACCTGGAAACAAAAACACTGAATCGAATCAATTTTTTTTATATTATGGTTTTGATATTTCAACTTTTGTCTCGATATTTGGTGTATGTTTTTGTATTTTTGGTATTTCAATTCAGTTTTTAGTACGTAATTTTCCTTTTTTGGTATTTTGGTTAAAACCAAAATATTATATAATAATATATATTATATTTTATTAATTATTTATGATAAATTATTTTTAAAAAATAAATAAAGAAAAAACATAAAAGTAAAAGAGTACTTTATACATTTGAACTTTTATACTTTATAGAAACACCCACACCTAGTGACCTAGACGGCTAGACCTAGAGACCCTAATCCCTGACCAAAAGAGTGAAAGACCAAAATTTGAAAATCATTCATCTTCAATCTTCATTCTTCAATTAAACCATTCTTCCTTTCAATTTTTTCTTCTTTGATTTTTTCTGTCCATTTTCAGTCAATTTTTCGGCGAACAGCACAACTACACAGGCGACAACAGACTTTCAAGTTCCGATGGGCAGCGAGCCGACGACCACCAATCTACATCAGGTTTATTTTTCTTCTTTCATTTTTTTATGTTAACAAGTTTCAAAATGGATCTCTTCTTTCATTTATTTTTCTTTCTAATTTTTGCTTTTAATACTAGTTAGTGGGTGAATTTATTGTGAAATAATTTTTTTAGTATAGATGGCTGAACAAAATCAATTAAATATGGGTGTGTTTGATCAAAGTCGAATAAGTATGGCTGATTCTACGAATAATACACCTATTAATAGCAAGCGTCAATTGGCACAGAGATTAAAAAAAATGGATCCTAGATCTCCTGTTTGGCAACACGTTAAAAAGATTTTTGAAAATGGTGTATTAGTTAAAGCAAAATGTTTATATTATAAACAATATTATGTAGTCAATACAACTAGAAATGGAACAAGTGGACTAAAACAACATTTGACTTATTGATGTAAAATGTATAAGCCCCCGGCTGTTGCACCTGGTATTCAAAATTGTTAAATGTTCAAAGTAACAGTTTAGAGGCTTGGACATTTGAGCAAGAGGCATGTAGGAGAGCTTTAGTTGAAATGATAATTTTGGATGAACTACCATTTAGTTTTGTTGAAAAAGAAGGTCTTAAGAAGTTTATGAGTAAATTCCAACCATTGTTTCATATTCCTTCTCGTAACATAACAGGGGATTGTTATGAAGTTTATAGTGAATAGAGAATAAATTTAAAACAATCTTTAAAAGAAATACAACCAAGAATTTGTGTCACAATAGACACATGGACTTCAGTGCAAAGAATCAATTTTATGTGTTTGACTTCTCAGTTTATTGATAGGGATTGAGTGCTTCATAAAAGAATATTGAATTTTAGTCCTATCACTAGTCATAAAGGTGAGCATTTGGCTGAGTCTATTAGTAATTGTTTACTTGATCGGAAGTTGGATAATGTCTTTACTGTTACGGTTGATAATGTCTCTTCAAATGATGTGACAGTTTTAGAATTGTCCAAAAAATTAGATATGTGGGGAACTAATATGATGGAAGGTAAGCATCTCCAATATGAAATGTGTGGCTCATATACTTAATCTAGTTGTGCGAGATGGTTTGAAAGAAATTGGTCCTTTTATCAAATGGATGAGATAAATGGTGAAATATGTTAGATAATCTTCTTCAAGGACAAGAAACTTCTTGAAATGTGTTGAAATGCAAAAGATAGAATGTGATAATATGTTGCCCTTAGATGTGCCTACTAGTTGGAATTCCACCTATTTGATGTTGGACACAACAGAAAAGTTTTAGAAGGCTTTTGAGAGGTTTCATATTTATGATGCTAATTTTAATTATTTTCTTGCTACTGATGTTTGTGAAAATGAAAATATCCCATGTTCAATTCAATATGAAGATTGGTCTAATGTGAGGAATGTCACAAAGTTTCTTGAAAATTTTTATGAGCTCACTTTGAAAGTTTCAGGTTCACGTTATGTTACTTGTAATGTTCATTTTGAAGATATATGTGAACTTGATGCATATTTGAAATTATGTATGCCAAGTGATGATCTTGATTTGAGTAAAATGGCTTTGGGAATGAAAGAAACGTTCAAGAAATATCGGGGTACTCCAAAAAAGATGAATAAAATGATTTTTATTGCTTTTGTTTTGGATCCTCGCAATAAATTTGTGTATGTTAGTTTTGCTCTTGAAGAATTACTTGGGGAAGAAACGAAAAATCTAGTGAATAAGAAAGTAGAGGCTTACTTGAGGGATTTGTTTGTGATATGTTCTAAAAATCAACCATCTTCATCTGATTCTTCTGCTTGTGGTCTTTCTCAAAATGTGTCCAAAAATTCTTTGATAACTAAGTTGCACATGAAGAAACAAAAGTAAAATTTTGGAAGTTTAGATGTTAAATCTGAGTTGGATAAATAGCTTCTTGAAGACCAAGAGCCTGAATCTGGAGATTTTGATATTTGATTTAGTGGAAAGTTAATTCTCCTAGATTTCCTATACTTTACAGTTGGCTCGAGATGTATTGGTTATTCCTATGTCGAGTGTGGCATCGGAATATGTATTTAGCACCGGTGGTCGTATTCTTTATCCCTTTAGAAGTTCATAATCTCAAATGTGTGCAATGTCTTATTTCTGTCCAAGATTGGCCTAGACAAGAAACTAAGCCTATTTGTGTTGAAGAAAGCTTAGAGTTTCTTGAAAAAATTGAACTTGGTAAGACTTATTATTTTTTATTTATTTTTGGAAAAAATAAAATACTTATCATGTTGTATCTTGTATGACATGTTTGTTTTTCTTATTTATAGAGATGGCCAATAGTGGAAGAAACTCTTCCATTGTTGATCTATGATTGACTTGCAAGCAATGAGTTCAACACGTCATTTATTTAATCATATCATTTTTTAATCTTAAAAGTAGTATTCTAGCATTTGATTTTATCTTAAAAGGTCCAAGAGCCAAGAGTCAAGACAATGAAGAAAGACGTAAAGTACTAAGTTTTGTTAGTATTTTTGTTAACACATGAGACTTGAAAGTTGAAAGTAAAGTCAAGAAAACTCATTATTGTTGTTTGTTATTGTTGACATTTGAATTGAAAGTGATCTCATGGAAGAAGGCAAGAAGTTTAAAATACATTGTTTGTTGCTCATTATTGTTTATTATGCTGGCACTAGAAAGTTGAAACTTGAAAATGGTCTCAACTCTCATGGAAGACATTATTGTTATTTGTTAGACTGTTATTATGTTGTATTTATGAAGACATTAACTACAATTCACTTTTGTTTTAGTGACATTGTGAATTAAAATTTGTGGTGTTAATGTCTAATGGCATATTGATATTTGGTAGTAATGCACTTCTTTGATGTAATTACAATACACTTCTTTGATACAACTATTTTTAGCCAATTAAGCTGAAAAATCAAACAAAAATATTGTAAATTTTAAAGTTTTAAAAAGCCCACTAAGCAGGCCCATTAAAAAAACCGAATTAACAAAATCGAACTGAATTAATAAAAATCAAACTTAACCAAAATATTTTGATTCGGTATTCGCTACACATTTTACAAGAACAGAAAACCCAAGAAATCGAGAAAAAAATGAAACCGAACTGAAATACGGAATGTCACCCTACCCACAACCCACTCCCCTACCCCTACCCTTTAACCCGGGGGTGACCGTTCGGTCGCCTATGATACTAGGACCAATAGGTTCAAAATGGATTTGTGTCGCAGGTGTTGAACGATCTACTCCACCCCTCCGACTCCCTTACCCCTACCCCTCTGACCCCTTATCCTTTTCTAACCCTCTTACCCCCTAACCACCCCTTCCCCCCCCCCCCCCCCCACTCCCCTTACCACCACCACCACCCCACTCCCCTTACCCCCTACCACCCTACCACCCACATCCCCTTACAATCCTACCATCTTACCCCTTGTCGCCCTTCCCCCCTTCCCCCCCCCCCCCCCTCCTCCCCTCTACCCCCCCCCCCCCTCCCATCATCCTTGTATCACCCTACCACCCTTACCCCCTTCACCGCCTAACCCCCACCACACCTTACCCATGAACCCCCTTACCACCTCATTCTCCTACCCCTCTCCAATACCACCTTAACCCCCCCCCCCCCCCCTCCCCCGTCCCTCTACCCCCACAACCTTACCCCCTTAACCCCCCTCCCCCCCTAAACCCCTTACTCTCTTATCCCCTACCACCCTACCCCCTCGCCCCTACCCTCTTACAACCCGTCCCCCTCTTCCCACCACCTCACCCTTTTACCAACCTACCCATTTACCACCCTCCCCCTACCCCTACCCCCCATCCCCTCCCCTCTACCCTCTTCACGCCCCGACCTCCTATCTCTCCCCACCTCTCTACACCTAACCTCTACCCCACTTACGAACCCTACCCCCTTACCCCCTTTCACCGCCCTAACCCCCCAACCCCCACACCTACTCCTTCAGCCCCTCCCCCGAACCCCCTTACCACTACCCTTTACCCTCCATGCCCTTCCCCTACCCCTTTACCCTTCGTCCCCTCCCCCCACACCCTTAACCCATACCCCCAAATTACCCCTCTACCACCCTACCCCTCACCTTACCCTATACCAGCCTACCCTCTTATCCCTACTTTCTTTACCACTCTACCCTCTTACCACTGTCCCCTTCCCTCCCACATACCCCCACCCCCATCCCCACCCCTCTTACTACCCTGCCCCTTTACAACCCCTTCACGCCCTAATCCCCCCTCTCTACCGCGTCCCACCCTACCCCGTCCCTTCCTCCCCCTTAAAATCATACCTTCCCTCCCCCAAATCACCTACCCCTTACCACCCTACCCTTTTACCCCTCGTGCACCCTCCCCTTACCCTTACCCTCCAACCCCTTCCCCCACCCTCTTCCCCTACCCCCTATCCCCTGCTCCACTTACCCCTCGTTCACCATCCCCTCACCCTCTACACCCTTACCCTCTACACCCCTCCCCCAACCTTCTCCCCCTACCCCTTTTACCCCTTTTCAAGCTCGAACCTCCTACCCTCTCATCTACTACAACCCAATCCCCCCACCCCACCCCATCCCCTCTTACACCCTACCCCTTTACCACCTTACTTGTATTATCATTCTACCCCTTACCCCCTTTACAACCCCCCACCCTACCCCATCCTACATTGCATCATAACCCCCCCCCCCCCCCTTCACCTCCCCCTAACCCCACCTCCCTATAACCACCACCCCCTTAACACCCTACCCCTTTCTCTACACCCTCTCCCCCTACCCACTACCCTACCCCTACACCCCTTACATTACATCCCCCCCCCCTAACTCCCTCCCCCCCCCCCTCCCCTTTACCACCCTACCCCCTTTACCCCCTTCACTGCCCTAATGCCCCCCCCCACCTACCCTGTCCCTCCCCCAAACCCCCTTACCACCAACAACAACCCTCTACCCGTAACCCCCAGTCCCCCCCCCCCCTCCAACCTCCTTACCCCACCCCCTCTCCCCTCTACCACCCTACCCCTTTACCCCCTTCACTGCCCTAATGCCCCCTACCACCCTACCACCCACATCCCATTACAATCCTACCCTCTTACCCCTTGTCACCCTTCCCCCCTTCCCCCCCCCCCCCTCCTCCCCTCTACCCCCCCCCCCCCCCTCCCATCATCCTTGTATCACCCTTACCCCCTTCACCGCCTAACCCCCACCACACCTTACCCATGAACCCCCTTACCACCTCATTCTCCTAACCCCTCTCCAATACCACCTTAACCCCCCCCCCCCCCTCCGTCCCTCTACCCCCACAACCTTACCCCCTTACCCCCCCTCCCCCCTAAACCCCTTACTCTCTTATCCCCTACCACCCTACCCCCTCAGCCCCTACCCTCTTACAACCCGTCCCCCTCTTCCCACCACCTCACCCTTTTACCAACCTACCCATTTACCACCCTCCCCCTACCCCTACCCCTCATCCCCTTCCCTCTACCCTCTTCACGCCCCGACCTCCCATCTCTCCCCACCTCTCTACACCTAACCTCTACCCCACTTACGAACCCTACCCCCTTTCACCGCCCTAACCCCCCAACCCCCACACCTACTCCTTCAGCCCCTCCCCCGAACCCCCTTACCACTACCCCTTACCCTCCATGCCCTTCCTTTACCCCTTTACCCTTCGTCCCCTCCCCCCACACCCTTACCCTATACCCCCAAATTATCCCTCTACCACCCTACCCCTCACCTTACCCTATACCAGCCTACCCTCTTATCCCTACTTTCTTTACCACTCTACCCTCTTACCACTGTCCCCTTCCCGCCCACCTACCCCCACCCCCACCCCCACCCCTCTTACTACCCTACCCCTTTACAACCCCTTCACGCCCTAATCCCCCCTTCCAACCGCGTCCCACCCTACCCCGTCCCTTCCTCCCCCTTAAAATCGTACCTTCCCTCCCCCAAATCACCTACCCCTTACCACCCTACCCTTTTACCCCTCATGCACCCTCCCCTTACCCTTACCCTCCAACCCCTTCCCCCACCCTCTTCCCCTACCCCCTATCCCCTGCTCCACTTACCCCTCGTTCACCATCCCCTCACCCTCTACACCCTTACCCTCTACACCCCTCCCCCAACCTTCTCCCCCTACCCCCTTTACCCTTTTACCCCTTTTCAAGCTCGAACCTCCTACCCTCTCATCTACTACAACCCAATCCCCCCCACCCCATCCCCTCTTACACCCTACCCGTATTATCATTCTACCCCTTACCCCCTTTACAACCCCCCATCCTACATTGCATCATAACCCCCTCCCCCCCTTCACCTCCCCCTAACCCCACCCCCTTAACACCCTACCCCTTTCTCTACACCCTCTCCCCCTACCCACTACCCTACCCCTACACCCCTTACATTACATCCCCCCCCCTAACTCCCTCCCCCCCCCCCTCTCCCCTTTACCACCCTACCCCTTTTACCCCCTTCACTGCCCTAATGCCCCCCCACCTACCCTGTCCCTCCCCCAAACCCCCTTACCACCAACAACAACCCTCTACCCGTAACCCCCCAGTTCCCCCCCCCCCCCCCTCCAACCTCCTTACCCGACCCCCTCTCCCCTCTACCACCCTACCCCCTTTACCCCCTTCACTGCCCTAATGCCCCCCCCCCCCCCACCTAGCCCGTCCCTCCCCAAACCCCCTTACCACCAACAACAACCTACTCCCCCAAACCCTCTACCCGTAACCCCCAATCCCCCCCCCCCTCCAACCTCCTTACCCCCTTCATCCCCGCTAACCCCCTCCCCTCCCCCCCCCCCCCCCCTCTTCTTCAACCCTCCTTCACCCCCTAACCCCCTCTATGCACCCTTTTTTACCCCTCCCCATATCCCTCCCCCTCCCTTTCAGCCCCCTACCTACCCTTTTCACCCACCCTAACCCCCCTTCACTGCCTCTTCCCCTTCCCTAACCTCCATTCACCCCCACCCCATATCACAAAAATCAATTCAAAACCCGACAAAAATCAAATTACAAATACACCCAACAACCATAAACATCAAAATTTTCAAAGATTTGAGGAAAAGAAAAGACACCTTGTAAGAACAGACTAAGTATCAACAGTTGAAGGCATAAGTTGAAGGCATAAGGAGTAGTAGTTGCAGAAGTATTGTTGTTGTTTCCACTGTTCATTGTTGCAATCAAGATTTGATTTTTGAAGCATACCCTTAAATTTTCTTAGGTTTTTATAATTTTGATGAAGAAAGTGAAGAGATTGTGACTTTTGCTACTTGAATTTCTATATGTAGTGTGTTAGTACTTACAATTAACGGCTAGTTTCAAAACTTATTGATTCCTTTCCTGGGAATAAATTATTGTTTATTTAAAAAAAAAAGATTGTTTAAATTTTCAAATTATATTGTGAATTGTAATGTTTGTTTGTGAAGGGGCATGAGCGGATACCTCTAGTGTACTTTTCCTAACTAAAATACATAAACATAAAAGGTTATTTATTTTCGTATTTAATCAAAACGGACTAATTGTTAAATTTTGTGTGACTTGTCCTAATTTATAAGAGATGGTCAAATGATTGTTTATCCATTTTGATTATTTGATGAAATCGTTAATCTCTGGACAGCGTATTTTAAATCTTATTTTATTTATTAAGTGTATTTTTGATAAATTATTTTTTGTTTAAACAAGTAACTTTGAAGTAAACGACCGACAATTTTATTTAGTGAAAAATAGTGATATTCAAACTCGAATTTAAATCAGAGAATAATAACAAATCACAAACGAAATCTCAAAGAGAATAATCAGTAAATTCATCACAAACATCAGCTTGAAACTAAAAGGCACGTCCACATCTAGTAATGCTCCCGTTATTTTCGAATTCTGAATTTACTAACATTGAACCCTTGATATTGCATGATGCTAATGAACTATTATGACATTATATGAACGGAAGTTGAAACTTAGTTAATTGAAACATGCACTTAATATAAATCTAAATAAAATGAACGATAAATACATGAAACTGAATAAAAATCTCTGCTATCTGAAAATGAAGAAATAAGTTGGTGGCAACTATTTTAAAACAAACAACATACCTAACCGTAAATTATTTACTACTATCTAATCCATGAGGTTTTCGAATGAGAACATCAACTGTGACTAGGAAGTTGCAATCAAGAATGTACGCTTGATTCTACATGATGAAAAAATAGTGTAGAGAAATTATGTTCTTGATACTCTGCTTGCATTTTGAGTTTATGTTAAAGATATCAATAAAATCCATCACATGATTCACTGTTTGCCCCTTTTTTCAGATATTGAGCTAATTGCTCCAGTCAACTGTTAAACTTCTCAGGTTGGCCATGAAAGCTGCTGATGTCTCATGGGCGATGGATGGCCTATGCTCGATAGATTCCTTAACAAGGATAAGCATTTTTCTTTTCTTTTCTTCAGCAGTGAACAACTTGTGTCTTCAGCAGTACACAAGACACTGACAACTTCCAAAAAAAAAATACAATATCACTCATCACAAGTTATACCATTTTTAACAATAAGTACCCAACAAGTTACACACAACTGAAGAAAAACACTTCAGGTTATTGAACGCCTTGCTTCCCAGTGAACCAAGTTGAGAAAATAGTCATGGCTCATTAACCCTGACATACATACATAACCGGAACAACTATTACACATCAAAGGTTTCGCTGTTGCTTGTAACATAATATGAGAATGTACACCTCATTGACGAAAATGGAACATTCAAGCTTTGAACTGATGAGAATGTACACCTCATTGACGAAAATGGAACATTCAAGCTTTGAACTAATAACAATCTCCAAAAGTAAAACTCTGGATTCCTGGAAGAAACCACTTCTATATATAGGCTGGGATTGCCAGCCAACATGACAAAACTGATTTTCCATGCTGAAGCTCATACGTCAGGCAGTTGTAGAGGGCGCTTTTTAGAGTTATTCTTAGGGCGAACCTTCACAAAGGCCTTGTCCAAATCCTTAGCATAAAAAATATTTGAACATTTATTATGTACAGATCAGGTTATTCAGCCGAAAGTAATTAACAATTGACAAGGAACTACAAAATGATATACCTGACCCTGACCAACACCATGGTCCTGGTTCGATGCATATGTGCTCCAAAGCTTCTCTAAGTTGTAGTACGCTCTCACTTTCTCATCAAGGGCATGAATTACTACTTTGCCTATTTCCATTAACAAAAATCAGTAACTGAAAATAGAATACTTAAGGAATTCAGCAGAATTTGAGAACTAGCGAGTTTACGTAATTGATGGCTAGTAAAACAACGTCCTGCACTCACACAATCACATGGATCAATGCAAAAGATAACTATCTCAATAAACAAAAACTACAAAGTGCTGCAAGCTTTTACATGTACTGCAGACTACACATACACAAAAGTTGATCTCCACTTGATATATAATGAACATATAATGGACGTCATAAATAAATACCAGCACTTTACTGCTGTTGTAGAAGTTGATTGTAGCACAGTTGATCGTCCATCTGGCACCAAAATTAAATATTAAGAATAACTCTTACAAACAAGATCTACAAAGAATGAAATCTTTGGACTTATTTACTTATTAAACATCATGATTGTCATAACAGAAGGGTTTAGAAGCTAATTAGTGTCATAACGCATGAAAAATTGAATTTGATAGAAGTTTAAAACTCATATGATCAGACCAAGAACTCCTATAAGCACATCGTCCATGATACACCACACCAATTGAAGCAACTTGGTGATAACCTTAACAGTGCATCAGTAGCTTGTATGAAACAAGTAACAGATTTATGTCTCCGACATGTATTTAAAAGATACTCTCCGAAATTTCTACATATAGATCTTCCCCAAAACAAGTTAACAACATTCAGATTTCACCTGAATGACTCGTTGGAAATAAATAACAAAATAATGCACAATGCTTTTCACATTTTGTGAAACCACATCCACAAAATTATTAAAACTGCATAGATAAGAGCGTTAAAATAAAGCGCTTATTACCAGAGTCTATTACAATCCAGTTGCCCGCTTCTTGCCCTTCCACGCTAGGTAACAACATTCTCTTTGATCCTTTTTGCTTCTGCTTAACCTGCTCATCGAACAAAAATGTGAAGTGCAAATGAGCAAATCATTCAAGCAAAATCGTTAAGATATTTGTTTCCAGTAGTTAAACACTGAATATGAATGATATTCTTTTCACAGTTTATCTCGTATTAACTATTCTTCAACTCCAAAAGTTCTTCTAAGCTGTGAACCAAGATGATGCAGAAAACTAATTTCTAGGTTCATTTCTCTTTAAATGAGATAACAAGTCAAATCTGTATGAATGCTTAACGACTTGTGCAACAAGAAGTTTCAAGGTGTCAACCACAGGTAGATACTTCAAATGTGTATTATTGCAACAGCCCATAGTTTACAAGTTGAAGTTATTATATGCTTCTCGATCACGTACTTTCACAAAGATCCTTTCTCTTTCTTGGTTGATTGCTAGATCATACTCAAGATGACTGTTAAAATTATTTTTGAAACTGGAGATGACTGTTAACCTCCCTCATCTGTCTTGGATACCCATACACTACAGTAAGATAATTCCCTGTTACAACAAGGAGAATTATAGGCTCTCCATCTGGAAGTTGTCAGTATGACGTCCCTCTTTTGGAGAGTTGATAAAGCCATCAAGAAAGTCTCGAGGGTGATTCCAGCAGTCATTTTTTTGTTATCTGGAATGAAAGGAATCAGATGCTTTGATCGAATTTCAACTCCTACTCACTCTCTCAAGACTAAATGTTAAGTTAATTTGTTCAGTTGGAATTTTCTTACACCTGTTAATAGAATTGACATGTTCCTAATTACTTCTTCTGGACTTTTTAGCTCCATAGTTCAAGTGTAGACTACTTGTACTAATGCTGAAATGTTTCTTTGCCTTCGGTACTGGAGCAAACTGGTTACACCTCTTTGTATTTTGGCATCTTTGTGATGCCCATGCAATGTAATGTCTTACTTTACCTAAAAAAACAATCTCTCTTTTTTTTCTGGGCTGTTGAATGACATTTTTTTAATCCTACAATCTGGAATAGACATAAACATTTTATAAGAGAAATAGACTTCGATATTTCCCCGTTTATAGATAAACCCCTCACTAAAAATATGCAGTAAATTGCTAAAAGATGGAAAACTATGTGAAGCTTTATGTCCTTTAAGATAGAAGTAAAGAAAATAATGTGCTGACTGACGTCC
Organism: Solanum lycopersicum; assembly: GCF_036512215.1. Taxonomy (NCBI): domain Eukaryota; kingdom Viridiplantae; phylum Streptophyta; class Magnoliopsida; order Solanales; family Solanaceae; genus Solanum; species Solanum lycopersicum. The sequence goes on along the minus strand of NC_090804.1, from coordinate 9,015,255 downwards.
TTTCTTTTCCCTTCTCCCTGACGCACAGGCATGTTCTAGCCTTCAGCCTTGCATTGATGGCACTTAAACGAGACATGCAAAGCAGCAGAATCGCAAAATAGGGTTATGCCATGGCCCTCAGCTTTGTTGATCTTTTCCTTTTCAGAGAACATAACTCCTACTCCAGCCTTTCATAAGCTTTAAAATGAGAATCTACTCAGGTGAGCACACCTCATCCAAGCTCTGATTTTAAGATTAATCAAGAAGTCTGTTTTCTGATAGTTCAATGGATATTTTTAGTTCTTCCTTTCCTTCTAGCAGATGACAGTAACTTTTTAGAAGTTAGATAAAACAAGATAATGTAACAAAGATTCCACATATCTCCTCAAAAGTACCTATAGAGAATTAGGAAATGAGAATTGTCTATTGCTTAGAACTACATCTGGGACATTTTGTGTAAGTATTACCAGTTCGGTCCCCCCTCCCTCAAGTAGCTGGGTATGCTACTTTTGTAAGCTGCAAGTGTTTCCATTCATTCAATTGCAACACGGTATACTATAATATATGATCCCTCAGTTTCTACTAATGTAGGTTCTTCCATATACACAAACCTTGTACCCAAAGGTAAATTAATCATTGGTAGAGCAATATCGAAATCTCAGTGAAGGCGGATAACAAACCTAAGTGATTTCCAGATACTGGATAACAGGAACCTAGTGGCTAATATCCAGGTGCCTATCAAACTTTCGGTAACATAAGTGATTTGTCCTAAGTATTGAAGAAATGAGAAACAAAAGTGAAACTGATCGACACATTTCAAGTAACCACGAGAATAACCGAACCTGCCTTGTAAATTATGGCTTGAGAAATATTACGGACGTGCCAAGCGGATCGACCAGTAGCAACGACCATGAAATCTGCAAAATCACAGTGCTTAGGAATGGGAAAAACTTTGACATTATCAGCTTTGACATCTCTGAGGATTGCCTCCACTTCCTCCAGTTTCAGTAACTCTCCGCTGCGTATTCCATCATCGGCACCGTCGTTGGTGGCGGAGGAAGAAACAGATAGAGAGCGATTGAGAATTGATAACCCTAGCTTCCATTGTTGAGTTGCAGGGGAAGAAGCGAAGCTTCGAGATTTTAGAACCGACCACATCGGAATTTCTGCCGCACCGCTAAACCTCCAAAACCCTTTAAACAAAACAAATATGGAAATTAAAAAATTGGAATGAATTGTATTAAATTTTTATCTGTTCTCTTCTCTTTCTTTTTTTTTTTTTAGTTTTAAATAGTTGGACTCGTATTTTTTATAAATGAAATATTTAAATTTTACTCAGAGTAATTTTTTAAAATGCCGATAAAATAAAAAAACTAGAAATTGAAATGATGAAACTTGATTCAACAAATTTGTTACTATATCTCAATATGTGTCGTTGCTTTTTTTGGAATATAATTTAATCTTTATTATTAAAATTAATGTATTAAAAATTATAATCGTTATAATGGGCCCTCAAAATTGGGGGCTTTAAAGCATTGGCTTTACTTTCTTCGTATTGAAGCCGATCCCCTATATTTCATGTATAATTTTCTGAGTTACTGTATAGTAGTGAATTTACTTGATGCACATATGAAGAGTAACGATTTCAAATTTTCGGTATAGTTTAAAAAAAAATAGGCATAAGATACTAATAAACATTTTAAATTTGGACCTCAATTGAAAAGTAAATAGTAATTTTGAGAGGAAATATCTAGACATTTTAACTTGATCTCAATTGATAATTAAGCACTTCAACTCCTCGTCGTTGTTTTGCACACCTGACATTGGCATGAGTCATAATACATAATTTTGGAAGTGTCTAGACAATCATTTTAGTAAATTAAGTGTTCAATCTACACAAAAAAAAAAAAAGAATTGATATGTCTATAAATGTGCATTAATTATTTACTCCAAATTTCAATATTTCATTTGTGTTATAACTTATACCTAAGAAATATGTCACATTTCATATATTATTTTGTTTTTTTTTTACTCGGTGTCCGGAGTTCACATTGAAGCCCCGACTAAATTCGAATTGCACTACAAGGGCCATTTGGGTGTGACGTCCACATTGAAGCACCAATTAAATTTGAGTTGCGCATTGTACGATCAATTCAGGGTGACACTCCCAACAGAATTTCTTTCATACCCATGAATTTAATCTCAGATCTCTAATTAAGAATAAAACAGTTAGCACCACAACCCATGTTGGTATATATTTTGCCATGTCATATTTTAATTACAATCACACTTGTATTTGGCTAATTAATTAACACGGGCATTGGATGGAGAAAGATTACTAAACTTATTAGTCTATTAGATAATATGATTTATGATATGATGATAGACAAGCATTCCTCACCTTACCTACCAATTACAATGACATTAATTTTTAATATGTTGATCATCTTATTAGTTGTTACAATAGCTATTCCACAAGGAGTATACAATAAAAGGATTATAACAAAACAATTTAATGTCTCTTTCCATATACTCCTAATTAGCCATATGATAATCATACTTGATATTCAGAGAAAAACATATTGGCATGGAAGTTTATAATTGCTGATTTATTCCTTAAACCTGAAAAACATTAAATGGAATTTATTTCAACTTAAATGACAACAAAATCAGTACTATATGAATTATGAATATTATTTCATACGTTCTTCCAATAAATTTGCATAATAATGAGCGATTACATTAATTGATAATCTATATATTTTTGGTAACATTGTTAAAAACAAAGGGAGAATACTGTACAAATTTGTTCTTGATGCAATCTCAGACTTGGCTAATATATAAGGTTTCAAGATGGATAAGAGAACTGAGTTGGCTTAAAAAGCGCTTGGACATTCTACGTATGATGTAGATTTCATCGGATACATAACGATTTCTTTCTGATGTATCAAGATTAGATAGTTATCTCATCGCTAAATAAAAATAGGATATTTCATTTGGTCGGTTACTTTATAAAAATTCTACCATTTCAGTTTTTTGGATGTTTTATAATGTATAATCAATTTTTTTTTAAAAAAAACATCTCAATTATATCGATTTCTCTTCGATATTAATATAGTTTGACTTATTTTTATTTTTTACTTGAAAATATCACCCTAAAATACACTATTATGACAACATTTATTTAGCAAGTATATTTTTGAAGAAACACTTCTTCACCAAGAAACTTGTTGTCGTATTGTTGGATCTTAAACTTTGAGGAGTGTTTGTATAGATTTTGCCTTATTCTACTAGTATATAGTATCTTTTAGTTTTAAATCTAATTAATTTAAAGCTAACTAAAAAGCAGATGTCTAAAATTGTTCAGTCGACTTATTAAAGCCTATGACCTAGTTTATATTTATATTTGAAAAATAATACAAAATATATTTATATATATTAACTTTAACACATTATTAATATATAAAAAATATATCTATATATATAAGATTATTCGGTTTGATTAAAAAAATTTGTTTTTGTTATAAATAATTTGTATTATAGTGAATTTCTAATTATGTGGAGTCCTTGTAAGATATGGTTAGGAATCTTACTTGGGGACCAAATAAGGTTTTCCCTATAAATAAAGGGTTTGCCTTCATTGTAAACAGGATTTGAGAAAGATTTATGAATCCTGAATATACTACAAGAGAAATAAGAAGTCTTTTCTCTTCTCCCTACTTTCTTCTTTTTCTAAATTTATATAGTTTCATAACACGTTATCAGCACGATTGTTCTATTCTTAAAGAATTGCGATAGAAGACGAGAAAAGTGCAAAAGAGATCTTGCATTATGCAAAAAGGTTGCAATAAGGTTCTTATATCTTCAAGGTATGATTTATCTTTATGTTATAATTATTTATGTAACAGATCTGGAGGTACCATCTAAAGTAAGTATTTAAAGTTATTTTAATAATTGAATAAGCACAATTTAGTGAAAGGTATGTTTTCAACCTTTATATGAGGTATGTGATCTATTAAGCTATATTTATTAACTACTAATGTTGATTATAATAAATCAATAATCTCAATTTTGTGTGTAATTATAATGTACGATCATATTGATGATCATCAAAAGTGATAAAATTACAATTCTTTTAAAGGTTTGAGGTTGAGCCTCATTATGGGTAAGACGATATATTTAAGTTTTATCGCACCAAAAGAATAAGACGATGGATTTATGTCCAATCGCAAAAAGAGGGTAAGACATTGAGTTAAAGTTCTGATGCACCATGATGATAAGATATTGGGTTCAACATCCATCAATTTATGACCTAAAACATTTTTATATGGATAAGACATTGAATGTGAGTCTAAATGCACCATATTGATCATATAATAATGAATAAAGAAAAACTAATGTGTTTTTGATGAAAAATCATGAAATTTACTGAATTTGCTCCATTACATAAAGTGAATATGGTTGTAGTGCATAATATGTCTGAAAGAAGACAAGTGATTGAATAATGTACATAAATATGGAATAAAGTACTAAAGCTATCATAATTTGATAAGCTCACATGTTTGTGTTCCATTCATGAAGAATGAAAATTTCTGATAAATGCTAAATATGGATCCATTTTCTAAAGGGAATGAGGTGTAACCCACCATGCTAGTCATGAGAAAGATTGCAACCTTGGTCAATGATGTGGTATCACCAAGAATGTCTCTAAGAAGACATGTATTATAGAAAAGTTTCATGTTTTATCTTCGGGCTTGTATTGGACAAGAATTAATGCAATTGAGGCACATTCTATGGTAAATAAGAAATTTACTAATTCCTATACTTTCTTAGTTTGACACGATTGTTTGGGACATCGTTAGTCTATAATGTTTAGACGAATTATGGAAAATTAAAATGGACTTTCATGGAAGAAATTAAAAATTCTTTTAAATGGTGAATTTTCTTGTACTACTTGTTAGCAAGGCAAGCTAATTGTGAGACCACCATTTACAAAAGTTGAGATTGTATTTTCTGCGTTCTAGGAATGTATACAAATATTTGTGAACCTAGTCATCCACCAAGTGGATTGTTTAGATACTTAATGATCCTAACAAATGTTTCTTCTATATGATCTCATGTGTGTCTATTATTATCTCGCAACTTGATGTTTGCAAAAATGTTAGCACAAATAATATGTTTACATGCATCATTTTCTTCAGATTAGTTCATTCAATGATGGAATCACGACTCACCTAAAGGGTAAAGTAATTGAGAAAAAATAAATCTAAAAATTACTCTTGGAGTAATAAAATTGAAATTTACTCATATAATAGTAAATCAGAAATTTACTAAAGCAAAAGGCACATGGCGTAGTAAACTTGGAGTTTACGAGTACTACTAATTTTATTAGTTGGCATGAATAATTTGGTCATCCGAAAGATGTGCATACTGAGTAATGGACATACATTGAAAAACTAGAAGATTCTTCCAGAATTCTTTACGCTGCTTGTTCTCGTGATAAAGTTGATTGGATCAACTAAAGTTGGGACTAAATCCCTAAATTCTAAAAAGTATAAAAGGTGAATATGGACCCGTTTACCTATCATATGATATGATAAAAAGATGCATCAATAAGATAATCACATGTGCCTTTGTTGTCAACTTGCAGTTTGACATTCACAAAATTGTTTGTGCAAGATAATTGAGCTAAAAGCACAACTTTCAGAATATGAAATCAAGATAATTCATCTTGATAATATTGATGAATATATAAGATGATGTGACATTAAATGTTTCATATAGTGAATCATTGCTTATGAAAATAAAGTTTCATATGTTGATCTGAAATATAATATAACATACAAACATAATTGTATGAATCAAACCAATAAGTTATGATCAATTTTCAGTTAATTGGTTTATGGTCAGGGACCAAATAGTTTTCCTCTGATAATTTGGATGTGCAATATATGATTAATGAATATACTATGATGCACAAAGATAGATTCTCCAAAATATTGAGATATATGTTAGGTTGTCTAACATAAGGGGAAATTAGAAGCAACACAAAAGTTGTAAATACTCATATTGAATGTCCCTTAAGGATAAAGTCTATGACATACATGAAGCATGATAGACTAATCAATTCTAAATAAAATAATCCTTGAAAAAGGGGATGATCAAAGAATCAAAATGATCATAATAAGGAGACAATGTGCTCTTGGAGAGCCTACGACATAACACTTTATGAAACCTCATGAGAGGGGTAGCTACCTAAAAATAATGAAGTGATGAGATCTCAATAAGTTTTGTCGTGTTGTGAATCGATACAAAATGGTATATCGTTGACGATATCTTTGATACAATAACGCACAATATTGTAAAAGATTATGACAATATGAATTCTACATCTATTAAAACATGCTTGTGTAGAAATAATTATCAAGTGAAAAGTAGAATGATGCATCTTGGTAAGCGTAAAACTTATTTGACTTGCAATCTAGGCACTAGAAGATGTCATACATCTAATTTGAATGTTTACTTGACAAAATTAAATATCCAATGGGTTCAAAATCTAAAACATATATAAGAAAACTTGTTTATGATCCTCATAAGGATTAAATAGATTCAAAATGCATAGAGCATATTATGCAAGTTGATGACTAGAATTGAAACTCTTGGCAATAGATTATTTGCTTAAAGAAGTTGAAGTAAGGAACTTACAGAAATCTTTGACCCTGAAGGGAAAATTTATAAAAGCAGATAGAAGAAAGCATACTTCGTCAAGGTTTTTCTACACTCATAAGCTCTCAAGAATGGTGATATCAACATGCAAGAGATCTGTTCAAGTAATATTATTGTTGATTTATTCACCAAGTCTCTACCACTACAACTTTCAAGAAGATGGTGCATAAGCTTGAAAAACGAAGATTCTAGTCTCTGAATTGATGTTTCTCATAAGGGGGAGTTAATACGTGATGTACTCTTTTTCCCTCACAAGGTTTTGTCCCACTGGATTTTCCTTGTAAGGTTTTTAATGAGGCATCCATAATGCGTATTATTAGATATGTGTACTCTTTTTCCTTCACTAGATTTTTTCCCCACTGGTTTTATCTAGTAAAATTTTAACGAGGCACATAATCTACCGACATTTAAGGGGGGGTGTTATATACAATTTGTATTATAGTGAATGTCTAATTATGTGGAGTCCTTGTAGGATATGGTTAGGAATCCCACTTGGGGACCAAGTAAGGTTTCCTTATAAATAAAAGGTTTTCCTTCATTGTAAACAAGGTTTGAGAAAGATCTATGAATCCTGAATATACTTCAAGAGAAATAAGAAGTGTTTGCTCTTCTCCCTACTTTCTTCTTCTTCTAAATTTATATAGTTTCATAACAGTTTTATACAAATCAAAAGACATTTCTAATTGTTTAGGATAATTGTACACTCAAATAAGAATTTATAATTTTATTAAAAAATGATGTAAATCAATTTGATACAATTAAATTCAACTGATTTTTCATATTCTTTTTATACTGCTAGATTAATACATACTATACGTACGTTAAAAAAAATTACTATCTTTATATGCGTTGACATTATGTTTATCATAGAGTATGAAGAGACCATCTTATTTTTGGTAAGGTAGACAAGAATTTGTCCATTCTTGTCATTTCCCAAGTAAAGTACTATTTCTTTCCTTTATTATTATTATTATTATTATTACTACTACTACTATTATAAAATAACCGTATAGTAAAAAATATAATAATAACTTTCAATAAATACATACATTAGCCCTTCATCATTCAACATATTAATCAACTTTACGTAGGACAAGTTCATTGCTATGAATATTAAGGAGAAGTGATAAAAATATATTGAGAAATTGAATTATGAATAAAATATGGTAGGAGAAGCGGTGGAGTTAAAATTTTCAATAAAGATGTTCAAAATATGAAAAAATAGACGTATGAAGTAGTTGAAAGGGGTTCAATGTTTACTATTATATATATCTAATAAATTATTTTAACCCAGGACAGAGGCAGTGTATAATTCGAATCCCCTCGGCAAAAAAATATTACTATGTATATATGGTTAAAATTATTTTTTAGGTACTATAATAGATGTTAAAACCCCTCCCACTAGTTCATATGTTTACTTCTCAAACTTTGAGCCCCTCATTAAAATTTCTGACTTCGCCACTGACATTAACTATGTCTAAATAATATATTTTTTGCTAAAAGAGATACTCCAAACTATAAGATGGCCGCCACACGATTATGATTAATAACCATGTTTTAGGAAATGTTATATAATCATATTGTACTTGATACTCTTCATTCAAAAAAAATAATATACATATTGTTAGGATCGAATTCACGCACACACACTAGATGAATGAAGAACACAAGAACTTTCTTGAGAAAGAGATGAGAGATCTAGAGAGAGAAAGAGAAAATCCAATATTTCGTGGTAAAATGCCGTAAGTAAACTTCCACGACGCTGAGGTATATTTATATTAATAAATTATTTTTGGTTACAGAGAATAAATAGGAAAACCTAAAATAGAGAATAAATAGAAAAACCTAAAATAGAGAATAAATAGAAAAACCTAAAATTAATCAGGCTCCACTACCTAACACACACAGATATATATATATATATATATATATATATATATATATATATATATATATATATATATATATATATATATATATATATATATATATATATATATATATATATATATATAAGTAATAATCTAATAAATAATTGTATCTATATAATAACTAAGTCTAGTTATTCAATTATGCATATGAGATAACACCTCATCTTTTAGCATACAACAATCAAGTTTGTTGACAAAATAGTTTCATCACTACTTTAATCAGTTTGGGTTTGAATTTTCTTGAAAAGAATTATTATGATTTACTATACTACACTATTTTGAAAATTTTGAATTGATTAATATGGACATATGTGTGTGATAACTAGTTCCCGTAAAAACATGAGTTTTTTAATTAAAATTATATCTTATTTATGAAAGTATATCTACTTTTATCTCTTAAATATAATTTCTAGCATCTTTAATTTCTTAAAAAATAAAGCGATCTTTGATTCAACTAATAGAATGAACTTAAAAATTAATAATTACTATAAATAAATACCAAACACGATCGCAAAAATAAATGAAACTTTTAAATTAATTGACTAGAATGATGATTTTAATTTTAAATATAATTTAAGTAAAAAATAAAAAATATATATATAAAAAAAATAATTGAGCTTAACCGTTTATTTGATTAATTTATTTGAAAAGTTAGGTTGAATTTTTAACCAAAAACGAATCGAGCATGGTCGGTTTCTCAAATTTTTAAATATAAAATTGAACTATCCCAATTGATTTTATCAAAAATATCATGCAGTTTCTCAAATTTTTAAATATAAAATTGAACTATCCCAATTGATTTTATCAAAAATATCATGCAGAATGTTCAAACAATGAAGCTCAGTCAAATTTTTCCTTCTTCAATTTTTGGTACAAAAAAGACAATCAAGTTTAATCGATTAAATAAAAAAAATATTGTAAAACTAGAATCAAACCATTTAAGTCTTACCATACTTTTAATAATATAATGTTCATTCTCTTAGTCAGATTACATTTTAACAAATTTAAGGAACTAAAAATACACATAATTATAATTAAGGGACATCTCTCATAGATAAGGGACAACTTTAATTTGGCTAAAGACTCATCCCATAGACAATAAGATATTTCATTTCATTTCATTCTTGTTACATGTAATGTTATATTGTTAGAAATATTTTCTTAACCAAAATTATTCAATTATTCTATTTCTGAAGTAAGACAATACAAGAAATTCTACAAATATATATTTTTTGATATACATACACATAATTTCACCCACTCTTGAAGGTAGGGAAAAAAAAAAGAAGAAGCAATGGTCAACGAAACGGGACGTATCGGTACCGTTCCGGTTCGTCCCGTTTCGGTTGCCTACGGAATGGGACGGAATAGTTTGAATCGGTACACGGGACGTAACCGTGATTTCGTATCGCTGTACCGATTCATCCCGATTCCGGTCCGGTCCGATTTGATTCCGATCCAATTTACTTAATATATATTATTTTTTTTATATTTTATATAATTTATATTTATATTTTCTATAAATTATATTTTATGCATAAACTATGTACTCTACTAATAGTTGTATATTGAAATTGTAATTTGTTACAAATTTAAATAAATTAAATTGATATTTTTAAATTTTTGTAATTGTTTTATCTTTATTTCAATTTAAATATTAATGAATATAAGTAATAACTTATAAAGTATAAACTTCAAAAGATTTAAATTTTGAAAACTTTATTAGACTTTACTTGCAAACTTAACCAAAAAAAAAATCTTTAAAATAAACTTAAGTAAAAAATTATAGTATAAATTTAAAAACTATTAATTTATACTTAGAAAAATAAAAAAAATAATTATATTTTCGTAATCCCAAAAAATATCGTACCGATTCATCCCGATAATAATGAATATATCGACCAACAAGTTCTGTTTTAGTCCGGTACCGATTCATTCCGATCCGGTAAACCAATTTCGATCCGTTGACGAATCTTAAGCTAGACAAATAATTATTGTAGTTGGAAATAACATTTTCATTAGTCCACTAGTTGCATAATTTTATAAAGACTGCCATCTTTCTTTTTTAGTTCCTTTTTTGCTCATAACAAGAAAAATGATAGCGATATTTTAGTAACTAAAGTCAAATGCAGGCATGGATCATAATTATAAGTTTATATTATATTTATTTACATAACATGTCAAAGAAGAAGGTGAAAATAAAGAAAATATAACAGGTAAAAAGGAGATAGTAAAGTCTACCAAAAGAGAGGAAAAATAACAACAAAATAATGTACTAATAATAATATAAGAAAATAAACAACATATTATGATAATTATAAAAAATAATAATAATGATAAATATAAAAAATAAGAGCCACAATATTATAACTAGTATAATGTCAAACACCAATTATTTTAAGCAAGTTAAGCCAACTACACCACCTTCTACCCTAATATGTATTATATACACGTTTTCATCTAATGTTATGTTCTAGGTCGTTTGCAATTATGTCATATATCGTCATATCATTTTTTTAAATATTTTTTCGATCTATTTTTTATTTTTTTAGGAGAATAATTAAATATAATCAAAGAATAATATTGAAAAGTAATATTTAATAGCTCCAATAGCAATTCACTTAATATGAGTAGTGCATTAAATTAAGACTTGTTGAACGAAAGACATAAAATTTACCACAATGAATAAGATTGCTCATTCCTCAATTAGACATTTCGACTTCAAGTCTTAAATATGAAAAAGTTCTCACCAAAAAATGCTTCCGGACATCAAATATAAAACAAAAAAGAAGAAGAAAAAAAAGCATTGATTCGTTATATTTTTTAGGAGAATGGTTAGAAATAATCAAAAGAATAATACTGAAAATAACATTTAATTTTTATCATTAAATATTTTAATTAATAGATTTGTTACACCTCAGTAAACGTAATATAAATTAGATAGAGTATTAAATTAAGACTTGTTAAATTAAAAACGTAAGTTTTACCATAATAAATGAGACTGCTCCTTAGTTAAACATTTTATCTTCAAACACCAATTACTCTAAGCAAGTTAAGTCAACTATATTACTTTCTACCTTAATATGTGTTTTATTTTTATCTAATGTTATTTTTTAGGTTGCCTGTAATTATGTCATATCAAGTTTTATCACATTTCCTTTATATTTCTTCGGCTATCGATTTTTTTTATTTTAGGAGAATAGTTAAAAATAATCAAAAGAATAATGCACAAAAGTAACATTTAATTTTTGTCCATATATATTTTAATTAAAAAGTATGAGTAGTTCATTAAATTAAGACTTTTGTATGAAAAACATGAATTTTATCATAATGAATAAGATTACTCTTTTTTTGATTAGAAATTTCGATTTCAAATTTTAAATATAAAAATTTTTTTAGTAAAAAATACAACGCTTCTGGAAATCAAACGTAAAATAAAAAAAAAGAACATTATTTATTCACTTAATTAATACTTAAAAATAACAATTAATTCTTATCCTTATTTACTTTAATAAATATGCTATACGCTTATATCTTAGTAATAATTCACTTAATATAAACTAGATAGAGACAAAATTAAAACTTGTTGAATGAAAAATATAAATTTTTATTATAATAAATGAAATTGCTCCTTCTTCAATTAGAAATTTCATTTCCAAACTTTAAATATGAAAATTTTTTCAATAAAAAGCGCGTCTCAATATTGAACGAAAACCTTAAAAAAAGAAAGAAAAGCATCAAGTTTTACTCGTAGGAGGTAAGGGATAGTGATCTAGAACCTAGGGAATTGTACTTGGAATAGTAATAATAATTATAATAAAAACATATACACAAACTCACGTGTGAATTGTGATGTTAGGCTTTTGATACCTTTTCTCTATGAACATCAAACAATCCACTATAAACCTCAAAAACATTACAATAAAATAAAAGAATAAATCTATGCTTATCTGCTAATAATATGGAATATTATCTAACTGTAATTATCCAAAATTAACTAAAAAAAAAAAAGAAAAAGGAAAAAGAAGGAAAGGGAACTATCAGATAGCAGAAAGAAAGAGAAAGGAAAAAAGGAAAGCTTGCTGTTGCTGAGAAGGAAAGAAGTAAAATTACTATTCAACCCTAAAACCAAAACCCCTCTTTCACTGCTCATTCATCATCACCAACATCAATTCATTCTGCAAAATTCAGTCTTGTTAACTTTTTATGTTTTATTTTTTTTGGGAAAAAAAATGGTGTCTTAGGGTTTACTTTTGTTTTGATCCACAACAACTCATCTGCATTCTTGAAAAAGTTAATAAAAAATGCTTTTTTGAGTTCACTTGTGTATAATTTCACAACCCATTTTTGCATTTTGCTGATCTGTACAAATTCTTGCAGATCCAGCTTTGGGTTTACACTCTTTGTTGATCTTTTCTTGTTTCAAGTTCAGATTTTTCTTCAAATTTCAAGCTTTGTGGTGTTATTGGAGTAGTGGGGTTTGAGTGTTTTGTTCTAATTTTAGTTTTGTTGAGTTTGTTAGCTCAAGTGGAGCTGTTAATTGGCTTGCTTTTGTTTAATTTGTGATTGGATTAGGGTTCTTGAGGTACCTCCTTGTGGAATTTTGCATTCATTTTGTGTGTGGGGACTTCCTGCTTGATTGCTTATAGTGATTGGATATTTGAAGTTGAACTGTTCTTGTTGTTGCCAAGATTCTGTATAGAGTTGACTGAGTGGCCGAAAGTTTAGTTTTGGCCTTAGATTTTGGAATTGTAATCAGTTTCAGCCACAAAGTGCAAGGTGGCAAGGACTATTTCTTTTGCCTTCATGTTTCCAGGTCAATGTAGTTTGAAGTAAGTTGAATTCCCACTTTGAGATTTCTGTGTTAACTTGAGTAAGCTGAGAGGGGGTCTATGTGAAGTGGTTGAAATCTTGCTTAATTGTTCATGGGGGACACAATATGCTGTTTTGGTTTGGGGTTTCTAGGGGAGTTGGATTGATTAGTATTAGGGTGAGCCGACACTGACACTGTTATGCCTCCTTCACCGGCTATGAGATGCTCTCCTGGAAGGGAGCTCAGGGCAGAAAATCACAAGAGAGGGCGCAGTCTTGAAAGTGGGATTCAATTGAGGGACAAGGATGATGATCTTGCCCTGTTTAATGAGGTGCAAACCAGGGAAAGAGATAATTTCTTGCTTCAATCAAATGATGAAATCGAAGACTTATTTTGTAAGATAATGCATTAATTTATGTTTTACATTTTAGAGCTTTATTTTGTTACCAAGCACAGAAACATGCTCTTGCTTTTATTTTCCTGACTATATTGCTTTTGTTGCTCATTGTTGTTGGCAGCTACTAAATTGAGGTATTTTTCGGATTATAAGCTGGGAATATCAATTCCAGCTCGAGGAGAGAGTAGTGACCTTCTTAATGCGGAAGGCGATAAGAATGACTATGACTGGTTGGTTGTGTTTATCTTTCAAGCATTTTACTCTTTACTCCCCTATTTTGGCATTTTGTATATATATATGTTGATAATGAACTCAAATGCATAGTTTGCTCAATGGCTACGTGCTTGTCCAAAGTTTCTATCCATGTTTCTAATTTAGCTAACAAAACTCCCCTTTGTTTACGATTTTAAAGCTGTGGAGCCAGAAAGAATAGGCTTGTTCATTGTAAGTCTGCAGTAACATTTTAGAAAGAAATGCATTTTATTTTTGTCAGACATATACTTATTTTTTAGCACACATTTTAGGTGATGTATGTTCTTCAATATACCCCTCATTCCTTATATGCTGAGTTATTGATGAAATGTTATCTAATATGCTGATTTATTGATGAAATGTTATCTAATATGCTGAGTTGTTGATGACAGGTTATTGACCCCTCCGGACACTCCTCTTTTTCCTTCTTTGGATGACGAGATTCATGAGAGACGCCCGACAAATCATGAGCAGAGGGGACGGCCTAGAAGCCAACCCATTTCAATCTCTAGATCATCAACGGTGAGAATTTTAGTCATTCAACTGTTCTCCTTTCCCTTTTTGGGAACTGTATTGATGATTATAGTTAAATAACGTACCAAATGCAACCTAACCATATCTTTGCATGGAGCTTCTGTTTTAATTAATACAATCAATTTATCAACTTTTATGTGGATTGAATGGTAGATGGACAAGAGTCACAGAAGTAGTAGAGGTAGTGCCAGTCCGAATCGCCTTAGCCCGTCTCCTAGGTCTAGCTATACTGCCGATCGATCAAGAGGAAGACCATCTTCAGCACCTCATTCAAGTCCACCGCCTAACTTGCGGCATTCTACTCCGACAAGGAAACCGTCTCCCTCACCTAAGAAATTCTCAACACCTCCTCCAAGGTCCTCTACACCAACTCCTCGGAGGTTGAGCACAGGCTCCAGTGGTACTGCTGCTCCATCGCAAGTGAGGGGCTCCTCTCCTGTCAAGACTAGTAGAGGAAACTCTGCATCACCGAAGATAAGGGCGTGGCAGTCAAATATTCCAGGATTTTCCTTGGAGGCACCTCCCAATCTTCGTACTTCACTGGGTGATCGCCCTGCTTCCTATGTGAGAGGGTCTTCTCCTGCATCCAGAAGTGGATCAAGGTCTGGAAGACAATCAATGTCCCCGACTGCTTCTCGAAGTGTCAGCTCATCACATAGTCATGATCGTGACCCTTTTAGCTCTCACAGTAAAGGGTCAGTTGCATCGTCTGGTGATGATGACTTAGATTCTCTACAATCCATTCCTGTGAGCCGTTCAGATCGTTCAGGTCCAAGAAGTATCAGTGGATTCCAAAATAAGAAAGCTCTTGGTCATTCAAAGAAGCCCACAAGAGTAGTGTCCTCTAGTTCTGCTCCAAAGAGATCCTTCGACATGGCAATCCGGCAAATGGTATATTACCTTCCATTACTCTTGCATAGTTACTAGCATTTGCGAAACTCTAATGTAGACCTGGCATTAGTTTTCTATATCCTTTTCCCATAAATATGTCCATTTCCATCATGCTCAGGTTGTGCTAAAATGTGGTTTGGGTAAAAACACGGGGTGGGGGCACAGCTGTTATGTATACTTTAGGTTGTATCTTTCTAATGCTTGGGACTTGTTGTCAAAACTCAAAACAGAAAGTGTAAAGAAATATTGATATCTTAGGAATTACGAAATGTTGTTGGAAGTTACAAGTTTTGGTTTATTGATGCCTAATACTTCTTTGAACATCATTAACATTTTCATTATACTTGAAACATTGATAAGGATCTTTCTTCTTGCCACATTTTACTAAGGAGCTATCCTAGAAACATTCTGAAATTACAATATAAAAGACACACATGCACACTAATATTTTCCAAATTTGTGATTCATAATCGGTATTTTCCATATTCATATTATTCCCCATAGTGTTTTCATATTTTCTAAATCTACTGAGAGCAGTAATTTACTATTATCAACGAAGTAGCACTTAGTCTTGGACTATAATTCAACATCCAGGATCTGGACTTACAGGATGTTAGTCTTTTGTGACCTAGTCAATGAAGTGGGTTGAGAAGGAGCGGATTTACTTTAGGCCCAGGGGTGTCACATGACACTGCTTGTCCCAAAACTTAATAAATATATATACATAATTGGAATCATAATATAAGGGTAAACTAAATTAAGTGATACTGCTTAACGCAAAGCAACCAGGGTCGAACAGTGGACCTCTTATAAGTCAAGAAAACCGTGAACCAATGAATCCAAAAGATCATATCCTAATTCTTTGTTACCTTTATCTCAAAAAAGAAAAAAGAAAAGATCATATCCTAAATCTCTCGACAAGTAAATGTTAGACTTCTTAAGCAATGATATTGTTGCTATCCAAGTAAATTTTAACTTTTTCTTTTGCAAATTTATATCTCTAGTTAACTGTGATATATTTTCTTCTTCTTCTTCTTCCTTCTCGAAAAAAAAATAATATATTTTCTTCTTCTTCTTTCTCGTTAATAAAATTGATTAAGATCAATTTGAAATCAAATGCATGATTACTTTTTTTAGTGATCCTTTGATGTCTTGTATAGAAAAAAGTGTTCAGAAATGAAAATTCATCGAGGAGAGCTATAGCAAATAGTAATTTATGTTAATTTTGCTTTATTTAAATTATGTTCTTTCTTTAATACTAATGTTATACACTAGTGTTTTATTTATTTGTTTTCATTTTAAAATGTGATGCTGCTTACGAGAAATTCTGCCACTGCATGAGGTCTCAGTTTCAAAACCCATCAGAGACAATTTTTTTTAGGTAATTTCTTAAGACAGAGTTAGGTATCCGAAGAATTAGACAACCCGGATACCATGGTTATAATAGAAACATCTTTGTCTGTTCAGATAATTGGTTATTCTACCGTGGAATCTTGGAACGTCCCTTAAACCCTATTACCTGAAATATTTTGCCAATTTTCATTTTGGTATGTTATGATTAGTCCGCAAAGCTTAAAAAGATTGATGTCAATATACTGGCCTTTGGATTACAAGTAGAGAAAATTATGTTTTTCCTTAATTTCAATTACTAAGGATCTTTTGATACATTCAATTGCATTTTTCTTTTTTGGGAAGTACATGCAATAAGTGAATTTCCTTGATAAGAAAGTTGTCAAGAAACGAACTTATTTTTATTCTTTTAATATGTTTGAGAGGATGTTGAGAAACAAATTTATTTTATCGTACTCTCGTTTTATTCCCGTTTAGATTAAAATTCTGAAAACCTCATTGTTATAAAGTGAGTTATAAGTTGAAAACGTAGTTAATTGATTGAAAAATCAGAATACATTCTGAAAACAGACTTATTTTTCTTAAAGTTGATTCTATTTTTTCAGTTCAATTATTGTTTATATTTATTAGAACAATTAACTAGACCGACCAACACTAGTTTGTTAAAGTTATTTATCAACAAACTCTTTTCCCCTTAAAATTCTGCTAAAGATGAAGAACTCTTGGTATGCTACATTTATTGTTGGTTGTGTTTTTCCAATTGAGCTAGCATATCTAACCTTGGTAAGAAAGATCAATGCGTTACATTGTTTATTTTCTAGGTTCAAATTCAGGTCTGGAATCTTTACAGTGTCGGAGAATCACGCATAATCATAAATAAAGGTTATTTCTGTAATTTATTTGAAGGACTAGTTATGTCATCGAATAGAAGAGATAGTTTAGAATAACCATAATCTTGTAATACAAACCTTGCATGATGATATGAGGCATAGTGATAGGAACCGAGGTTTTATACTGAATAAAAACAACAGAAAATATAAAAAGAGACACAAGTATCTCGTATCTCAAAGAACAATAGAAAACACAAAGAGAGACAAGTATCTCGTATCTCTTAGAACAACCTTTTCTGCATTTAAAATATATATTACCATCTGTCTACTTATTTTCATAGATCTCCTATTATATAATAGATAAATAATAACTACTTTATAACTATTTAGGATAAGGATAGATAACTCCTAATAACAGTAAGGAACTGCCATAACTCCTAATAACTGTAAGAAACTGCCATAACTCCTAATAACAGTTAGAAACTGCCATAACTCCTAATAACAGTTAGAAACTGCTCATTGCTGAGTGAAACCTCCAGTAATTTGAGAAGATGCAAATCAGTATCTTCTCCTATCTTTCTTCGCTTCTTCTGCCTTGAATAAGTACGGAAGATATGTGCCAAATCACATAGACTGTGTTTCGACTAATGTTTCAGCGTCGCTGCATCATTTGGTTGTTCCTTGACACTTCACTTGTAGTTAAAGGCACATCTCTTTATATCGAGGCAGTAAATAAGTCACCCCAAACAAAAAATTGAGTTAGGTGGTCTCTGCTATTGGAGTGTTACCCCCGACCAAACAAAAGCTAGCACACCTCCTAAGAAAATGACCAGAATATTAGACGACGGTCATCTCTAACCGTTTGCGTTGGCTTTGTTCTTCCCTGTTGTCAAGTTACCTTCTTGTTTCTTTCATTAGCACTTTTGCTTCTTTTCGGAAAGTGACTAGGTGAGTGTGGCATGGCTTGCCAGTAACAATCTTCAAACATGCAAAACTTAAAATGTTAACCCACTGTATCACCCCCAGTGCAAGTAAACTTCCTCGACATACTAATTAAAGATATCCTATATTAGCACTGTTTTCCTAACACCGAAGTGTTGGATTTAGTAGAACAAATTATAACTGGGAACTTGGCGCTTAATTTTGCTGATTAAGAAAATGCAAGCTCTCAATTGCAGCTATATAGTCACTGCATGGGAATGTATGGTTTACTCATTCAATTTGTTTAGAGAATATGTTTCTGAAGTCAACAATCCTATTGTAGGATCACAGGAAATCTCCCCAGAATATGTTCAGGCCTCTCTTATCAAGTGTCCCCAGTTCAACCTTCTACGCTGGAAAAACAAGCACCACACATCATTCTATAATCTCCAGAAACTCCTCCATCACAAGTAGCAGTAATGCTAGCTCTGATCAAGCTACAACTGGACTACATGACAATGAAGGAATTGAACAAAACCAGGAGGATATAGGTAATGATCAAGTAAAGACAACATATGCTGATTTGCAGGATGAAGTTTTTGTCCTTGACAAGGCTGATTCTACAAGTGAAGATCTCGGGAAACAAATCTATAATAGGGGCTCTTGCAGTTCACTTGGTGATCCTGATGGTGACCCGAGGGTTGATTCTCTACTTGTTGGCTCTAAAATTTGCAGTCCACATGATAAAGCTTTGGAAATGGTAGTAGATGTGGAAGTTTTGAACTCGAATGCAAGTGTGACCCGCGTGAATGCTCTAGAAGATGCTGTACTGTGTTCTAGATGTGGTCAATGGTACTATTACACTGGATCACCTGATGGAGATTTGAAGCTTTGTCCAGACTGTGTTCATTCAGAAGTACAATTGCGTGCTACTCCCCCATTAAGTCTGGTAGTTGGTGAGAATTCTCCTGAAACTTTGACAGCAATCCTAGACAGATCAGTTGACGGTTTTGAATCAGCTGGGAATTCACATGATTCCTCAGAAGCAACTGGCAATAATAAATTGGGGGATTATCATCATAGATTGAGTCCAGATGAGGGTGAGAAAGCTTATATGAAGTCGAATGTAAATGAAGGTGTGCAAAGCCACCAACCAATGGCTCAATCACCCAATGCTGATATCAGCTCCAAGCTTGTTCAGAATGCTGAAAAAAGAGAAGGTGCAGGTATTTCAGTGCTGCTGAATAGATCAAGTAGTGGGAAGGGGAACATTGTTCAGAACAGGACACTTTCTGCCACTAATATAAATTATGATGATTTATCATATGTACGAGATGCAGTGAACAACAGCTTGAGAAGCTCCACTGGATATGGTAGTGCTTCTGCTTCATCATCCATTGATTTGGGCTCCGCTGGTCATACAGAAACTCGCTTCCAGCGGCAATTAAGTGGAAGGAAACTTGACTTGGAAAATTATCGGAATCAGAATGATAGAAAGCTCCAAAGCTCCAACTCATCCTTGTCTGGAATTTCAAGTCATGCAGTACAAACTTTAAGCATTGTGACAAGTTCCCTTGAAGAGTCCTTCGAAACGTCTGCTTCTGCCGACTTACAAAAGAATATTGAGATAGCATATGTTGATCGAGAAAAAGAACCACTGCATGGAGAAAATACAAAAGTGGACAACTTATGCGTTGAGGTTGAGAGTGATGATAATTGTAGAATTGCCTCCAAGTCAGTGGATCACTCAGGAACTGTGCCATCAGTTGCAAATTTTGAGGAGTCCAGTTCATATATGAATTGTGATAACTTGGCAAACTCGGACAATTCTGTGAATATGGATCCTTGTGATTTGATTTCTGAAACTCATCCTATTGAGGAAGACGTGTCAAATTCTTCGGTTGATAAAGTAGAGATTGTGGCTTCTTTGAATCAGAGCTCACTACATGCAATATCTGAGCTGGAAATTGAGAATGGACATGTGGGTTCTCTTGATTTACAATCTGATGTTTGCTCCTTGCATTCAGAGAGCAGCATCGATGAATTAAATGAGCAGTCCTTGCATGCAGCGTCTGGTGATGGCAATGAAATATTAGCATCTGCTGATTCCATGGATCACAAGGACATCGTTCGTGGTATGTATATTTCTTGTGTTGTAATTATGCATTTTCTTGTAAGTTTTTCCTTTTGGAATGCGTATTAACTGTTGAACCAAATGACATAGGAAACCGAGTCTACTATCCTTTTAAATGTATCCAGTAGTCTCTTTTGTATCTAAAGTTCCATCTCTTGTGACAGAAGAATCAACTGTTACACTGGAGGGGCAAGGAGGTAACAAGCCAAGAAGCTTGACACTAGAAGAAGCTACTGATACAATACTGTTTTGTAGCTCCATTGTACATGACCTTGCATATCGAGCTGCTAACATAGCTATTGAAAAAGAGGATTCAGTTCTGTTGAAAGATTCCCGGCCCACGGTGACTATAGTGGGCAAAGCGAATTCTGACAGAAGGGATCCGCGTGGTAGAATCTCAGGTAGACGTAATTCTAAGTCATCTCAAAAGGCTAGACAGAAGATGGAGGTGGACACGAAATCTCCTCAAAGCAAAGCCAATACGGAAAGTGATGAGAAAATGGACAAATCCACGACTCGCATTGTTGGTGCTCCTATTAAAGGTGACAGCTTGAATCCTCCAAAGCTGGAATCCAAATGCAACTGCACCATAATGTGATTACTCCCAAAGTTGCTCCTGATTAATGCTTGGCCAATTTTATATTGGTGATCAGCAGTTTTTTTTTTTTTTTTGTTTTGCATTATTTGTAAGAAGAAATATATATATGTTTCTAATAACATAATCATTGTAAAGCTTAATTGATTGTTAGGGAGATAATAGCAAAAGGCATTGGAGGTTTGTTCCAAAGGCCATATTCTTGTTAGTCCATTTGTATGTGATTCTAGTTTTTTTTTTTCACTGGAGAGCAAGTGTGAATTCTTTTTCTTTTCTGGTGCTAGTGAAAATTCTAAATTCACAACCCTTCCATTTTTGGCTGCAGATAAAATGGTTATTTAGCTTTTAACTTTATTTATCTATTCATTATTTACTATTATTATTATTATTAGAGATAATTTCAGAAACCTCTCTCTGGGTTTCGCTTCATCAAACTAACTTTTCCTTTAGTTATCCAATGTTGCATCAGAATTCTGCTATACTCGGAGATTGAGCCAGTATTAGGAGTTTCGAGTTTTAAATTTCCTTCCCCTTTCTTACATTGAGCTGTTAATAAGTTTTTTTTAGGGATTTACAAATTATTATTTAATTTCTTAGTACAAATATAGCATTTAATAGAAAAGTTACTGGCTTCATTCGAACGCATAAGCTCCCGCCTAGATTCGCCCCTATACCAAACTTTAGTTTAGCCTCGTAGTATAACTTTTTTTCCCGCCAAAACTCTGTAAAGTTCAGAAGGAGTCCATATTATTTTGAATTTCTAAGTTATTATTATCCGTTTAGAAATATAAAAGGAAATTCTAATCCCTATAGGTTTCAAAGATTGATTGATATATTTATTTATTTTGTATTTGATTTAAACTGTTTCCTTTTTCTTGTACAACTGTGAGTTCTAATTTGGTTTCAATTTGAACTGAATTTGTTAACAAACAATTTTGTGAAAAATATGTTTGTAAGAAATCCTTTTTCCTTACATATATCAAAATTAGTAGCCCCATTAATAATTTCAGGATGTTAGATATCATAATTGAAGATATTAAAGTTCATCCTGATTCGTCTCGTCTCGATATATTGGCCGCTGTTTGTGAACGTGCTTCTGAAATTCACGAAGAAGAAGAAAAATTATATTGTTGGTAAAAAGATGAGGAAACAGAAAATCGTTTCAATGCCCCATGATATAAATGATCGAATCAACGTGTTAAAGAAAAAGGTAAGAGAGGTAAAATTTATAATGGAAAAAATATATATTACACGGATGCTAGTGAAAGTCACAATCGTCTCTCCATACCAACAACACAAATTGTTGAGAAATTTCTAACAGATGAAGAAGAAGAGTATCTGTGTATGTGTAGTAGTGGCAACAAAAAGAGCTTCAAGAAAGTTCGAGTTATTGATCCGTGCCTTGACATTGGTGAACTAGAATTGAGAAGATGGGAGATGGAGAAATTGGATAAAAAACAAGGAAAAATCTAAGATGTGTGTATGTTATGTATTGAATGGGAATTGGACTACAATGCGTAACCGTAATGAAATCGAAAAGGATAATAAGATTCAAATCTGGACTGTTCGAATGGATGACGATGAGTTGATTATTGTTCTTGTGAAGCTCACGTAACAGTAAAAGAAGAAGATAATGAAGAAGTTAGCTTTGAAAAAAAGATGTATATAGATATATATGTTAGGGTTTTACCTGATTTTCTTACTTTATTTGAAGTTTATTCTTCTAAAAAAAGAAAAAAAAAACTACTGCCTATGCTTTAAATTTTTCTAAAAAGGAAAACATTATTGTCTTTCCATATTTTTGTTTTTTTTTCCTCGAGGAAAAATTTAGAGATTTATATATTGAAGATCCTAATCTCATAACATAACACAGTATCATTCACAATATAATCGTTTAGGAATCTTGTTTATGGAGATATTTTATCCTAAACATATTTATTTATTAATTTTCAATATGTATATCGCTTGACCAAACAATATTAATAATGTCTTTAGTATGTTTTTATTTGTACTCTGATTTATCAATCATATGATTTGCAATTGTAAGCTTCTGCATGACGTCCTAATCACTTTTGAACTCAACACTTCGTGCTGCGCCTTGCAGAGTTCTTGTTTTATCTTAGTTTTGCCTCTTGCAAATTGGTTAGCTTTGGATGGAAATCAAATTTTCTTTTCCATCCATTATTGTGGTATTGATTAGCTTGCCATGACTATATATATATATATATATATATAATAATGTTAATTCAAACTTAAATATGTTTGAATATGAATTATGGTTGGATAGAATATTTGCGAAATTGAAAATTTGTAAGTTAAAAATACAATTCACGCTCAATTTAAATGGGAATATATATATTGTCACGACCCAAAGCGAGTCGTGAGTGGCATCCACACTTAACCTACTAAGTGAGCGAACCAACAATTATAAACCCCAACATTATGAATAACAAAAATAATGCGGAAGATCCAAAACATATTAATGTAACCAATTAAGTAAGATTCTAAAGTTTAACACTTATTACCCCCAAAATCTGGAAGTCATCACATCAAGAACATCTATCCGCAAATTACCAAGTCTAAGAGTAGTTAAGAAACTAAAATAAGTAAAAAGATGGTCCATGTACGAAATTCAAAGACATCAAGACGTGAATGAGAGAATCCAGCACGAGCTAGAAATAATAGCTCACCCTGAACTCTGATGTACTGGAGACTGATTAGAGCTGAGGGCGAGTCGAAGTCGGTGGTACACTTGCTGCACTCCACAAAAGAACAGAGAAGAAAAATACAAGTAGGGGTTAGTACAAGGAACACGTACTGAGTAGGTATCATCGGTCAACTCAAAATAGAAATCAATATATATTGAATAATAATATAAAATCAACTACTATACCTAACAGGTGGCAAGCAACAAACACATGAACCATTGACAACAACATCACCATAATAGGTACACCATCAATCACAACATCAAGCACACCTGTGAGGACTCATGCCTCCACACCATACTCATTTGGAAAATAGGTTTCTTGAGATTAAGTATATTAAGTTACTTCAAGATTTCTTGCCTTTAATGTTATTGTGTCGGAACGTGACACTCCGATCCCATAATACCATGTTGGAACGTGACACTCCGATCCCAAATACCGTGTCGAAACGTGACACTCCGTTCCAATTATCTCATTAGTTTATTTCAGCAAGCCTTCTTTATTCAAGGCATCATTTTAATAGAGAGGGTTCAAGATTAGAAATTCAACACTCTCATAATTTTAGGTCAACCACAAACCACACAATCAAGTATATAGGAGACTCTACAATATCACTCAATACATATCAATCGCTATTTAGAGTTTATCTATCAAATAGAAATAAACCATAACCTACCTTTACTGAAGAATCGAAGTCAAGCAACTACTTGTCCAATGTATTTCCTTTCCTTATTGCCTCCGAATCCTTCCAATCTATCAAAGATATATATACATAAGGTGTAAGTTCACAAGACCAGAAACACTCTGATTATTATGTGTCTAGCCTATACCCTTTCAATTCACCTAATTCTACAATCAATCTCTTAAAGTTTAAACCTAAGGATAAGTCTTAATTCCTCCAATTAGCACAACTTTGATGAAATTTAAGTAATTCAATACACCTAATATTTAATTACCTATCTCAATATATTTAGGATCTAGTATATAATGTGGGAATAAAATATTTCAATGTATAAAGATGGAAGCCACTGGTCACAAACCAGCGGCTACGGACTAATAGCGAGACCCGTTGCATGTGACTATAACACATGCATATATGAAATATGTAAAAACTTATTGCATCCAAATTTCCCCCTACATCAACACATGACTTCTGTAATAATCTTTAGGTAATCATTAGATAGTTATTGAATTTATTTCCATATTTAATTTTATATTAGGTTTATAAGTATATATGTTATGTCTTCTTATACCTACATATACTAGCAACAATAAATAATAATTAAGTAATAGGAACTGTTCGAACTCAGAAATCACTGATTTGCGAAACCAGTACCTTACCCTAAATACATTATAGAAGTAGCCCATCTCTTTCTCAATTTCAACAATACCATTATAATATTATATTATTGAGATTCATCCTTTAAATCCTCAAACTAAATGACCCCTAAAAGCATTAGAAAATAAAAGAAAGAGGGAGCAGTATCAATTCGTTCATTGCTAGACAACAACAAAGGTTCTGGTAATCCACATAACATAAGTTAGGATAATTAGAAATTAAATATAAAAATAGTATGGACTAAAAAAAAAGAAAAAAGAAACTCATTAAATGCATTGAAAAGGAAATAGACAGATTAGTCAAACATATATCTATTCAAATATATTCCAACAAAGTTCTGTACATTGCCTGTAGCATGGCATTTATTACGAATGGTAGTGGCAGATCAAAGGATAATAACGAGTACTCACACTTGATTTTGATGTAGCCGCACGTATTTCTTTCTTGTTTGAAACCCTTATTCTTCCTATAAAATATTTACTACTCTAATTATTATATAAGACTAATAATAAAAATAGTAAAAGTGATCCTTGTTAATTTTAATGTTATTTTCTTTAATCATCAACTAAATAAATTATTAAAATTATCCCACTAATTTCATAATTATAATTATGAATAGTCCAAAACATTCATTTAAATCTATCGGAAAGTATTTTCTGACATAAAAAATTATAGTGCTGAAAACGACCAAAAGAGTCGTAACCTATATATATATATATATATATATATATATGTGATGATGTTAATTCAAACTTAAATATGTTCAAATATGAATTATAGTTGGATAGAATTTTAGCGAAATTGAAGATTTGTAAGTTAAAAATACAATTCATGTTCAATTTAAATGGGAATATATATATATATATATATATATATATATATATATATATATATATATATATGATTGTTAATTCAAACTTAAATATCTTTGAATATGAATTATGGTTGGATAGAATATCAGCGAAATTGAAGATTTATAAGTTAAAAATACACTTCATGTTCAATTTAAATGGGATGACAGGGAACATCCTTCATGTTTATCGCACTCATTGATTTTTCACAACCTTTTTTAGAATCATTTCGTCGTCAAACAAATTTGTTTAGGTGAATACACCTCTTGTAGGCGCGTAAGGTTTCAATAAAAAGACATAAATAACTAAAATTGAATTAAATAGTCTATGTGACAGTCTCTCATTCGAGATCATCTTTAGGAGCTCCAAATCAGTTTGTAGCTACTGAATTATGTGTAGTTAATCATACATCAACCGTTTTTTATAACAACAATCACCTCACTGATTAAAAACTTTCATATATAAAGCAAAAAAATTGAGTAGTTCAAGTTTTTTCTTAAATCTCTCATAATTTCACCAAAAAAAAAAAAGATAATAAAAAGAAGTTAAACCACAATAAACTGACAACAGTGAATCTGAATTCACTTTCTAGTTTCATTCTTATAAAAAAAAATCTCTCCTACATTTGTGAATTATTGTTTCTATTTGAAGGCATTTTATGTAAATTTCAATTCAAATTTGCTAAAAATAGAAACTTTACATAGTTGATTTTTAAATTATTATTTGATTAGGTTTATTATTTACAGAAAAAAATGAACGTGCAATTTTTTTTATTGCGTGCTCTGCACTGCCTTGACATAAAACTGGCGATGACCTTTTAGGAAAGTAATTATTCCATTTTTAAATAGTTCAGAAGTTATAGAACCCTTGTATAGGATTGAGGGGGCATTTAACTATTTTTTCTTTCCAAAAAAATCACTTTAAGTGAAAGTGTGAAAAATAAAGATAATATTTTGAGGTACAAAAAATATTTTAGATATCTAGTAGAACTTTTGAGAATTTGGTAGAGTAAATATCTTTGATATTTATACGTAAGAAAATACTAGATTTTCTAGATAATTAGATATTTATAGTAAAATATAGAATAATCAAGAATCTTAGAAGGTAAGAATATCTACATTTTTTTTAGATGTATTTAGGATAATTTCTAGAGGCATTTCTACAATAGTATAAATAGGGATGACCATAGCCATTTGTAACTAACCCACAAAAACTCAAATCAAATTCCGAAGGTAATAAAAAAGAATTACCAAACTCAAAACAATGTCATTCACTTAAAATAAAAATCAAACAATCTTTATTACATTCACTTTCTTATCTTGTTAGCGGTAAAGAAAACTAAGAATTATAAAAATAGAAAAAATATGTTCAACAACAGAGAAAACAAGGCAATAAAGCCACTATTTTTCCCCTAATGCAAAATGTGCAGCTTCCTGGATCAGTCAGTCATTCCTTGAACAAGCTCACCATTTGAATGAGTATACCACTGTACACATATAGCGACAGATGGTTAGATGACGACAAGTTGATATGACAATTACATATCTTACTCACTAAGACCAGGTGACTAATAAAATTTGACGAAATAGAGAAGAAAATGGCAACCCACCACTAGATTATGAAGCAGCTCCAAGGAGAAAAAAAAAGATCAATAGTGGATAAATCAATTTTGCAAGATAATGATGAGCTTGCTAATAAGATCACAGACTTAGCAGTAAAAATGCTTGAATGAGGATCCAAATGAACGCCCAAATATGAAGGAAGTCTATGCCAACTTGTCCAACTTGGTTGGAACAACAACATCTAATAAATCAATTATGCAAGAACGATAAGGAAGACCTTACCATCTTGTCCAAATATAGTAACTCAAACATGTAATGCTCCATGTATAAGCAGAAAGTCAACATTTGTATTTTATATGAGCAGAATATTGGCATGAGTATCAGCATGAGTATGCTATAAATGTCTGCAATTTCATCTTCCAAATTATTCTACTACCATTGGACTAGTCACCTAGTGTTACCTAGAAGGACTACAATGTAACATTACCTAAGGCAATAGCTTCAAAATTCAGTATAATGAGGAAATAGATTTGGAGAAAAAGATACCTGATATAATCTCAATGTTCTTCCTCCCAGAAACATGGCCTATAACAGATGCAAAGAGGAGGGAGGTTTTCAGTATATCTGTGATAGTGTTAAAGAAGGGAGGTTTCCACATCCCACTACAATATTATCAAAAGCAACTTTAAGATAACAAATTAAAACAATCACGAAAATAAAGTGTAAGCTTGAGAAAAACTAATAGAAACTTGGCTGGAAAAACCAATAGCTTCTCTGATTATGTTTCGGTGTTGCTCCTTCTCAAGAATCCAAACCGTAAAAACCAGTGACTTTTCTTATTATGTTTCGGTGTAGCTGGAGAGAGGATTCACTTCCGCGTAGCAAGTACAATAATACATGAAAGTTGTAACCATATATTATTGAACCTTGGAACCATTGATCTAAGTTGTCTACACTTATTCAATTTATATCTCTTTTCCTCATCTCATTGCTAGCTTACAATGCACTGTCTAACCAATGTCTTTTGTCAACCTGCTTAATCAAACTTCCTCTTATGTTCCCACCATCGTATGTATTTTACTTATACTTTGTTCCCTTTCTTCTTATAGGCATCTAATTACACAGTGAGTTCCGCGAGATCAACCTCAAACATTGCACCATCTATCTGCTACCTAACACTAGCAATAGGTACCGAATAATGTATTGTCCCTATTGTAATTTAAGTCCTGAACCATTCCACACCATTGACTTAATAGGACCATATGTGAATAATGACACATCAAGTATATCATAATAAATTGAAAATTCTAGAATCATCTCCTTGAAACCTTAGAAATGTATTAGACTATTATCGAATCTCACATCTACAAACAATTCAAAATATATTCCAAATAACAAAGACTAGTTATATTTAGAAGAAAAAGAACATTTCTATACAGTAGTTCATGGTACTTCTATAGGTGAAATTTTATTTCCCTAATCAAATCGGTGAAACTAAAATTTAGAAACATATAGATTATGGAATGTGCAACATGAATTTTGGGGACATACCTTTCTGTTTTGTCCGTTCAATTACAACTTTCTTGCTAATTATTATTTTAGTACTCTAAACCCCTTTCGAAAAGTAGGTGTACTAGCTTATTCACTTATTCTCCTCCTAATTAAAAAACTGCACTAATAGAATACATGACCAAATAACAATGTATAAAATAGAACCCAAGATGTAGATGTCATGATCGATAATTCAATCAAATATATGTTTTTGATCATAACAAAGAATCTGATTTGTACCCATTACCTCATCTCAGAAAAGAAACAAGAAAAAGAAGAGGACACTTACAATACTCTTCAGTTCCAAGCATATGTTAGCTTAATGATACATTTACTTACCCGAGGAGTGAAACTAGACAACAAAGGAGATGCCTTGGTAAAAAGGGTGAAAAAGTATAGGCTTTTACCAGCTTCTGTCTGAATGTGCAATTCTAAATTCTCTTAGTACTAGTACCAATCTTAATCCTTGACAGTTGACACATAAGCTATTTCTTCTAGTGATACTCTTGCTGCTTCTAAGTATCCTTATGTTTATTCAACATTTTTTGTTGGCACAATGAGTCGGGTACCATGATATTAGACCTTAATCAGTTGCAACAGAATGAACCCTGTTCTGCAAACTTTCATGCCTTTGTTTGCTAATTAGTTTGGTTAAGGAGCATCCTGATATTTATGTTCTGTCTTTAAAAAATGTGTAACCAAGAATATGAGCTCAAGGATAGGAACTTTTCTATATCCCTTCAGCCTCAGGTGGCATTGGGAAAGTTTCATCTAATGATTTCAATGTGTTCACCTATATTTTAACCAAATTGTTTGCGGAAATTTATTGGCAATAGCTTCAAAATTCAGTATAACAAGGAAATAGATTAGGAGAAAGACATACCTGACATAATCCCGATATTCTTCCTCCCAAAAACATGGCCTCTAACAGATGCGAAATGGAGGGCGATTTTCAGTATATTTGTGATAGTGGAAAAGAACAGAGGTTTCCACTTTAATTTAAGATAATGCATTAAAACAATCACAAAAATAAATAGCGTAAACTTATACAACAGAAACTAGGCTGGAAAAAAAAAATAACTTGCAGTAGCTTCAAAATAGTTGATGTGCACTCACCTTCTATTGGAGGAAATTGAATTTCAGTCCGTGACGATTTATATACCATCAACTCCACCTCTTACCCAACCATTGTTGTCATCTTCTAAATCGCAAATATTTTCTACTCCATCTAAATACTCTTTACTGACTATACTGTAATCCATCCATCTTCTTTTTCAAGACTTCTCCATGATTGTTCAAGATATTCCTTATTTTTCTGCAATTACAAAAAAAAAAAAAAAAAATTAGCATAAAGATCAAATAATCAACATAGTAGTTCTTGATATAGTGTTTAAGCTTGTCTTAGCCATGTCTAAGCTTACCAATAGAGACTACATTGGAAACTACTTACCAAAAGACATTCAACAGCTTTACGTATTACATCTTACGTCAAACTAACTTATATAACAAACAAATTATAACTTACCAGTAGCACTTTACCTGATTTTTCACAAAAGAGTGCATTAAGAGAAGTAGTACTTAGTTACACAGGATTCACCTTAAGGAACAAGCAACATGCAGGTTTCAGAGTTTCCTAACACTAATCATCACATACCTACTGTTTTCTTACAACCAAGTTCTCCTATAACTCAAATGAGCGAGAGTGTGTGTGTTCAATCTCCAACCACAATGATATAAGAAACGTATATGCAACAGAATTTAGAAATAAGTTCGGATTTCCTTGATGCTTTAGAGAAATGCCTAAAACGAGCTCGGGGTTGTCAATTGTTGATTCTTGTAGCACTTCAACGATTTGAAGAGGAAAGTGGGATTGAATGGAATAGATACATTAAGACTTTATGAGGAACTGAAGAATTTCAGAGCTGCAGGGGATCCTTTCACAGAGGAATTTATCCAAATATTCCAGTCTGTTTATAGACAACAAATGTTGATGCGTGATAAGAGGCTTAAGTACATTCATGCTTGGAGGAAAGTGAAAACCCTCGACTAATCCCACGAGATACCTTTTGGTATAAAAAATGGTCAGCTTTCCCCGTCATCCAGTGTTACAGTAAATTTGATGATTTTAGTTCATTACAACAAGCAGAATTTCTAGCTGTACGTAACACCTTGTTGGGTTCATTTAGGTTTAACATCAAAATCCTACTAAATGAGTTACAGTTGAAGCTTTTCGAATCAATCACAAATTAATCAAACTCAAGTTTAACTTATAAACAAATTTAAACAAAATTATAACCAAATCAGAAGAAAATTAAAGCTAAAAAACATAATTATAAGTTGATAGCATATGCATGTAAGCATTTATAAAAAATCACAGAGAAAATGAGGATTGACAACTAGAATGAGAGATTGAGAGATCGAGAAAGAAAGATCGAGCGGAAAGAAAGAGAAAGAGATATTACCTCTTAGTGCACTTCAGTTCAAGCAGAAAGAAAACATTGATGCGTGCTTCATCTCAAATCCATAGTAGCCATTGAAGGAAGCTTCAAATCAACGGAGGCTTCAGAGCTCAATTCCATTGCAGCCATCGTGACTTCCAAAAATTTAAGAATCGAGTAAAAATTGATTAAGAGAATTAGTGAAAATTGTATAAAATAACAAACTAATAACCTAAATTAAATTGAATAGCTAGGGTTTGATTTAATTGTGCTCCATAGCAAATATTGACAAAAATTTGAGGCGTGTCTCTCCCAGAAGTCTCGCTCTCCACTCTCCCATTCTCGCCTCTCTCGCTTTATACACAGAAGTGTATAATTTCTGTTTCTGTTTTGTATAAAGCGAGAGAAAATTGTATATACACATGCAAAAATGTATATCTTCGTGTTATACACTTAATTATATAATTTACAAATATTTTACTTCAAATATTGCAGAGAAAAAGGCCAAAGAATTATACAATTGTGAATTATACAATTGCAGTGAAATACAATTTTTCTAGCTTTATACAACAGAAGTGTATATATTGTGTTTTTGTTTTTGTATAAAGCGAGAAAAACATATATCTTCTTGCTATACACTTATAATTATGCAATATACATACATTTTAATTCAATTCAACTGTATGCAAAGCTAATTATATAATTGCAGCGAAATAGGCCAGCGAATTATACAATTTAGGTCAGCGAATTATACAATTTAGGCCAACGAATTATACACTTTTATATGTATAGCGAATTATACAATTTTTATGTTTGCTATGGAGCGCAATTATGTAAAGTTTGCTATATTATACAAATATGATTTTTTTGTTTGCTATATGTGAAAGTTGCCCTAAGGTTAATTATCGCTAATAATAGCTTCAGATTACTATTTCGTCGCAATTATATTATTGCCGCTAAATAATTGCCACTGAATCCTACTTTTGTTGTAGTGTTGATTAAACTGTTTCCTTTTTCTTGTACAACTGTGAGTTCTAATTTGATTTCAATTTGAACTGAATTTGTTAACAAACAATTTTGTGAAAAATATGTTTGTAAGAAATCCTTTTTCCTTACATATATCAAAATTGGTAGTCCCATTAATAATTTCAAGATGTTAGATATCACAATTGAAAATATGAAAGTTCATCCCGATTCGTCTCGTCTCGATATATTGGCCGCTGTTTGTGAACATGCTTCTGAAATTCAAGAAGAAGAAGAAAATTATATTGTTGGTAAAAAGAGGAGGAAACAGAAAATCGTTTCAATGCCCCATGATATAAATGATCGAATCAACGAGTTAGAGAAAAAGGTAAGAGAGGTAAAATTTAGATAATGAAAAAAAATTATTACACGGATGCTAGTGAAAGTCACAATCTCTCTCCATACCAACAACACAAATCGTTGAGAAATTTCTAATAGATGATGAAGAAGAGTATCTGTGTATCTATAGTAATGGCAACAAAAGGAACTTCAAGAAAGTTCGAATTATTGATCCGTGTCTTGACATTGGTGAACTAGAATTGAGAAGATGGGAGATGAAAGAAATTGGATAAAAACAAGGAAAAATCTAAGATAAGTGTATTTTAAGTATTGAATGGGAATTGCACTACAATGCATATCCGTAGTGAAATCGAAAAGGATAATAAGATTCAAATCTGGGTTGTTCGAATGGATGACGATGAGTTGATTATTGTTCTTGTGAAACTCAAAGAAGAAGATGATGAAGAAGTTATCTTTGAAAAAAAAGATATATATTCTATATGTGTTATGATTTTGTTTTTTTATTTTATTTGAAATTTATTTTTTTTAGAAAAGGAAAAATAAAGTACTACCTACGCTTTAACTTTTTCTAAAAAGGAAAACATTATTTGCTTTCCATATTTTTGGTTTTTTTTCCTTATAGGAAAAGTTTAGAGATTTATAAATTGAAGATCTTAATCTCATAACATAACACAATATCATTCGCAATATAATCGTTTAAGAATCTTGTTTATGGAGAGATTTTCTCCTAAACATATTTATTTATTACACTCTCCATTTAAAAAAGAATGACTCTATTTTCTTTTTAATCTGTTTAAAAAAGAATGACCCCTTTCCTTTTTTGGCAACTCTTTAACTTTCCACGCGACATGTTTAAGACACAAGATTATTGGTATATTTGACATAACTTTGATTTAGAACCACAAGATTAAAAATTCTTCTTTCTTTTCTTAAACTCCGTTCCAAGTCAAACTAGACCATCCTTTTTGAAACGGAGGGAGTAGTTTTCAGTATGTAGATCGCTTGACCAAACAATATTAATAATGTCTTTAGTATGTTTTTATTTGTCATCTGATTTATCAATCATATGATTTACAATTTTAAGATTCTGGATGACATCCTAATCACTTTTGAACCCAACACTTTGTGCTGCACCCTGCAGATGGTTCTTGTTTTATCTTAGTTTTGCCTCTGCAAATTGGTTAGCTTTGGATGGAAATCGAATTTTCTTTTCACTCCATTATTGTTGTATTGATTTTTATATATATATATATATATATATATATATATATATATATATATATATATATATATATATATATATGTTAATTCAAACTTAAATATGTTTGAACATGAATTGTGGTTGGATAGAATATCAGTGAAATTGAAGATTTGTAAGTTAAAAAATACACAACTTGCTCAATTTAAATGGGATGACAAGGAACATCCTCCATGTTTATCGCACTCATTGGTTTCACAACCTTTTTTATAACCATTTCGTCGTCTAACAAATTTGTTTAGGTGAATACACCTCTTGTAGACGCGTAAGGGTTCAATAAAAAGACATAAAATGACTAAACTTGAATTTAATAGTCCATGTGGTAGTCTCTCATTGGAGATCATATTTAGGACCTCCGAATCAGTTTGTAGCTACTGAATTATGTGTTGTTAATCAATCATCAACCGTTTTTAACAACAACAATCACCTAACTAATAAGAAACTTTCATATATAAAGCTAAAAATGGAGTAGTTCAAATTTTTTGTTAAATCTCTCATAATTTCAGCAAAAAAAAAAAAGAAAAACAAAAAGAAGATGAACCGCAATGGTGAATGTGAATTCACATTCGAGTTTCATTCTTACCTAAAAACATAAAGGCATAATACATATATTGGACCTTAAACTTGACTCAATGTTTAACTTTGACCTTCAACTTTCCATAATGTACAAATAGACACTTTAATTATCCAACTTTTAAATAAATAAACACATGAGTCCTACATGACACAATACATGTAAGACACCACGTAGGACAAAAATGACATGTAGGACATGTGTGTCTATTTTTTCAACTTTATACAAGTTTAAGAGTATACTTGTGCACATTCAAAGTTGAAGGACATAAATGTGATCTGAAGCCAAGTTAAAGGGCATATTTAACTTGTGAATACTATTTGTTGCTTTTTTTTTCTATTTGAAGGCATTTAATGTAAATTCCAATTTTGAAATTTGCTAAAAATAGAAACTTTACATAATTGATTTTTAAATTATTATTTTGATTAGGTTTATTATTTACAGGAAAAAAAAATGAATCTACAGTTCTTTATTGCGTGCTCTGCACCACCTTGACATAAAATGACTATGATTTTTTAGGGAGGTGATTATTTCATATTTAAATAGTTAATGGGTAATAGGACTCCCGTATAGAATAAATGTGTAGTTGAGAATTGGATAATAGGTTGATGGGCATTTAACTATTTTCTCTTTCCAAAAAAATACTTTAAGTGGGAGTGTGAAAAATAAAGATGATTTTTTGGAGGTACAAAAAATAATTTAGATATTTAGTAGAACTTTCTAGAATTTGATAGAGTAAATATCTTTGATATTTATATTTAAGAAAATTCTAGATGTTTCTAGATAATTAGATATTTATAATAAAATATAGAATAATCTAGATTCTTAGAAGGTAAGAATACCTAGATTTTTTCAAATGTATCTAGGATGATTTCTAGAAGTATTTCTTCACTGGTATAAATAGGGATGACCATAGCCATATGTAACTAACCCACAAAAACTCAAATCAAATAGTCTTCTTTCATAACAAAGTTCTTTTTATCCAAGATACTCTTTCTCTCTTCTAGCTTCCTCTTCTTTACTTGAACCTTTCTATCTTAGTTAATGATCTTGGGTTAGTAGAACGGGTCTCTAATTAAACTTTTCTTCTGCTATTCTCTACAAAAATTTGAAAAGATTGAATTGGGCAAGAGCTCAAAGAAAACGCAAATGAATTAGGGTTAAAACCTTCATTTTATCTTCAGAAATAAAAAGGATGATTCTAATGAATCAGAGATGCACATACCTGCAATTCTTCTGGAATCTGATAATTTTCCTATTGATAGAAGAATTACATCATCTACAACTTGTTTTCTGATTCGTTGAAGTATATGAAAATCGAGTAGTATATATCTTGATTCAAATCCTTATCTTTTTGATGCTTAAATTCGAAATTTAGTATTGTTGCTGCTTTGTTTTGTAATTTTAGCTTTAATGGTGGAGCTGAGATCAGTGTCATCGCCGCCGTTGAAGCTAAAATTACAAAAGTACAAATTTTTGAATTCTAAGACCCAAAGGATGAAGGAACCGAATCAAGATACATATTACTCAATCTTCTTGTACGTATACAAATCAGAAAACAAGTTATCCACAGAAGAATTTCAAGTATTTGCGTCTCTGATTTATTAAAATCATCATTTTTATTTCTTGGATGTCACGATCCAAAATGAGTCGTGAGTGGCACCCACACTTAACTTCCTAGGTGGGCGAACCAAAGAATTCAACCTTAGCTTATATTTATTGTTCAACTTGCTGAATACAAACAACAATGAAGAAGTTAAATCTCATTAATGTATGAAACACAAATCTACTAAAGTCTATTAACTATCGATTCCCAAAACCTTAAAGTCACATCAAGGACATATTAGCCTTTGCAATTAATTTTGAATTCTGACATCATGGTCACAAAAGAGTTTCACACTATTGGTCACCCGCCCTCGCTCTTCTTTAGGTGCGAACCATATAAAATTGTTTGAATGTAGTAACTCTAAAATTACACAGTAGATATTAATTGTATTAGGCAAATTCGATGCAAACAACTTGTCTGAGAAGACTTTGGCTAGTAAAGTCGATCTATGGACTACTACCCACTATATTAACACCCTTTGTCACTAAGTTGAGCAATACATTTCTTTTTCCGAATAATTTCATTGTTAATTTACTTTCTCTAGGCCGTAAACAAACCCTAAAACTTTTGAATCAATGGTCTATAATCATCGATTTCATTGAGGTTCTATAATTAATTAATTACATTTTTTTCAAAACCTAATGTGAGGGGCCCCATGAGGATGTCTAATTGAACTATTTTTCTTTATCGATTGTCAATTTCTTAATCAAAAGTAATTGCAAAATTTACATAAACAACGACATTCATATATATATATATATATATATATATATATACCATTTCTTCAAACTCATCACTCTTGATTACTCAATTTATACTGTTTCGAGAATTCAAAGCTATCCATTCTTGATTTTCAGCTATAAAGGGCTTTCGCTATAACTCTATCTTTTACCGCTTGAAGAATTCAAAGCTATCCATTCTTGATTTTTGGCAGAAAAGGGGATGTCTTCATTCAGGTTAATATTTGTAAATGCAGTTTAGTCTTGTTGTTATGGTGAAGAGTTTCTTTAGAGATATATATGGTTGTTAATTTTGATTGATAACAAAAGGTGTATCCTTACTCAGGTGAAGATGGATTCAGAGGACGACTCTATTTCAAAGAGGAGTACAAGAGAAAAATCTTTAAAATATATGGTGGAGAGAATTGAAAAGAGGAACCACTTTAGTCTAAGTAGAAAAGATTAAAGATGGAGACTTCTGGAGGTGACAATAAAAATGTAGAAAACAATGGGAGGAGGAAGTTCTGTCCAGGAACTTCTGAGTCCACTATCATAATGAAGTCATTCCTCTAGAAGAGAAGGAACATTCTTTTGTCAAAGAAACACTTCCTTTAGTATTTCGATTTGAAGACGAGGAACCTCTCCCCCCAAAGAAAGAAAATGGGAACAGAAAATTGAATTTTTTTCCTGAAATGAACATGTGTATCTTGGAATCACATATTGAATTTACGAATCCATCAGTTTCATTAATGTAGAATGGATAACTAAGTGAATGTCAAATGAGTAGCTATTTTCTTGTTCTAGAAGAAAAAGTTGAACTCATCTGTACAGTTTGTTCATATGTGATAAGTCAAATTTGTTCATCTAGAACAAGACGGTGGTTCCCCATTTGACAGTTACTTAGTTGTCCTTTTTTCATCGGCGAACTGGATGGATTCGTAAATCAAATATGTGATTTCAAGATACACATGTTCATTTCAGAAAACGGATCTTTAATTTCCTTTTCTCATTCTTTTTTTTCTGGGGGAAGAGGTTTAGCGTCTTCAAACCTAAATATCAAAGGAAGTGTTTCTTTGACAAAAACATGTTCTTTCTCTTCTGGAGGAGTGAGTTTATTGATTATCGCAGTCCTTTTTATACGAAGATTTAAACATAAAAAAATTAAAGTCGAGCACGCATGTATCAAATGACTTGGTTGGCGCAGTGGTTACAAATTGGATGCTCAAGGTTGTTAGCTTGTTTTGATTCTTGAGTTTGATTCCCTCTGTACACATGAATTCTAGTTTCAAATCCAACTCTCCTCTTTCTACTTATTTATTTCAATATTTTACTTTATTTTCTTTTCTTTTATTTTTCTTTCTATGTTGATTGTCCTTTTTCCCTTTATGCCATTTTGCTAACTTTTTCTAAACAAAACTTTATCAAAAAGACTTTTCCTTCTTCCTTTTTTCTTTATTTGAAATAATTTTTATTTTGGTTTTCTAAATTTACTTATGCACTTATACTTTGTGTTGACAGCTAAAGTAGCACCCAATATCTTAAAATCTTAGATCCGCCATTGGCTCCGCGCTTCAGTAGTTTAAAAAAACCTCACTTCAACCTGCCCTGCCTAACCCTCAATTCATTTCACCTCGCCTAGCCTTAAACCCACCTTACCCCATTCACCCCACCCATTACCATCCCTATATGGGACTATTTCAAACCTGAAATTCAGCCAAATCTATCTAACCTATGTGTCTCAAAGGGAAATACTTAATATATAAACAAAAAATTGTTTGACAGGAATACAACGAATTATCGCATAAGATAATTACACTTGACATTTCAAGCTTATTACAATGTGACCAGTAAAATCTAGTCAGATTCAACTCACCAACAATTATTGTGATCGTGACCTTAAGTCGTACCCAGTAGCTTTTTCTATCCATTATTGAAGATACAAAATAACTATACAAATGATCAATTTTGGGAGCAATGAGATTGGAAATAAAGTTTATCAATGATCGATCTAGATAAGCTTCATCTATAATTTTATTCCGGATAATTCAAGATTTTCTTAAGTAGTCATCCAACCATGCTTGATGAATTCAACGTAGAGATAATGCTTATTATTATAAGAGGCGGAAAAATACATACAACACATTACTTAGGGTACGTTAGACTATAAGTACACTCATTCCCCTCGCTTGTAATTTATCTTATTCTCATCACAATAACTCTATTAATCCCTAACTAAAGCTCAGAGGCTCTCAAAATATTGTTTTCTAGTAATATCGTCAGATAATCACACCCCAAAAATATTCAATAAGAATAATTTCTTGTCTTATATCATTACTTTACAATGTATTGTTTTTACGTATCAAATTTGATCATTTACTTTAGCAAGTTATACAACATTAAGAATAATATAACATTTGTTCATAATATAATTCTCATGCGATTCAATTCTTATTATAAACCACTTGTTCAGGGGTGTACACACTAATGTGGTATGCACCATGTGTTTGAACACTTATGTAAATTTAGGGTGTTTTTGGTACGAAGGAAAATACTTTCTTGGAAAATAAATTGGAATCTGACTTATTTTTCCATTATGGTTGGTGAGTAGAAAATATTTTTTTGTATATGATTGGTAAATGATTTCGAATAAAAACTTGACCCAGACTCGGGATCCAACTTTTAAATTGAGATAATACTTCGACATCCCACCACAATGATTGATTCGGGACCCAGACCTAACACTTGACAAGAGACTCGAACTCGACACTCAATCTAATACCCGACTTTAATACTAAACTTGAAACCTCATCCCAACATCTGATTCGTGACTTAACTCAAAAATTAATTTTTAGTCCTCATTGGAAAACTGGCCCGACTCAATGCGAAACACAGAAGTTGGGTCTCGAATTGAGCTTGAGATTCAAGTCTCAAATCAAGAATCAATACTCCATCTGTCCATTTTTAATGGTCATGTTTTTCTTTTAGTAAGTCAATTTGACTAATTTTTAAAGTTAAATTAAATTATGTTAATTCGATAATTTTTTTTAAAAAATTATAAATTCAAAAACTATTCAAAAAATACTATAAATTGTAATCTTTTTTCATATCAATATGATGAAAATATACATCGTAAAATATTGGTCAAAGTTTTTATAGTTTGACGCTAAAAATTTCACATCGCGATCCTACATCCTGGATGAGACTGATACTCGATGACCATTACTGGCCTCGAGCGGACCCTTGGCCTAACTTACTTAAATCAATTGAAGAAAAAAATTACACTTATAATGATAAAATAACTTATCTCAACTGCATAACAAATAATGTCTTAAATATTTAAACATTCAACTTGGTTGAAATGGCAACCCAAGTCTTTAACATAAGAATGAAAATGTAAAGACTACTGAATTATTAACTGTCTATGAAGCCTCTAAACTGATTGAGATGAATATTGGGACAAACCCTACAACATTATATTGAACTAACTAGAAAGCAATAAAGGATGTCCTCCGGAGTACAAGGAGGCTCACCAACTGACTCTGGAGTGCTCAGCTGGATCAACGATGCGCTGGATGTCGATCCTCGTTTACCTATGTCTGCATCAACTGACATCTGTACATTGAATGTACGAGTATGTGAGTTGGATGCTAATACCACATAGGCTAGTAAGATATTCTAAAAGAAACACATACCTTGGATTTTCTCAACTAATGAATACTTACTAAACTCATTTCATTATAAAGTAGATAT
Organism: Solanum lycopersicum; assembly: GCF_036512215.1. Classification (NCBI taxonomy): domain Eukaryota; kingdom Viridiplantae; phylum Streptophyta; class Magnoliopsida; order Solanales; family Solanaceae; genus Solanum; species Solanum lycopersicum. The sequence continues at coordinate 8,974,223 of NC_090804.1, read as the reverse complement.
AATTAAGTGCAGAATAATGAAAAGCTATTTTCAAACATGCTAGAAACTCTGTGTGTATGCAAGATACAAGAAACTCTGGAATATATATAAAAATACAATGAACTGATGTATATGAAAATACAATAACTACTATGGGAGTTTTTCTAACCGAAAACCATAACATGAGAGATATAGTGATGATACATCAATCTACCCACGCTTCCAGCGTATCCTATCCCCCGCTAAAGGTATAAGACCTGAACTGCTTAATAGATCCACTAGCCTACTATTAAAAGGGTTCATCTAAAAAGTATGAACCTTTTCTGCCCATGGTGGTTACATGGTTTATAAAGGCTGTGAGTTGTCTGAACCCTCCCCATATTGGTGTTCAATACTACTCCAAAAAATATGCTTGCTCTTATGTTTTAAAAACATACTGATTCTGTGGTTGAGATAAGTGCTCAATATACTTAGCTCAAAGTTATCTTGAAAATCATAGTTTCCCTACTTGCTTCTTTTAGAAAGCTATAGTTCTTTTATGAAAACTTGAGCTAAGGCTCCTTGGAAATCAAGGTTTCCTTAATAATTAAATGTTAAAACATTTCAAGTCTCTTTAGGAATACTTAGTCCCCTTATACATTTGAAGAAAAGAATTTCGACTTCACTCTTTATTGAACTCAAAACTTTAAATAATTTCGACTTCACTCTTTACTGAACTCAAAACTTAAGTCTTAGAAAAAAGTTAAAATGTTTGTAAAAGATTTATAAAACTTGAAATGACTCCTCTGATATGACTCTTGATTTCTCTTAACGTTAATTATTAACTACTCTTCACTTGTCTCTTAACTGATACTTGAGTTGAGTTATGGATTCAAGGAATTAGATTCGTGTTTTGGAAAGATCTCATGATAATTTATGAATGGTACGACATAGCTAAACATGAGAAAAATCTGAATATCAGAATTTGAAGGTGGGTTCGTGACGCGGAGGAAAAAATTAATTTTGGTTCCAAAAATGTCTTTTGAGGCAGAACACCACTGAAGTTTCAAAACTGCGTGTTGGACGCGCGACGTGTGACTTGGTCCTAGTTTTGCCCGTCAAATTTTCTTCTTCATTTTTCTCCCCCAGTTCACCCAAATTGGTTCTTTTTTCTTAAATATCTTTTAGATACAAATATTCAGCAAATGTATCTAAGAACCTAACCAGAAATGACCCTATAATGCAACGTAACGAATTCAAAAAACTTCAAAAAGGGCATAACTTACCCGTACAAAGGCAAAATCGTGCAAACTTGGCGGCGTTGGAAAGACGTTCACAGGTCTTTCCGACCATATCTAGAAGTACCTCTTATTCATACTAAGCTAAAAGTTATGGTCATTTGAAAATGACCAGAACTCACTTTTAACTTAAAATTTTCCAGATTTTCCTTACACTTTCCAAAATTAACTATTTCCAGATTTTACACTTCCTTTTAGTTCTTATTAGTTGGGAGATGTTACAATATCTCCCACTCGGGAACATTCATCCTCGAATGAGGTCACTCCTACTATACTAAAGGTTGTAACTTCTATTTCAAACACCTAACAAGCAAATGTAACAAAAAACATGCTTACTCATAATTTAGATAGTACTAAGAAGAAAATCAGTACCTTGGTGTGCATTTTCTCTAGATTCAAGGAGATGTAGATATCTCCTTTTCATATCCTGCTCATCTTCCTAAGTAGCTTCTTCAAAAATTTGGTTCCTCCAAAGGACCTTGATTGCCACAACCTCCGTTGTTCTCAACTTGCGAACTTGACGATCTAAAATATGAACCAGAATATCTTCATAGGATAAAATATCCATAATTCCAACATTTTCAGTTGGTACAATCAATAAAGGATCACCCATGCACTTTTTCAACATAGATATGTGAAACATTGGATAAAATGCTGCTAACTCTTGGGGTAGATCCAACTCATAAACTACAATGCCAATTCTCTTGGAAATTCTACAAGGACCAATATATCGGGGACTAAGTTTCCGCTTCTTACCAAACCTCATAACACCCTTCATAGGTGAAACTTCTAGATATACCCAATCATCCACCTCAATCACCAATGACCTTCTTCTCACATCTGTGTAGGACTTCTGACGACTCTGCGCCATTTTCAATATCTCTTGGATAACATTTACCTTCTCAATTCTTCACCCACTTCGAACCACCCAATAGGAGATCTGTATTTTCTTTCTGATGAAGAGCTTCATATGGAGCCATTTGGATGCTCGAATGGTAAATGTTGTTGTAAGCGAACTCGATGAAAGGTAGGTGATCATCCCAATTCACCTTGCAATCAATTACACATGCTCTCAACATATCTTCTAAGGTTTGGATAGTACACTCCGCTCTTCCATCTGTATAAGGATGAAAAACAATACTTAAGTTCACGTAACCAAACCTTTCTGGAAAGATTTCCAGAATTGTGCAATGAATTGTGCACCTCCATCAGAAATGATTGAGACTGGGACTCCATGAAGTCTCACCACCAACTGAATGTATAACTTGCATAATACTCTACCAAATGAGTGGTCTTTACCAGCAAGAACTGGGCTGATTTTGTCATTCTATCGACAATCACTCAAATCAAATCATCCTGTCTGCGAGACATTGGAAACCCTGTGACGATGTCCATGTTAATAATCTCCCACTTCCATTCCAGTTCAATATTCTAAGCCAATCCTACATGCCTTTGGTGCTCCATTTTCATTTGTTGAAAATTTGGGCATTTGACAACAAATTCAGCAATGCCTTTCTTCATGCCTTCCCACCAATATACCTCTCTCAAATTGCGGTACATCTTTGTGGAACTCGGATGAATGGAATATCTAGAGATATGAGCTTCCTCCATGATCCTCTCTTGGAGTCCATCCACCCTAGGTACACAAAACCTACCTTGATACTTCGGCACACCATCTCTCCCTTGTTCAAAAGCCAAAACTCTTTGCTTATGAGCATTTGGCTTCAAGTCAAGAAAAATGATGTCTTGGTCTTTCTTCTGTTTCACTTTTGACACTAGTGATGACTCATCCCCATTGGTCACCACTTTCCCTTCTTCTATGGAATCCATAAGTCTTACTCTCAAGCGTGCAAGTCTGTGCACATGTTTTGCTAGTTCTTTCTTCTCTTCCTCAAGGTGGGTGGTACTACTCATAAACAACCTGCTTAAGGCATCAACAACCACATTAGCCTTTCCTGGGTGGTAAAGAATACTCATGTCATAATCCTTGAGTAATTCTAACCATTTCGTTTGTCTGAGATTGAGTTCAATCTGGGTGAACACATATTGTAAGCTCTTGCGGTCAGTTAAATATGTGAACATGAACACCATACAAGTAGTGAAGCCATAATTTTAAGGCAAAAAATACAGCAACCAACTCTAAGTCATGGGTTGTATAATTCTTATGAACCTTCAACTGTCTTGAGGAATAAACTATAAATTTGTCATTCTGCAATAATACATAACCCAAACCAACTCTAGATGCATCAAAATACACCGCAAAACCTTGAGTACCCTCCGATAAAGTCAAAACTGTGGCAGTAGTCAACCTCTTCTTTAATTCTTGAAAGCTTTTCACACAAGCTTCAGACAATTGAAACTTGATTGTTTTCCGAGTCAACTTTGTCAAAAGGGACGAAATGGACGAGAAAAATTCTACAAATCTTCTATAATAGCTAGCCAAACCCAAGAAACTCGTAATATCAGTCGGAGATATGGGTCTAGGTCAATTCTACACTGCGTCAATTTTTTGGTATCAACTCTAGTACCATCACCAGAAACTATGTAACCTAAGAATTCCAAAGACTCAAGCAAAAACTTACACTTAGAAAACTTGGCATACAACACTCTATCCTTCAGTCTTCAGTCTATAGAACTATTCTGAGATGACTAGCACGACCTTCTTCATTCCTTGAACAAATTACTATGTCATAAATAAAGAATATAACATACATATCTAAATAAAGTTTGAAGACTCATTCATAAGATCCATTAATGCTACTAGTGTATTTGATAAACCAAAGGATATGACTAAAAACTCATAATGCCAATATCTGGATTTGAAAGCTGTCTTTGGTATATCATATTCCCTTACTCTTAAATGATGGCAGCCTTATTTGAGGTCTATTTCAAGAAACAACAAGCACCCTGAAGCTGATAAGATCATCAATACTTGGATGAGGATATTTATTCTTGATGGTCAGCTTGTTAGTTGGCAGTAATTTATACACATCCTAAGGGAACCATCTTTCTTTCTCACAAACAAGATCGGAGCGCCCCAAGGTCAGACAGTTGGCAGAATAAAGTCTTTCTCTAAAAGTTCTTTTAAATGCTCTTTTAACTCTTTCAACTCTGCGGGTGCCATTCTATATGGCGGAATAGTGATGGGATGAGTATCTGGAAGAAGATCTATACCGAAATATGTATCTCTTTGAGGAGGGACTCCGGGAAGATCATCTGGAAATTCTTTCACTACTGGAACTAGCTGAATATGAGGTATCTCAACACTAGGGTCATTAACTAGGACTAAGTTATAGACACACTCCTTAGAAACTAGCTTCCTCGGCTTAAGATACAAAATAAATTGACCCTTAGGCATTGCTGAAATGCTTTTCCACTCTAGACTGGCTCATTTGAAAACTGAAACTTGACTACTCGAGTCCTACAATCAACTAAGGCATAACAAGTATGAATCCAGTCCATACTAAGAATGACATCGAAGTCTACCATATCTAACTAAACTAAGTCAACCATGGTACTCTTGTGATTGACGGAGACGGGACAATCACGGTAGACCCTTTCTGCTAGAATGGATTCACCAACAGGTGTGGAAACAAAGAATGGTTCACTAAGTTGCTCAGGAATAATGTCAAAGTTCATGACAACAGATGGAGTTACAAAACATAAACTCGCTCCTGGGTCTAGCAATTCATAAACAGTATAGTCAAAGACTTGAATCTTACCGGTGACAATGTATGGCAAATTCTCATGTTCTTGGTGATGTTTGAGAACATACAAGCGGTTTATTCCTTTGCCAGGACCAGAACTAGTTTCGTTGGGTGAATCCTTGTCTGGTGGAAAAACTGATGAAGACTGAGCTCTGTTTCCCCAATTACCACTATCTTGCTTGTTTTTTGGACACTTCCTCATGAAATCCCTAGTCTGACCAAACTTGAATCAACCCGTGGATGCCTCACGATAAACACCAGGATGATTTCTACCATACTTGGTGCAGGCAGGAGGCTTATATCTCATTGTGCCATACTACCTTGTGAATATGCAGGCTTAGCTCGGTGCATTAGCAGTTGATGGTGCTGACCCATTTTGTTTCTGAAACTCTGGCCGACTTGAACCACCTTTCTGCTGCTCAAACTCATTCCCAATCTTATCCTTCTCATATTTGTACTCTTCTCGGTCCCTCAAATTTTTCTCATCTACCTGTTGTACATAGATCATCAACCTCGAAATGTCCATATCTCCAATAAGCATTGAACTCGACCTTCATTGCTTGAAGAACGACCTAATCCAGCAGCGAACAATCTCATCATACTCCTCATGCCCTTAACCATCTCCGGAGCGTAACAAGATAGTTGGGTTAATTTCAACCCATACTCATGCACACTGAGCGAGTCCTGCTTAACGGTGAGAAACTTACGTACCTTGGCCTCTCTTTATTCTTGGGGAAATAAACGCCCCAAGAAATCCTCCTTAAAACAAGACCAACTCATAAGTGGTGCCTTTTCATCTCTACCCTCTTCTCACTGATCAAACCAAGTCTCGCAATGCCCTTGAGTTGAGAAGTAGCTAACTCAACTCTCTTAGTGTCAGGAACGTGCATCACCTCAAACACCTTTTTCAGTTCCTTAGTGAAGTTATCTGGGTCCTCAGTAGTGCTCGAACCAGTGAAACTTGGGCGATTCATCCTCAAGAATTCTCGAATCCTCAAAGTGTCAACCCCTTCTTATTGAGCTCCTCTTTGTTAACCAACCTGGTTAGTCACAGCTTAACTCAGCATCCTAATAGCCTCACGGAACTTAGCATTGGTAACTTCCCCTTGAGGTTGCACTTCAGGTTCATTGGGTAACTCTTGTTCCTGTGGTTCAACATTCCTCCTAGCCGGACGACCTCTTGGTGGTCTTCATGGAGGCATGTTTATCTAAAACACGTGTAAGCACGAATTAGACAGAGACTTTTAAAGATAAACTCTAGCGCACAAATGGAAATATGAAAGAAGTGAGAAATTCCTAAATGTTGTAGACTCCTAATAATAGATGTGGCACACTTCCTACCGATGACTAAGACATTACAAACATAGCTTCATAGACTCCCTTGGACTCTTAAACTCTGGGCTCTGATACCAAGTTTGTCATGCACCAAGCCTACACCCTTGGCAGGATTGGCACTCGGTGACCACTGCTGACCTCGAGAGGTTTCTTGGCCTGGCTTACTTAACTCAGCGAAGAAAAAATCACACTTAAAATGATAAAAGAACTTATCTCAACTTCATAAAAAAATAACTGGGAATGTCTTAAAATTTAGACAATCAACTTGCCCAAAATGGCAACCCAAGTATTTAACATAAGAATGAAAATGTAAAGAATACAAAACTTTTAACTATCTATGAAACTTCTAAACTGACCGAGATGAATGTTGGGACAAACCCCACAACATCCTATAAACTCTGTGTGTATAGGAAGATAGAAGAAACTCTAAAATGTATATAAAAATAGAATGAACTGATGTATATGAAAGTACAATAACTTCTTTGGGAGTTTCCCTAACTGACAACCATCACATAAAAGATATAGTGATGATACATCTATCCACCTCACGCTTCCATCACATCCTATACCTAACCAAAGGTATAAGACCTGAACTACTTAATGGATCTACTAGTCTACTATGAAAAGGGTTCATCTAAAAATTATGAACTTTTTCTACCCATGGTGTCTACATGGTTTATTGGTGATGTGAGTTGTCTGAACCCTTCCACATATTGGTGCTCAATACTACTCTAAAATATATGCTTGCTCATATGTTTTAAAACATACTGATTCTGTGGTTTTAAGATTAGTGCTCAAAATATATAGTTCAAAGCTATCTTGAAAATCATAGTTTCCCTATTTGCTTCTTTTAGAAAGCTATAGTTCTTTTTTCAAAAAACTTGGCCTAAGGCTCCTTGCAAATCAAAGTTTCTTTACTAGTTAAATGTTAAAATATTTCAAGTCTCTTTGGGAATACTTAGTCCCCTTATACATTTCAAGAAAAGAATTTCAACTTCACTCTCTACTGAACTCAAAACTTAAGTCTTAAAACAAAGTTAAAATATTTGTAAAAAACTTATGAAGACTTGAAATGACTCCTCTGATTTCACTCTCGATTTCTCTTTATATTGATTCTTAACTGCTCTTGACTTTAATCCTAACTGATCCTTGAATTGAATTATGGATTCAAGGAATTAGATTCGTGTTTGAAAATATCTCATGATATTTAGTAATGATTCTAGATAGCTAAACATGAGAAAAATTCGAAAATCAGAATTTGAGGGTGGGCCTGTGATGTAGAGGCATAATTTAGTTTTGATTCAAAAACATATTTTGAGGCAGAATACCTTGTGTAAGCTCCGCGACCCGGAGATGAAATTTTAAAATTGCGTGTTGGACGCGTGACGCGGTGTCGGATCTCAGTTTCGCCCTTCGAATTTTCTTCTTCATTTCCCCCCTAATTCACCCAAACTCGGTTCTTTTTCTTAAATGTCTTTTAGATACATATACCCATCAAATGTAGCTTAGAATATAACCCGAAACGACCCCATAATGTGATGTAATGAATTCAAAAAACTTTACAACTCAAGCAATTCAAGAACAACAATGAATTCAAGAAAGGGTATCAAGATATCAATATTCTAATGATTTTAAGACGGATCCAAACTGAAATAATATGCTTGACATGTGGGAGAACAACCCCAACGTTATAAGAGCCTCACATACCTTTTTGAAGCAAGTTTCTTAGCGAAAACCAATTTTCTTTGTTGATCTTGATGATTTTGCCCTTTTCCCGTTCTTCTTTTCTCCTAAGTCCTAGCGTGAAAATTCTAATTTTCTAAAACTGAACAAGTTCAGTCTTTACCAGTATTAAACTCCTAAAAACTAAACAAAATAATAGAGTAGCTAAAAGACCAAAATACCTAAAAATACCGGATTGGACATTTTCTTAATTTGATAGCCCAACTTCAAAAGGGCATAACTTACTCATACAGAGTCGAAATCACTCAAACTTGGTGGGTTGGAAACTTCGTTCTAAGTGTTTTCTAACCATATATGGAAATACCTCTAACTCATCCCGAGCTAAAATTTATGGTCATTTTAAAATGACCAAAACTCACTTTTAACTTAAAATTTTCCAGATTTTCGTTACACTTTCTAAAATTAACTAGTTCCAGATTTTACACTTACTTTTAGTTCTTTCTAGTTGTGAGACGTTACAAAACTCATGACAATTAATTGTGGACGGGGGGGGGGGGGGGGTAGTAAGATATTACTTGATTAGTATTGGAAATCAACGACCCGAAACATAAGTTACAATAGAAAGTAGTTGTGGTATGAGGATCAAAATGATTTTGGAAAATGTTTTCCTTACTTCTTTAAGGACATTTATTTTTCTTAAATCTGAAAATAAAAACAGTTGATTTGGAAAATATTTCCTAAACATTTAATTCAACCAAACATGAGAAAACTAGAAAATATTTTTCTTCATACCAAACACACCCTTAGAAATGGATTATAAAGGTAGACTATCATTGGTGAGATTTCATACCGACTACAAACTACATAAATTAATAATTATTCAAAGGTGAAAAAACTTTAAGATCAACCAGGTTAAAAACTCTTTGAATAAATACATCCTTATTATCACGAAGGAGAAACATAGTTGAATTAAAGTGATTATTGTTCTAAGAGCACATTCAATCCTCAACCTCAAAAGACTGCTCTCTTCCTCATCATCCTGGAAAAAGATAAATTAAATCAAAGTGAGAGTAGATATTAGGTATTATATTTAACTAATACCTCCTCTGTCCCAATTTATTTGAGTCACTTTCCGTTTTAGTTCATCCATAAAAGAATATAATATTGTTATATTTGATTAAAATTTAACTTTAAGATGTTCATTTTATTCTTAATGAAATAATTTACGATCATATAAATATATATAACTTAATTTAAATCATAAATTTCAAAAAGAAAAAATATTTCTTTCTTAAATTTCGTGCTAAGTTAGACAAACTCAATAAAATAAGACGAAAGGAGTATAAATTATTGAACCTTTCACATAGTAAGAAATTTATCATTTTTGCAAGCATCACTTCATAACTTTAGGGATCCATCTAATTCATAATTTATAAAATGTTGGGCTGTTATATTGCCAGAGAGCATAACCTGTAGTGTTTCTTTCCTTTATTTTATAACTCTCTAGTTCTAGCTTTCCACATGATTTATTTAATATTACAAGATTAAACATTATTTGATAGATTCTACTTACTTTAAATTAAGAATACTAAATTAATTTTTTTTTAATTTTTAAAAAATTATTTCAGGTTAAAATCAAACAATAAATTTAAACTTAGGTAGTACGTGATTAGACCTCAAATATATTTTTAAGTAAATAAGTGAATTTGTCATTTATTTATTTTTGTTAGATATGTAAGCATAATATTTTTATCTAAACAATTTATTATTAAATTAGAAAATAAAAATTGATAATGGGAAAAACAATGGAAGTAAAAGAAAACACAAAAAAGAGGGTGAAAAAAAGATTGTGTTACCTCAATGAAAGTCGTGTTGAGAAGCATCCCAGAGAAAGCAATGATATTTACAGTAATTATTATGATATTCAAAGATTCAAAAACATCACTAAGTTTTACCATTATATCTTTTTTTAGATGCAAGTGAGGTTCTGTTGACACTCAATTTTGGCCTAACATTTTCAAAATCCGTGACTTTATTTATTTAATAGTTCAAAATATTTTTTTTATAATTTTAAATAAGTTTATCGATAAATTTTTTTATTTATCAAAATTTGGATTATTTTTAGGTAACATTAAAATTAAATTTTTACATGCTATTAGTTATGTTCATTATATTTTGTTAATATTTATTTTATTTGTTATATCGGTTAATTTGTTATATCGGTTAATATTCATTTTGATATTTCATACAGTTTAAAATTCATTCAAATACGAATACAATTTCATACAAAAAAATTTTATGAGCCAATAATTTTTGTGTCACAATCTCAAGCCCATAACTTAGGCCGATTTTTAAGAATTTCCTATACATAAAATAATTGGCTCACTAGGTTAAAGGGTGGTGAAAAATAAAATTAGAGTTGATGTGTAATTTTCAGAGTGAATAAGGGTATATTTTTCTCCTTTTTGAGCCGCCAAGGTCTCACCAGCAACAACAAACCTTCACCACCAAAGCTGCCAACAAACAACTCCATCTCCGCCACCTTTCCAACCCATTTTCTGGTGAGCTTCCACCACCGAACCAGCCAACAAAAACACCAATAAAACCTCATCCCATTTCTTCATTTTCTCACGCGATTGTAGCAAAAAACTGGATAGCTAGCTCCAGAGGCGAACCCAGGATTTAAAGACCTTGAGTGCACCAATATAAACATAGATCAAATATGAGGTCTAAGCAGCACTTAGAATAAAAATAATAAAAACAAGCTTAAGTGGGATTCAAACCCTGGTCTAGAGGGTGATATCTCTAGCTTCTACTTATTGCACAAGGGCACTTCTATGTTTTTATGGGTGCAATATTAACTATATCTTAATTTCTACCAGTTTTTCAAATTAGATATACATATATACATATGATTTTTTTGAAGTTACCGGGTGCACGTGCACCCCTCCATATAATGTGGGTCCTCCCTTGGCCAGCTTCGACCATAAATCATCACCTGAAACAACCTCCAAACCCACCGACCTATTTGGAACCGCCACCAAACGAACCAAAAGATCCCCTAAACCCCACCAAAAAAACCCCAAACAACAACAAAGAATCCGGAGAAATCAAAACCCCATCACTAAAACTCTGTTTTCCTTCGCCAATACCCTCCCTAAATGATCAACAACTCCATTAGATCTCACTCGAACCGGCAAGCTCAGAAACCCACGAGCTCAATTTTTTTTGCAGGTATTGAGCGAGGTTTCAAGCTCCAGAACAGCAGAAATAGAAACTCCACATCGGAGAATGGTCGATGAAATAGACGGACCCCTGCTGCTGCTCTGAGCTCCAGCGAACAACAAATGATTGTTTTCTATGGTTTATTGGTCTATTAGTTAAGTATCATCTTACACGTTTTGTATTAGTTTCATATGATTGTTGTCAAGGGTTTACTGGTGTATTTTTATCTTAATTTGTTTGTTAGTTCACCCAATAGTTAAAATGACCAATGAAATAATCTTCCATCGATTTTAGAGGTCTTACTAATATTAAATAGGGAAATTTAGTTTAGGTTGATATATTTTGTCTATTAAAAATGACCGATGAAGAAATTACCGTCCATTTCCAAGGCCTCCCATGTTATTCGTATTTATTTAGTAGTAAAACTTTTACTAAGAGTCTTTACAGGTACACAGAGCTGCTTTCCAATAAAGTTATTCGAATTAAATTCGAAATATATTCAGTATGCATTATTTTGTATATATTGATGTTAGGCAAACCTAAGGCCGATTCTTACATTATTAGTTTATTTTATTATTTATGTATATTATATGTTGATTGTACCGTATCGTTTTATCTTCTCAATTTAAAAAAATGAATTCATACAGGACCCACATTTATGGCTTTCGAAGGATGCCTAACACTTTTCGTTCGAAATAACATGAACCCTTATCTAGAATCTAATGGTTTTGTAGATCACTTTAATTGGTTTTCTAGTTTTTCCTAAAATTAGGTGGTGACTCCTTTTGAAATTTGTTTATTCTTTAAATTCATTAAAATTGAGTTTATTGATCATTTTTGAGTCATCACGACGTTTTGCCCAATTTGAATTGACTAGGAACATAAACAGGTCCACCACCAACATCTTATCTCTCATTGAAGATACCCTCAACTACATTGCAAAAGTTTCTCTGTGTCGCTGTTAGGTTGTGGACTCCTTTGTCTCAATATTTAATTTCACCAGTAATATAAGTGGGAAAAGGGTTAAAATTATCCCTCAACTTTGTTTTATTGGTTAATTTTACCCGTATTGTTAAAATCAAGTTATATTTGCCCATAACGTCAATAAACTTAACAATTATACCCCTCTTTTCACGGAAAGCCCCAAATCAATAAAAATTATCCAATTTATTTAAATTAACCAATTTAACCTGAACCGATCCACTCAATAAATTAATCCATGTCGGGTCGGGTTGAAATTGGATAATTAAAATAAAATCGGATAATTTTGATTGATTTGGGTCTTTCCATCCAAGGAGGAATATATTTGTTAAGTTTATTGACGGTAAGGGTAAAAATAACTTGCTTTTAACGATAAGGGTAAAGTCAACCAATAAATCAAAGGTGAGGGGGTAATTTTGACCCTTTTCACTTACTTAAAACATCTTCGTGTCGCAAACTTGTTCCATGATGGTGACTTTCCTCATGTTTAGCTATCTAAAATCATTTCTAAACATCACGAGGCATTTCCTATCACAAATCATAACCCTTGATTCCATAATTTAATTCAATGAGAGTTAAGAGTCAATTCAAGTAAAGTTAAGAGTCAAGTCAAGAGAAGTTTATCCAAGTTTTCATTGGTCTTTTACAAATGCTTTAACTTTGTTTCAAGACTTAAAGTTCAAGATGAGTTAAGGAAAAGTTTAGTTTTAAAGTTCATTTCTTTAAAAGTATATATGTGAACTAATTATTCCCAAAGAGATTTAAAATGTTTTCACATTTAAATAAGAACGAAAACTATGATTTCCAAAGAGCCTTCAGGCTAGTCTTCATAAAAGAGTAATCGCTTTCTAAATGAAACAAGAGAGGAAACTTTGATTTTCAAGGTAGCCTTTGAGCTATGTTTTTGAGCACTAATCTCAAATCACAGAAGGAAGTATGTCTTAAATATAAGAGTTAATATTATGTTATTTTTGGGAGTAGTATTGAGCACCGATATAGGGAAGAGTTTAGACAACTCATATCCCCCATAAACTATTTCGCCACCACAGATAGAAAAGTGTCATACTTTTTAGATGATTCCTTTAGTGCTTTTTAGCATAGACTAGTGGATCCACTTCGTAGTTCATGTTCTATAATAATGGAATGGTATAGGATGACCTTGGTAACGTGAGACAACACGTTGTATCATAACAATAACTTTTATGTGATGGTTGTCGGTTAGAGAAACTCCCACAAAAGGTAATTGTATTTTATATACACCATTTATTTGTATTTTAAATACATCTAAAATTTATATTGTATCTTTTCATACATACAAAGTTGATATAATGTTTTAAATTGATTTTCTTTATATTACACTTGTTTTAAATTGCTTAATATTTAAATGAGTTTAGTCATGTAGAGTTGAGTTGAGTCAGGTAAGTTCTTTGGATTTCCTTTCAAGTCTATATTTGTGTTTTAGTATTTCAACTCGCATACTCGTACATTCAATGTACTGATGTCAGTTGATCTTCATTGTATTATGATGTAGACACAGGTAACTAGGATTGACATCCTAGCGCACTGTTTGTCCCAACCTCCATCTTAGTTGTTTTAGAGGTTTCATAGATAGTTAATTAGTTATGAGTCTTTCAGCTTTGCATTTCAGATGTTTTGCTACGAGACTAGAATAACCATTTTGGCGAAGATATATTTATTTATGTTATTGCATGACCTTATCTTTGTTGAGTTCAAGTCTTCCGTTGAGTAAGTAAGTCAGGCCAAGGGTTCTCTTGGGCCAGTAATGGTTCTTGAGTGATAGTCCCTCCTAAGGTGTAGGCTCGAGGAGGGAAAGTTGAGCAACACATTTTTTTTCAAACTAATTACGTTGTTAATTTACTTTCTGTAGGCCGTAAACAAACCCTCTATAATCATCAATTTCATTGAGGGTCTATAATTATCGCATTTCTTATTTTATTAAAACCTAATGTGAGGGGCCCCATGAGGATGTCCATAATTGAAATACTTTTCTTTATCGATCATCAATTTCTTACTCAAAAGTAATGCAAAATTTACATAAATAGTGACATTCAAAAGTATTAAAGTTATAACTAAAGGATATGAACTAAACTTAGCTAAAGTGGATCTCACAAATTTGAAAAAGTTGTACAATAATTAAATTAAAATAGAATAAAAAATATTTACTTATTTTATCAAAAAATACCCTTGCAACAAATTTTGACAATTCACCTGACACGGTTGAAAAAGTTAATGTTCACACGATTCATTAGAATATTCTAAAATCTATCACAAAATGCACGCACTTTACATAAAAAATTTCTCTCACGCATAAGAGGATATTCTAAGTCATGCTTTTGTTATGATGTTACTCTATCTCGCTCTATTTATATTTGTGTCTATGCACTCCATTTATTGAAACTCATCACTCTTGATTACTTAGTTTATACCATTTCGAGGATTCAAAGCTATCCATTCTTGAGTTTCCAGCAGAAAAAAGGGCTTTCGCAATTACTCTAATTTTTACCGTTTGAAGAATTCAAAGCTATCAATTCTTGATTTTTCGACAAAAAAGGAGATGTCTTCATTCAGGTTAATATTTGTAAATGCAGTTTCATCTTGTTGGTATAGGGAAGAGTTTCTTAATATATATATATATATATATATATGGTTCTCAATTTTGATTGATTACAAAAGGTGTATTTTTACTCAGGTGAGGAAGATGGATTCAGAGGACGAATCATTTTCAAAGAGGAGTACAAGACGAAAATCTTTAACATATATGAATGAGATAATTGAAAAGAGGAACAGGTTGATTATAAGTGGAAAATAAAAAAGATGGAGACTTCTGGAGGTGACAAAAGAAATGTGGAAAACAATGGGAGGTGAAAGTTCAGTCCAGGAACTTTTGAGTCCAGCAGAAACTTCAGAGTCCACTATCATAATGAAGTCGTTCCTGTAGAAGAGAAGAACATGATTTTGTCAAAGAAACACTTTCTTTAATATTTTGATTTGAAAACGAGGAATCTCTCCCCCAGAGAAAGAAAAATGGAAAAAGAAAATTGAAGATCTATTTTCTGAAATAAACATGTGTATTATGGAATGACATATTGAATTACGAATTCATCAGTTTCGCCAATGTAGAATGGATAACTAAGTGAGTATCAAATGGGTAACCATCGTCTTTGTCCTAGATGAAAAAATTGGACTCATATGTTAAGTTTGTTCATATGTGATAAAGTATTATAAAACATCTATTTAATAAATGCTAGATATTAATCACATCATATTATACTAAATACTAAAAGTGGGAAGGTGTTATGTCAAAATTTTATTATTATTAATATAAGTGATGTTTATTGTTATTAAAATTAGTATTACAATTTTTTTTATTATTATAATATAATACTAATACTAATAATAATAATAATAATAATAATAATAATAATAATAGGGAAACGCCAAAACTTATAAAATTGAATTACAAAATATTCCTTATAAGAAATTAAATTAAATTTTTACCCTTAATCTTAATAATATTCGTATATTACTTGGTACTAAATAATAAATTAACCTATACTAATAAATGAATCAAATTAATTAAATGATAAACTGATTAACCCTTTACTTTTTACTGTTAAAAATTACTTCCTACATGCATGTTATATGCTAAAAAACGTTTTTAGGTAGAAGTTTACTAAATGGTGAATTATTAGTTTAATGAATGTATGCATTGAAAAGAAAATGTTTTCACCTTTTCACCTCCTATTATTTTGAAAGTTAAAGAGTCACATATATTTAGTGAATATTTTGAGTCTTTCTTATCTGCATATTTTCCTTAAAATTGTCAATTATCCAAATTTAATTGATGATAACTATCAGATCTTCTCACCAATGACATATTTATCCATAATGAAATGGTAAATCAACAATATCTATACTATCTTAAAAGCATGGACTCTCTAACTTGAATGTTAAATTACTATAATGTCCCTAACTTAAAACACCAATATATATCTATTTGAATCACATATATTCATTTGAAAGGTTATGATTTTTCAGATAAGCTGTGACTTTTCCAAATGGTACTATAATGCCCCTAACTTAAAACACCAATACATATATCTATTTGAATCATATATTCGTTTGAAAGGTTATGATTTTTCAGATAAGTTGTGACTTTTCCAAGGGGTTGTCACTTTTTCAAAGGGTTATTACTCTTCAGAAAAGACAGAATAAGTATCTGGTCATAATACCTTTTTGGCTATAACACTACTAAAAAAAGGGCAAAAAGAGACCTAGAAAAGGAGACCTCAAAATTAGGTCATAATAAGAGACCTCATGAGGTCTCTATTTGTATCAATAATTTTTTAATTTTTTTAAAGTAGGAGATACCTTGTGAGGTCAATTTCATGAATCTATTTTTCCCTATAACGGACTTATTTTAATTCTTTAAATTTTTAGTCTGATTCCCATAAAATTAGAGACCTCATGAGGTCTCTACTTGTTAAATTAAAAATAATAATTTAATTTAATTAAAAAATTAAAATATGAGAGACTTCGTGAGGTCTCTTAAAACACAAATATGAAAACCCTAGTCAAATTTATCTCTCTCTTACTCCTCTCTCTCTCTCTCTCTCTCTCCCATCGTCCTATCTCCTTTAACCAGACGCGGCTCCTTTCATCTTCCTCTCTCCGCTTTTATCTTCTCCATCTCCAGATGCGAAGTCGGGCCGCGCGCCTCCATCTCCGCCTTTATCTTCTCCTAATGGGAAAGTTGTGCTGCCTCCATCTCCGCCATCTGCAGTCGGGCCTCAGCAGCTGGAGGTCGCGCTGCCTCCATCTCCGCCGGGTCATGCAGCATCATCAGTAGGTCAGCGCCTTCCTTCCCTTTGACTCCAGGTGAACTTTTTGAACAAAATAGTTGATTTTCGTAATTCTAAGTGCTTAAAATAATTAAAAAGTAGTAAGAAGATTGAATGTTACCTTGTTGTATTAGTGCCGACATTAGTAATTTGATCATTCTTAATGTGATTATCTTTGAAATTTTGAAAAGAATTTGTGTCATATAGACATGTTTTCGTACTGTTCACAATATGCAATCGTCGTGTATCAATGGCATATTTTGTCTATGGAACTACAATAGAGATGTCGCTATTTGCAATCCTTTCATAAAGAACATGTATTTCTTCCTAAAGTACCAGATACTGAAAATGTTTCCCAATCAATAATAATTAGTAATTACCTCTCCAATTTTGATTCCACTGTCAATAAACATAAAGTATTAATGAGGTACATGATTTTCTTTGAAAATAAGTTAGTACATGAGATCAAATACTTGATTTTCACCGTTGGAGTTCAAACTCTATTTTTCTAGTGTTAACTTTTATTCCTCTTTTCTTGCTAGGCCAATAAGGAAGCTCAACATCTAAAAAAGTTGATACAAGATTATACTTCTTCTTTAATCAAAGTAGGAGATAAGGTATGAGAATTCTAAATTTAATAAAGTTAAAGTACAATTGTTTTCTATAATATGTGTTGTAACCATCTAATATTGATACTTAGCTTTAAATATGTGTTGACACTTAACTTTAAATTTAGAAATAATTATTTGTTAAGCTTAAGTACCAACACTAGCTGATCCTATTGAAGACAAAATTGATTTTCTTTTGAATATGAATTTGTGTCCATCTAGTGTTGACACTTAGCTTTAAATTTAGAAATAATATATTTGTTAAGCATAAGTACCAACACTAGTTGATCCTATTGATGACAAAATTGATTTTATTTGAAAATCAATTTGTGTCCATCTAGTGTTGACACTTAGCTTTAAATTTTAGAAATAATTATTTGTTAAGCATAAGTACCAACACTAGTTGATCCTATTGATGAGGTCCATCTAGTGTTGACACTTAGGTTTAAATTTAGAAACAATATATTTGTTAAGCATTAGTACCAACACTAGTTGATCCTATTGATGTCAAATTTGTGACTATCGTGTTAGTATTACGGTAAAACTAAACTAATTAAACTTAGAAAATTATTAAGTTGTTTAGTAAGTTAAACTTGTTACTATAGTATTAGAAATTAAGTTAAAAATAAACTAGTTAGACTTAGAAAGTTGTTAAGTTGGTTAATAAGTTACATTGGTGACTATAGTGTTGGAATTAAGTCAAAACTAAACTAATTAGACTTAGAAATTTGTTAAGTTGGTTAATTAGTTAATTTGTTACTATAGTGTTGAATTAAGTTAAAGCTAAACTAATTAGACTTAGAAATTTGTTAAGTTGGTCAATAAGTTAAACTTATTACTATAGTATTAGAATTAAGTTAAAACTAGACTAATTAGACTTAGAGCCTGTTTGGCTCAGCTTAAAAGCTGGTCAAACTGACTTAAAAGCTAGTTTTTGACTTATTTAGTTGTTTGACAATACTCAAAACAGCTTATTTTAAGTTTGAAAAAAAACTTATTTTAAGCCAAAAGTTAAAAGCTGGGGTAGGAGTGCTTTTTTTTTTCCAGCTTATAAGCTGTTTTAAGTTGACTACATTTTTACTTTTTTGCCCTTAATATTTTTATACAATCTCCAAATTACCCACATAACCCTAACATCTCTTTCTTCTATTTTTTCCTTTTCACGTGTGGATGATAGACGATTACTATTACTAATGAATGAAAATAAAATAAATCTTAAATCTTTCAAGCGATCTATTCAAATTATATATTATTAAAATGTAAAATAAGTTGCACATATAACTTAAATAATAAATTATATTCCTCTTATAAATAATTTGTGATAATAAAGAAATATGTGAATGATAGACAATTATTATTACCTATGGATGAAACTAAAATAAAATTTTAAATCGTTCTTTAATCTATTCAAATTATATATCTTTAAAATCTATAATAAGTTTATATTCTTCTTGTAAATGATTGTGATGAGAAAGAAATATGTGAATGATAGCAATATATAATTATTTATGGCTGTAAAATATAAATTAATTAACTTTTATTATGTTAACAGCTTTTAAGGGTATTTCAGACATTGTGATTTAAAAAGCTGTTTATCAGCACTTATTTCCCAAACACATCAACAACTTTTTTTTTAACTTCAGCACTTATATCCAAACGCATAACTGCTTATTTTAAAAATAAGTTTTAGCACTTTCAAAAGTACTTTTTTAAAGCTGCTTTTAATAAGCCCATCCAAATGGGCCCTTAGAAATTTGTTAAGTTAGTTAATAAGTTAAATTTGTGATTATAGTGTTAGAATTAATTTAAAACTAAACTAATTAGACTTAGAAATTTGTTAAGTTGGTGAATAAGTTAAACCTGTTACTATAGTATTAGAATTAAGTTAAAACTAGACTAATTAGGCTTAGAAATTTGCTTAGTTGGTTAATAAGTTAAATTTGTGATTATAGTGTTAGAATTAAGTTAAAACTAAACTAATTAGACTTAGAAATTTGTTAAGTTGGTCAATAAGTTAAACTTGTTACTATAGTATTAGAATTAAGTTAAAACTAGACTAATTAGTCTTAGAAATTTGTTAAGTTGGTTAATAAGTTAAATTCATTTGCACAAGGCCTCATTAACCAATCCCTACTAGTATTGTTACAATTTATTTTCAGTAAATTATTACATAATGTAGTGCTTGATAAATTTAATTTTATGATTCTTATGTATATGGATCATAGTTGGATGTATAATTTGACTAATTTTGGTCGAATGAGGCTAAGACCTGAATTTGTAGAAGGTGTCACTGATTTGTAGACTATGCAAAGACATTAGATCCTTTTCAACGTAGTGGTGGATTATGTGTCCTTGTAATAAATGTCAATGTTTAAATTATGAAAAAACTGATATTGTTGAGCTTCATATCTATCAAAATGGGTTTAAAAAGTAATACATTGTATGAACTAGTCATGGAGAAATTGATAATAACTTTGATGTATTTCAACATTATGTTCCTGGTGAAAGTAGTAGCACTGTGAATTCTAATGCACAAAATTATAGAATGGATGACATGGTTCAAGATGCTTTTGGTGTGTATTTTGATTTTGATTTTGCTAATCAAGGTGAAGAAGCTCCTAATGCTGAATGTAAAATTTTCTTTAGACAATTGGAAGGTGCTAGTCGGCCTTTATATGAGGGGAGTCCACACTCGCAGTTGTCTATTGCGGTTAGATTATTAAGTATCAAATCAGAATGGAATGTTCCTCAAGGGGCAATGGACTCTGTGATTGACCTTATTCATGATTTAGTTTACCCAAATCTAGAGATACCTGATAATTTCTAAGGCAAAGAGGTTGGCATCAAAGTTAGGAATGTCATCGATGAGAATTTATTGTTGTGAAAATGGTTGCATGTTATACTATAATGATGATATTGATCTAGAATCGTGTAAGTTTTGTGGAAAATATCGTTATATGAAGACTTCTAATGGGAAGAAAGTTCCTATTAAGGCGATGCATTACTTACCTCTTATACCAAGATTAAAGAGGTTGTATGCGTCTAATAGATCTGCTCCTCATATGAGATGGCACCATGAAAATAGATGACCACCTGGAGTTATGTGTCATCCATCTGATAGAGAGGCTTGAAAGCATTTTGATAGAACATATCCACAATTTGCAGCCGAACCACGGAACATTAGATTGAGTTTATGTTCAAAAGAAGAACATAACACAATTTGCAGCTTAACCACATAACAAGTTTGGGAGAGGGTTCAAAACTTTCCAAAGTTCACAGAAGAACAACCCTACAAATTTGATGAATATGGTGTTGCACATAACTGGACAAAATAAGCATATTTTGGGAGTTACCATATTGGAAGGACTATATTCTTCGTCATACTCTTGATGTCAAATATATTGAAAAAAATTACTTTGATAATTTATTTAACATAGTAATGGATGTCACTGGCAAGACAAAAGATAATGTTGAAGCTAGAATAGACTTACCGGAATATTGCAGGCGAAAATAGTTATGGTTGCAAGAGAAACTGAACAACAAGTTCTTCAAGCCTAAGGCTAGTTATTCATTTACAATGGATCAAAAGCGTAAAATTTGTGAATGGGTCGAGCAACTTAAGATGTCTGCTGGACATGCTTCAAATTTAAGAAAATGTGTCGATATGGAGCATGGAAAATTACACTGTATGAGAAGTCATGATTGTCATGTCTTCATGGAAACATTACTCCCCATTGCATTTAGAGGCTTGCCCGATAGAATTTGGAAACCTATGACTAAAATCAGTTTGTTCTTCAAGGACTTGTGTTCTAATACGTTAAGGGAAGACAACCTAGTTCAGATGGATCAGAATATTCCTGTGATTACAAATAAGATGGAGAAGATTCTTCCACCTGGATTTTTCGATGTGATGGAGCATCTTCCTGTACATCTAGTGCATGAAGCATGTCTCGGAGGTCCGATTCAATATAGATGGATGTATCCATTTGAGAGGTAAATATTTAACTATTAATATTTTTATATCAATATGTTGTTTAAATCAATGATAACAATCTATAATGTAGGAATATTGGAAAGTCTAAACGGGGCATGAAATAAAATCATAGAGTTGAAGACTTATTGGTCAATTCCATCTTGGTAGGGAGATAACTAATTTTAGTTCTTATTACTTTAAAAGAAGTGTGTCATGCTTTCAAAATAGACCCAATTGCCATGACGATGGTGGTGAGACTATGAAGTCACTATCAATTTTCAATCACTCCGGCAAAGGTTCAAAAAAACTCACAAGGAGGAATCTTAATGCCATTGAGTTGCAGTCTGCATCTACACATGTCTTATTGAATTGCCCACAAGTTAAACCATTTGTTAAGTAAGTTTTTTCTTGCATTAAAATATGTAATTAGAAGACAACAATTAACTCAATATCCATCTTCTTTGACAATTACTTTGTGCATTTATATGGCAGCGAAAGAGTATTCGAGCATTTCTCAAAGTGGTTTCAAGATTACATACGCCTTATAATATTTTCATAATACTGTTATTATTAAATAAATTTATATTTATTTGATGCTAATTTCCTAATTTTTAAATATTTATAGATTTATGACACAAAAAATGGTCAATTTGACCAATTTTTAAAGGACATTTCTTGGGGACCCATCAAGACTTATTCAATGAATAAGTATTTTGTTAATGGTTTTAAATTCACTAGTGAAGAATACTCCAAATATGAAAAAACTAACAGTAGTGGAGTTTGGGTGAAAGGTGGTAATGGAAATCTAGAAGGAGTTGATTATTATGAGGTACTCAAGGAGGTTTTGGAAATGGAGTATTCCGGTTGGCCAACAAAAGAAATTGTATTGTTTAGATGCAAGTGGTTTGATACAACCCCAAAAAGAGGTACAAGAGAAATCAAACAATATAACATCATTGAAGTAAAGCACACAAGGGAATATGAAGCTTATGATCCTTTTATTATTGCAGAAAATGTTAAGCAAGTGCACTATGCTTCTTATCCCTTGTGTCCACATAAAGCTGATTGGTGGGTGGTGATTAAAACCAAATCCATGGGCTGTGTGGAAGTTGAAAACATGTTGGATGTTTCATGCCAAAATAATAATTTATCAAGTCTTCACCACACCGGCGATGTTGAATTAGAAAATGATTTAGAGCATCCTGAACACATATTAGAAGAGGTTGATATGGAAAAATAACAAATGAAGGGGCAAATGCAACAATTCATGAGGATGAGTATGAGTATGATGATGAGGATGAAGATGAATATGAGGATGAGGATGAGGACGAGGATGAGTATGATGATGACGATGAGGAGGAGGAGGATTATTAATTACCATTGCAGTCCCTCTTTGTTTGTATCTCTTTATTGAGTGCTTTATAGATTTATTAATGATACACAGAGTAATTTATTAATCTTTCCTCGTGTGTCTTTTGTTTTAATTTCAATAAAACGATGATTTTTAGTTCAATAAGTTCAACTTCATATGTTCTCGTGTGCCTTTTGTTGGATGTTGTTTTCCATATTATTTTGTACTTGTGGTTGTGGCTTTATGTTATGTTAAAAAGTGATGAACTGCTAGATAAGCTACTGGATGATGTTTATCTCTCATATCTTCAATATCTAACCTAATCTGACTTGAATGTTTTTGTTATTAATTAGATGACAGGTAAATGTAAGAATAAAGATATTGATAATGCTCCCCCCCCCCCCCCCCGCCAAAAGAAGAAGAAGAAGAAAAGGTATGGTTAGTAGACAACAAACAAGTATACATATAAGATCAGACAGAGCAACATCTCTCCCACCAAGAGACACTCTGCCACAGTGCTATTCTAGGTCGACCGTGCCTCCACATATTAATCCTCCTTCGACCTATATGCATCCACCACTGGAATATACTCAGCAGCCCCTCAGGTACCTGTGATGATGCCCATATCAGGGTATGCTACCCCACATGGATATAGTGGCTTACCTCCGGAGGATAATCGACCAACGTCTAGTGTCTCTCTCACTAATACTCACAACTCTGCAGACTCATATCCATTATCATCATCTGCTTCACAACTTATGATGTTGAGTCTTCGCATTCAAGATAATAGTTCTGAGCCTAACACTCCACAAATCAGTCAGATACACCTGGTCATGACAATAGACAAGTTGGCATGAGGGATATGCATAATAGACTTGTCATCGAGCCTGAAGGCTACACGTAAGTTTTTTTTAAAAAATATGGCATGTTTATGATTATATCATTTAATTGTCTTTGTTTTAGCCTGTAACTGTTACAACTTTATAGTACAGTTTCAATCCAGATGATGTTGTGGGGATCATTTCTTAGGTGATCAAAGAACTCTATAGAGATGCTTATCCTACAAGGGGCAAGATCCCTAGCAATCTCAAGAGACAAATATTTTTGGAGTTCAGGGTATGTTCAAATTTGTTGGTTTAACACTATTAAAATAGTTTTCTTCATTAATACTTATTAATTAAAAAATTTATGCTTTGATTGTAGAAAAATGTGCTGGGCGTCCGGAACATGAGGCCAAAATTTGTGCAAACTTTCTCAAGAAAGCTACGCACACTCTTGCTAGTTTGTTTAATAAGGCTCGTAGAGATAATAAGAAACCTAGTTGGGTTCTATCGGAGGATTGGGAAAAATTACTTGTGCATTGGAAATATGATCCAAGATTTAAGCAGATGAGTGAGATTGGTAAAAAGGCAAAATCATCTACTAAGGATGGTTCTCTACACACAAGTGGGGCTCCAAGTCAAGAAAGTGTGAGGAGGAAATTGGTGTGTAGCTTTTTTCTTTATGTTTTTATATATTTTATCTATTATTATTTAATTACTCTTGATTATAACTTTATTATTTTTATATTTAGAAAAAAAGGAACTAGGAAGATCGGTAACTCAGGCTGAGGCATTTAAGGCAACACACTTTAGAAAGAAGAAAAATCCTAAAAATCCAGAGGTTTGGGTTTAAATTGCCAACTGAAGTGACCTATGTAAGCCTCTAATTTTAAAAAATAATTACTTATTTTCTAAATTTATATTCTCATATAATAACATTCAATTTATAATCAATATCTTCAAGCTTTGGAGGATTTACAACAAACTTTACTGGAAGAAAATCGAGGTATGCCACATACTTAAGAACAGGCTGAGAGAGTATGGTTAGACTTGACTAGGGGCCGAGTAGATATGGGTTTGCATATTGAATGCCGCAGAAAAACCTTTTGTGAATTTCTTCTGAGTTTGAAGGCCTAAATAGTTCATATCGTAATGAATCGATGAAAAAATATTTGGCTATGGAGCAAAAGATTGTTGAGCTATCTAGCCAAGCCGAAGAATCACGGGCTAGGGAAAGGCGGTTGGAATTATAATTTGCGGGTCTAACTGTTGAATTCAATGCATTACGTGCTTCATGAGGGATTCCCCCTTATTCCGATGATGTCACTTTCCCTCCTCGACCTCCTCAATCTCAACCTACTCAATATACAGTGTATGGTCATCAAAGAAATATGACACATGAGTTTAGTAGTGATGAGAAAATGATGATTATGTGGCAAACACACTACCACATTAGTGAAGTTTAGACTTGTGATAGATAATCTAAGTTAACTTATGGATAATTTTGTTAACTTTATAATTTTGTGATGAGAATTATTTGTTTTGTGGATACATGATAACATTGCAATGTATTATATAACTTATGAATACCATGGTTTTTGTTTAATATAGAATTAATTATGTTGAAGGTGAGTTGCAATTGAGTTGAATAAGAGAATATTTAGTAAATGTATTGCATCAATTGATTTTCGGAAGCTCTTTGAGCTAGATTTGGGTACTGAATTTTTAAAATGACAGGTGATGAGAAACCACAGAAATAATAATTGGCTACCAGTTTTTTTCAAGAAAAAGAGACCTCATGAGGTCTCTTTTTTGCATTAAATTTTCAAGAAATTTCATGATAGAGACCTCATGAGGTCTCTTTTTTAAAATATAAAATTAAATTAAATAATATAATAGTCACCTCATGAGCTCTCTTCTTTAAAATATAAAATTAAATTAAATAATAAAATAGTGACCTCATGAGGTCTCTTTTTTTTAAAAAAAAAATCGGACAATTTATTGGTGACCTCGTGAGGTCTGCGTTAGGCAACCTCATGAGGTGTCTACAAAAAATTCACCTGCATTATGGTGACCGGTCGTTGAGGTCTCTTTTCATGAGGTCTCTTTTCTAGATTTGCAAATAGGTGAATTTTCTCTCATTATCAAACACAAAAAGTTTATAATCTTCTTCTTCTTGCATTTTTCATTTTTTTGTGCAATTTATTATCGTTGAATGCATTTGAAGATCAATGAAATTTGAGGTACCATTATTCGAATGAAGTAAATCATTCAATTTTAAGAGGATACATTCCAGAAGCTTGAGTACTTGAGATTTTTTTTTGGTGATTTAATAGTTGTTTTATTTGCTTAATATATATTAGTATGCAGTGTTCCAATATATGAAGCTATATGCAGGTAAAATAAATTCCTTCTTTTTAAAACAATTTTTCTTGCGATTCAAATATATGTTTTTGAATATATATTTTAAAATTATGAACTTCTTGTGATTCTTAAAATTGTCATTTGTTGATGCTCAATGCATAAAAATGATTGTATTTATAATGTTATTTATGTGATTGAAATTTTTAGGATGTTTGCTTCAAAAATAATTACTCCTATATAAACATTTCCCTCTGTTTTTACTTATTTACTTCTTCTTTAATAATATTTATGTAAAGAAAAATCATATGATTTATAATTATGATGGGTTCAAGGGTGTATTAGTAATTGCTAATACTTATGGGATACCATATTATATATGTCATGAATTATCATTAAGTTTATATGGAATCAATGTGCAATGCACGGATTTTAAGTGCAACGTTGGATTACCATTTTACTCCTAAACTAAATAAAATATATTTAACTATCTAAATAAATAAATCAGTTCTTGCACTTTACTTCTTTAGTTACTATATTATAAATACTCTTAGTTACTACTAATTATTGCAAATGTTATTCACACCCTTTTACATCCTTTAGTTATAACATTATAAATTTATTTTGAATATTATACTAATATTTCTACCTCTCCTTTGTCTTTGTATTAAATTTTTGCAAAATAACTTTCCACATTCTTATATAATTCATATATACCTGATAACACATTGTTGTTATTGACCCTTGAATAAATAATGTATGGTTGAGTAAATTGAAAATCGTTTATAAAGATATAAACAATATCTTTTTTGGGTGTAAGGTAAACATGTGATTATATATAATTTTGTAAAAATAATATATTGTCCTTTAATGCTTAGTTTATCAATGAAAAAAAAAACTAAATATTTCTTTTTAATTTATGTACATATTAAATCGAGAAGACAAATGTGGGAATGAAAAACAAAAATAGCATCTATTATGCATCCTATAAAATAAAAAATTAATGCACAGAAAAATAGTTCTAAAAAGTAAAAATGTAGTTGTTTTTTCAAATGTTCACATGCAATCTAAAAATTTAATTCACATACAACTTTTAAAATATTTATATTATTAAGCGTGGAATACACCTGCAACACACGTGCTTGGAAGTTACTTATTTAACAAGTAAGTTATAAGTTATTTTCTCTTTTATTATTTTCTATTAGTGGACATGAAATTGTATATTTTTGTTTATTCGATTTTTTTATCAAGCAACACTCTTCACTATTATCCAATATGAAATATAGTAAATATTAGTAGATATCATGAAGCTTTTTGGATATGAATTTGTTGTTGTTATTGTTGTTGCTTAGTAATATTTTTGTGCTTATTTGATTTCTGAAGTTTAATGTTCATACATCATTTAGTAGTGATACACATGAAATTTATTGATAGATCTTTTACATGTGTAGTGTTTTTTCAAAGGTAAATTTTTTTTGATCTCTTTGTCATTTGTAATCTTTTCTCAGTTTTTTCTTTTTTATTGTTAAGTTTATGCTTTCTTATTTTTAGAACACTATTTTATTTTCTCTTCTGAATGTTATAAATTAAATTTGCAGAATAAAGATATTATTTCTATCACAGTTGACTATTGCTTCTCTGCAGATGTTACAAAATAGTAATAAAAATTATGTACTAATCCTCTATTTTTTTTCATATATATTGTTATGAATAAAGTCTTAGAAAGATATGTAGTTGTGTATTTTTCTTTTCAATTTTTTGCGTTTTCTCTATAAGAATTTTTTAATTTAATTTTCGATTAATTTCTAATTGTAATAAATTTGTAATTTGTTTAATCTGAAGCTATTAGTCATCCGTTACTTCATTAGAAGTTTACTAACTACTCATCAAGTTCAAAATTTATAATTGGCTGCTCAAATAGAATTGATTTTAATTTTTTAAATGGATCTAATAAAACATCACAAGAAACACACGTGCGTTGCACGTGTCCAGAAACTAATATTTAAAGGATATGAATTAATACTAACGTGTAGCTAAAGTGGATCCCACAATTTTGTAGAATTAAGATAGAATAAAAAATATTTTCTTATTTTATCAAAAAATACCGTTGCAACAAATTTGACAGTACACGTGACACGGTTGAAAAAGTTAATGTTCACACGATGCATTGAAACATTCTAAAATCTATCACAAAATGCACACATTTTACATAAATATTTTCTCTCATGCATAATAGGCTAGTCTAAGTGACACTTTTCTTATGATGTTATTCTATCTCACTCTATATATATATTTGTGTCTATGCACTCCATTTATTCAAGCTCATCACTCTTGATTACTTAGTTTACCATTTCAAGAATTCAAAGCTATCCATCCTTGATTTTCTAGCAGAAAAAGGGCTTTGGCTATTACTCTAGTTTTAACGTTTGAATAAATCAAAGCTATTCATTCTTCATTTTTCGGCAAAAAAGGGGATGTCTTCATTTAGGTTAATATTTGTAAATGCAGTTTCGTCTTGTTGTTATAGTGAAGAGTTTCTATAAGAAATATATATGGTTGTCAATTTTTATAACAAAAGGTGTATTTTGACTCAGGTGAGAAAGATGGATTTTGAGGACGACTCTATTTCAAAGAGGAGCACAAGACAATTTTTTTAAAATTATATCTTTGAGATAATTGAAAAGAGGAACGAGTTGAGTCTAAGGGTGTGTTTGGTATGAAGGAAAATGTTTTTCTAGAAAATGTTTCCTGGAAAACAAGTAGATTTTGGACTTATTTTCTCATGTTTGGTCGGTGAGTAGAAAATATTTTCCATGTGTTTGATTTATGAATGAAATTAATTTTTTTGGGGGTTGGGGTGGGTGGGGGGCTGGTAGGGGTGGGTAGGGCGTAGAAGTTTAAAAATAAAATTTTGAAGTTGAAAATATTTTTAAAAAGAAAAATTAATTTTTTTGGGAGGGGTTGGGGTTGGGGGGGGGGGGGGTGGTCGATGGTGGGTGGGGGGGAGGGGATTGGGTAAAAAAATAAAATTTTTAAATTGAAAAAATTTTCTTATATATTTTTTTGAAAAAATATGCAATTTGAAATTGGAGAAGAGTTTTGGAATATGTTATCCTTAATTTTTGAAGTGAAGTCATTTTCCTTAATGTTGAAGAAATTGAGTAGATTTGGAAAACAATTTCCAAAACTTTTATCCCAACCAAACATGAGAAAATTGGATAACATTTTCTATTAAATGTTTTCCTTCATACCAAATACAGTCTAAGTGGAAAAGAAAAAAGATGGAGATTTCTGGAGGTGACAAAAGAAATGTGGAAAACAATGAAAGAAGGAAGTTCAGTCCAAGAACTTTTGAGTCCAGTAGGAACTTCTGAGTCCACTATCATAATGAAGTAATTCCTCTAGAAGAGACGAAACATGATTTTATCAAAGAAACACTTCTTTTAGTATTTCGATTTGAAGGCGAGGAACCTCTCCCAGAGAATGAAAAAGGGCAAAAGAAAATAGAAAATCTTTTTTCTGAAATGAACACGAGTATCTTGGAATCACATATTGAATTTACATATCCATCAATTTCGCCAATGTAGAATGGATAACTAAGTGAGTGTCAAATGGGTAACCATCTTGTTCTAGATAAGAAAATTGGACTTATATGTTAAGTTTGTTCATATGTGATGAGTCAATATGTGATACACATGTTCAATTCTGAAAAAAGATCTTCAATTTCCTTTTCACATTCTTCTTTCTCTGGAGAAAGAGGTTCCTCGTCTTCAAACCTAAATATCAAAGAAGTGTTTCTTTGATAGAAACATGTTGCTTCTCTTCAGTAAGAGTGAGTTTATTATGATCATTGTATTCCTTTTTATACGAGGATTTAAACGTATAAAAATTAAAGTCGAGCACCCATGTATCAAATAACTTTGTTGGCGCAGTGGTTACAAATGGGGTGCTCAAGGGACTATCTAACCAATGTGTGTCAAAAGGAAATACTTAATATATAAACAAAAAAATGTTTGACACCACGAATCATCGCATAACATAATTAAACTTAATCGTTTTTAAAGAAAGCTTCCAAACAAGATTTTACGCCTATAATATAAGAACAACCAAACTAGAGTAGTATAAAATATTAATATTATTAAACCAAAACAACCTTTTCCCCTCTAGTTTTAAAGATAATTAATCCATTTATAAACAAATGCAAATTAAGCTAAACCATTGTATTATAAACCTATGAGTTGTTGTCCAACTTCATAAACAACATACTAATCATAAAACATGATCTCATCTTAAAGTGGTACACTTAACGATTTCCAAATAAACAAGTATTTGAAACAAAATCTCAACATAACTCATTAATTGTAACAACCTGTTTAGTCGTTTAGAGCAGCAAATTTTATTTCTGGAAAAACAGGCTGAGACGACGGAACCCACAACGGAACGTCACGGGCACGACGGACCGTCGAGGGTGTCTCGTCCCAAAACACTTAGAAATTCTGAAATTTGGGTGCTGAAATCGACTCTCTGAACTCTGTGACGGACCTGCAGGACGGACCGTCACAGGCACGACGAACCGTCGTGATCCACCGTTTCAAAACGCTTCAACTCTTGAGAATTTGGTACAGGGAACGATTCTCTGAACGTCATGACGGAAGTGCAGGACGGACCGTCGTAGGTACGACGGACCGTCACAGACCCTTCAGAGAAATTGAGTCTCTGAAGTCTGTGACGGAGCAGTAGGACGGACCGTCGCAGGCGCGATGGGCCGTCACAGACTGCGTAATCCCAGTCTGGGTCGGATTTCTTTATACGTTTTAAGGGGCTTTTTTTGACTATTCCTGCATTAATTATAAAGTTAGTGGGTTAATGTTAATAAGTCTAATTACTTGGGGGTTAAAAGAGGTAACCTTAAGTTAATTAGTGGGTTATTATTGCCATCTTTTATTCTTAATTATATACTAATTAGGGTAAAAGAAAGAGGGTTTGAATAAAGAAAATAGAAAGAACAAGAGAAAGAGAGAGAAAGTTGAACGAACGAACAGGAGAGAAGAAGAACAAAGCTTTGGGAATTTGCTTGCTTGATTTCTAATCTTCGGTGGAGGTAGGTTATGGTTTTTATACTATTCGTAGTAAACTCTTAATAGAAAATGATATGTATTGATAATATTGTAAACCCTGCTATGTGCTTAATTGTATGCTTGCATGAATGTAATTATATAATGGTGATTATATAAGCATGATGAAGTTATGGAATCATAAATCTTGAAAAAGAAACCCTAATCTACTTTGTTAATGATGATGCCTTGGTATAAAAGCAGGCTTGATGAACGAAAGTAGTGAGATTAGGGGATCGGGTGCCACGTTCCGGTACCAGGATAGTATATGAGGATCGGAGTGTCACGTTCCGACACTAGGATAGAATATGGATCGGGTGCCACGTTCCGGTACCAGGATAGAATGAGGATCGGAGTGTCACGTTCCGACACCAGGATAGAATATGGATCGGGTGCCACGTTCCAGTACCAGGATAGAATGAGGATCGGAGTGTCACGTTCCGACACCATGATAGAATATGGATCGGGTGCCACGTTCCGGTACCAGGATAGAATGAGGATCGGAGTGTCACGTTCCGACACCAGGATAGTATATTGAGGAGCGGAGTGTCATGTATCGACACGAGAGGAATAAAGATAATGAATCTTGAAAGATGTTAATATATTCAATCTAATGAACCTGATTCCCCAATGAGTATGATGAGGAGGCGTGAGTCCTCGTTGATGAGCTTGGTGTTGTAACCAAGGGTTATAGTAATTGTAAATGCTGCATGCTAAGGATATTAGTTGATTTTATGATATTATTTGATATATACTGTTTTCTATTTTGAGTAGGCCGATGATACCTACTCAGTACTTGTGTTTGTACTGACCCCCTACTTTTATGTTTTCTTCTTTGTTATTTGTGGAGTGCAGCAAACGTGCCATCGTCTTCAACTCAAGCGCAACTCTAGCCATTCTTCATTACTCCGGATATCAGGTTGAGCTAATGCTTCTAGCTTGGACTTGATCTTCCTCTTCATGTTTTGATGCCTTGAAGTTCCGGTATGGACTAGCTTTATGTATTTTTTTAGCTTCTTAAAAACTCTTAGATTTAGTAATTTGAAGTAGATGTTCTTGTGATGATGACTTCAAGATTTTGGGGAAAATAATAGTTATTGAATTGGTTTTTATTAATGAGTTTAAGTCTTCCACATTACTTTATGTTGATATTACATGGAACTGTTAAGGTTTAGATTGGTTGGTTCGCTCACATATGAGGGTAAGTGTGGGTGCCAGTCGCGGCCCGATTTGGGTCGTGACAAACTTGGTATCAGAGCATTAGGTTCGTTGGTCTCATCACACAAGAACGAGTGTAGTAGAGTCTTAAGGAACGGTAGGGGGACACCTTTACTTTTCTTTGAGAGGCTATAAGACTTTAGGAAAATTCCATTCTTTCTTTCTTTCTTTCGTGCTACTACTTGAATCCAATTGGTATCTGACCATCTTCACTCTATTTTGCAGATGGTTAGAACTAGAGCAACGACTACGCCAACACCAACACCAGCACCGGCGGGACAGGGTGCGTCTGAGCCAGCCACTGGGGCTGTAGCTCGAGGAAGAGCAGCGGCAAGAGGCCGTGGTAGAGGTCGTGGGAGGACGTCCTCTAGGGGAGAATGAACAGGTGCAAAATGAGGAATTGCCACCCCAACCTACCCCAGAGATGATCAATCAGGTTCTCGCTTATCTTAGCGAGTTGTCTAATCAGGGTCAGACACCTCCAGTGTTTTCTGCACCAACACCTCCAGTTTCAGAGGTACAACATGCAGCCACTATGGCTCCTCGCATGGATGTTCCATTAAACATAGGAACGTTTCCTCGTCTAACTATAGGGCCTATAATGACAAATGATCAGCATGAACTTTTCAGTAAGTTCTTGAAATTGAAACCTCCAGTCTTCAAGGGTGCTGAATCTGAGGATGCTTACGATTTTCTGGTTGACTGTGACGAGCTACTACACAAGATGGGTATAGTAGAACGGTTTGGTGTTGAGTTCGTGAGTTATCAGTTTCAAGGGAACGCCAAAATGTGGTGGCGGTCACATGTTGAGTGTCAACCAACAGAGGCACCACCTATAACTTGGGCCTAATTCTCTAGCTTGTTTATGGAAAAGTATATCCCCCGGACTTTGAGGGATAGGAAAAGGGATGAGTTCTTGAGCCTAGAGCAAGGTAGGATGTCGGTCAATGCATATGAGGCTAAGTTTCGTGCACTATCCAGATATGCCACCCAACTATGTTTCAGTCCACAAGAGCGGATTCGCCGTTTTGTGAAGGGGTTGAGATCAGAGTTGCGGATTTCAGCCTTACAGGTAGCGGCTACAGCGAAATCTTTTCAAGAAGTGGTAGAATTCGTGATAGAGGTAGAGGGAGTGAAGCCAGATGACTTCACCGTGGCAACTACATCAAAGAGGTTTCGAAAGGGAGGTGAGTTTAATGGTTCTTACTCTAGAGTACAGGGTTCCGGAGGTTACTCAGTTCGACCCATTCAGTCTTCACTACAGACTGTAGTTGGGGGTCCACCTCAGACCGGTCAACACTTCTCTGAGAGACCTATGCTTGAACCCAGAGAGTGTTATGGATGTGGGGAGATTGGACACATTAAGAGGTATTGTCCAAAACAGAGTTACAGACCTCCAAATGGTAGAGGTAGAGGTGGTTATGGAAGAGGCCGTCATTCTGGAGGACGCGGTGGTCGAGGTAATGGTGGTCCCCAAAACGGTCGGGGTGATGGGAAAACTGGAACCACTACATCATAACATGGTAGGGGTAACAGACAGACAGGTGAGAGGGCCCATTGTTACGCTTTCCCTGGGCGGTCAGAAGCGGAGACATCAGAAGCTGTCATCACAGGTAATCTTTCGGTTTGTGATTGCATGGATTTTGTATAGTTTGACCCTGGCTCTACATTTTCATATATATCTTCCGCATTTGCTAATGGTCTAAATTTACATTGTGAATTACTTGATATGCCTATTCGTGTTTCTACTCCGGTGGGTGAGTCTGTAGTAGTTGAAAAAGTATATAGGTCTTGTTTGGTGAATTTTGTGGGGAGCAACACTTATGTAGATTTGGTTATCTTAGAAATGGTTGACTTTGATGTAATTCTGGGTATGACTTGGCTTTCTCCGAATTTTGCGATCTTGGATTGTAATGCTAAAACTGTGACGTTAGCCAAGCCTGGGACAGATCCGTTAGTGTGGGAGGGTGACTACACTTCCAATCCGGTGCATATCATCTCCTTTCTTTGTTCTAAGAAAATGGTTAGTAAAGGGTGTTTAGCGTTCTTGGCACACCTCAAGGATGACACTACCCAAGTACCTTCGATTGAGTCGGTCTCGATAGTTCGTGAGTTTTTGGATGTGTTCCCTACAGATCTTCCTGGTATGCCACCAGATAGGGAGATTGACTTCTGTATTGATCTTGAACCGGGTACTCGCCCCATTTCTATACCCCCTTTAGAATGGCTCCCGCAGAGTTAAGAGAGTTAAAAGCCCAACTTCAAGAGTTGTTGAACAAAGGCTTCATTAGACCAAGTGCGTCTCCTTGGGGTGCTCCGGTTTTGTTTGTGAAGAAGAAGAATGGGAGTTTTCGAATGTGCATAGACTACAGACAACTGCACAAGGTAACCATAAAGAACAAGTATCCTCTTCCTTGCATTGATGATTTGTTCGATCAGTTACAAGGTGCTTGTGTCTTCTCTAAGATTGACTTAAGATCCGGTTATCATCAATTGAAAATACGGGCAACGGATGTGCCGAAGACTGCTTTTAGAACCCGGTATGGGCATTACGAATTTGTAGTGATGTCTTTTGGCCTTACGAATGCCCCTGCTGCGTTCATGAGCTTGATGAGCGAGATTTTTAAGCCATATCTGGATCTCTTTGTGATCGTATTCATTGATGACATATTGGTTTACTCAAAGAGCAAGAAGGAACATGAAGAGCATTTGAGAATTGCATTGGAAATGTTGAGGGAGAAAAAGCTTTATGCCAAGTTCTCTAAGTGTGAGTTTTGGCTAGATGAAGAGGTCGTGGGAGGACGTCCTCTAGAGGAAGAGGACAATCGCCTAGCCCATCTGGTACTAGGGCGGTGACTCCTTCACCGACTGAGGAAGTGGTAAGAGAGCGTGAGGAAGGGGAGAATGAACAAGTACAGAATGAGGGATTACCACCCCAACCTACCCCAGAGATGATCAATCAGGTTCTTGCTTATCTTAGCGGGTTATCTGATCAGGGCCAGACACCTCCAGTGTTTTCTGCACCAGCACCTCAGGTTCCGGAGGTACAACCTGCAGCTATTGTGGCTCCCCGCATGGAATCCTCATTGGAAATAGGCACGTTTCCTCGTCTGACTACAGGGCCTATAATGACAAATGATCAGCATGAACTTTTCATTAAGTTCTTGAAATTGAAACCTCCAGTCTTCAAGGGTGCTGAATCTGAGGATGCCTACGATTTTCTGGTTGACTGTCATGAGCTACTACACAAGATGGGTATAGTAGAACGGTTTGGTGTTGAGTTTGTGACTTATCAGTTTTAAGGGAACGCAAAAATGTGGTGGCGGTCACACGTTGAGTGTCAACCAACAGAGGCACCACCTATGACTTGGGCATCATTCTCTAGCTTGTTTTTGGAGAAGTATATCCCCCGGACTTTGAGGGATAGGAAAAGAGAAGAGTTCTTGAGCCTAGAGCAAGGTAGGATGTCGGTTACTGCATATGAGGCTAAGTTTCGTGCATTATCCAGGTATGCCATCCAACTTTGTTTCTGTCCACAAGAGCGGATTCTCCGTTTTGTGAAGGGGTTGAGGTCAGAATTGTGGATTTCAACCTTACAGGTAGCGGCTACGGCAAAATCCTTTCAAGAAGTGGTAGACTTCGTGATAGAGGTGGAAGGAGTGAAGCTAGATGACTTCACCATGGCATCGACATCAAAAAGGTTTCGAAAGGGAGGTGAGTTTAATGGTTCTTACTCTAGAGGACAGGGTTCAGGAGGTTACTCAGTCCGACCAATTCAGTCTTCACTACAGACTGTAGTTGGGGGTCCACCTCAGACAGGTCAACACTTCTCTGAGAGACCTATGCTTGACTCCAGAGAGTGTTATGGATGTGGGGAGACTGTACATATTAGAAGGAATTGTCCAACACAGAGTTATAGACCCCCAATAGCTAGAGGTAGAGGTGGTCATGGTAGAGGCCGTTATTCTGGAGGAAGTGGTGGCCGAGGTAATGGTGGTCACCAAAACGGCCGGGGTGACGGACAAATGGGAACTAATGCAGCGCAACATGGTAGGGGCAACGGGCAAACAGGTGACAGGCCCATTGTTACGCTTTTCCTGGGCGGTCGGAAGCGGAGACATCAGATGCTATTATCACAGGTAATCTTTTGGTTTGTGATTGTATGGCTTCTGTATTATTTGATCCCGGCTCCACATTTTCATATGTATCTTTCTCATTTGCTACTGGTCTTAATTTACATTGTGAATTGCTTGACATACCTATTCATGTGTCTACTCCGGTGGGTGAGTCTGTGATAGTTGAAAAAGTATATAGGTCTTGTTTGGTGACTTTTGTGGGGAGCAATGCATATGTAGACTTGGTTATCTTAGAAATGGTTGATTTTGATGTAATTCAGGGTATGACTTGGATTTCTCCGAATTTTGCAATCTTGGATTGTAATGCTAAAACTGTGACGTTAGCCAAGCTTGGGACAGATCCGTTATTGTGGGAGGGCGACTACACTTCCACTCTGGTTCGTATCATCTCCTTTCTTGTGCTAAGAGAATGGTTAGTAAGGGGTGTTTAGCTTTCTTGGCACATCTCAGGGATAACACTACCCAAGTACCTTCAATTGAGTCGGTTTCGGTAGTCCGTGAGTTTCTGAATGTGTTCCCTGCAGATCTTCCTGGTATGCCTCCGGATAGAGATATTGACTTCTGCATCGATCTTGAACCGGGTACTCACCCCATTTCTATACCCCCTTATAGAATGGCTCCCGCGGAGATAAGAGAGTTAAAGGCCCAACTTCAAGAGTTGTTGAGCAAAGGCTTCATTAGACCAAGTGCATCTCCTTGGGGTGCTCCGGTGTTATTTGTGAAGAAGAAGGATGGAAGTTTTAGGATGTGCATAGATTACACGCAACTGAACAAGGTAACTATTAAGAACAAGTATCCCATTCCTCACATTGATGATTTATTCGATCAGTTACAAGGTGCTTGTACCTTCTCAAAAGTCGACTTGAGATCTGGTTTATCATCAATTGAAAATATGGGCAGCAGATGTACCCAAGACTGCTTTTCGGACCAGGTATGGGAATTATGAGTTCTTAGTAATGTCTTTTGGTCTTACGAATGCCCCTGCTGCTTTCATGAGCTTGATGAACGGGATTTTTAAGCCATATCTGGATCACTTTGTGATCGTATTTATTGATGATATATTGGTATACTCAAAGAGCAAGAAGGAACATGAGGAGCACTTGAGAATTGTATTGGAAATGTTGAGGGAGAAAAAGCTTTATGCCAAATTATCCAAGTGTGAGTTTTGGCTAGATGCAGTGTCCTTCTTGGGGCATGTGGTTTCTAAGGATGGGGTGATGGTGGATCCTTCTAAGATTGAGACAGTGAAGAATTGGTTAAGACCTACTAATGTGTTAGAAATAAGGAGCTTTGTTGGTTTAGCTAGCTATTACCGTCGATTTGTCAAAGGATTCTCTTTCATTGCTTCCCAATTGACGAACTTGACTAAGCAGAATGTTCCATTTGTATGGTCGGACGAATGTGAGGAAAGCTTTCAGAAACTCAAGACCTTGTTGACTACTGCACCAATCCTTACCCTGCCAGTGGAAGGTAAGAATTTCATTGTCTATTGTGATGCATCCTATTCGGGTTTGGGTGCAGTGCCAATGCAAGAAAAGAACGTAATTGCTTATGCTTCAAGGCAATTAAAGGTGCATGAACGTAATTATCCGACCCATGATTTGGAATTGGCTGCAGTAGTGTTTGCATTAAAGCAATGGAGACATTATTTATATGGGGTTAAGTGTGAAGTCTACACGGATCATCATAGCCTACAGTATGTTTTTACCCAAAAAGATTTGAACTTGAGACAGAGGAGATGGATGGAACTACTGAAGGACTACGACATCACTATCTTGTATCATTCGAGAAAGTCTAATGTTGTGGCAGACGCCTTAAGTAGAAGGGCAGGAAGCATGGGAACTCTAGCTCACTTGCAATTTTCTAGACGCCCATTGGCTAGAGAAGTTCAGACTCTGGCTTATAACTTTACGAGGCTAAAATTAAATGAGAAGGGAGGATTTTTGGCCAGTGTGGAGGCAAGATCTTCTTTTATTGACAAGATTAAGGGAAAGTAGTTTACCGATGAGAAGCTAATCCGAATCCGAGATAAGGTGTTGCGAGGAGAGGCTAAGGAAGCAACGATTGATGAGGAAGGTGTTTTGAGATTTAAGGGAAGGGTATGTGTGCCCCGTGTTGATGATTTGATCCACACTATTCTCACAGAGGCTCATAGTTCTGGATATTCTATACATCCTGGTGCAACCAAGATGTACCATGAACTAAAGCAACACTTTTGGTGGAGTAGAATGAAGCGCGACATTGTTGATTTTGTTGCCAAATGTCCAAATTGTCAGCAAGTAAAGTATGAACACCAGAGGCCCGGAGGAACACTTCAGAGAATGCCCATTCCTGAATGGAAGTGGGAGAGAATTGCAATGGACTTCGTGGTTGGTCTTCCAAAGACATTGGGAAAGTTTGACTCTATTTGGGTAATTGTGGACAGATTAACTAAGTCTGCTCACTTCATCCCGGTCAAGGTGACCTACAATGCAGAGAAGTTAGCTAGACTCTACATCTCAGAAATTGTTCGATTGCATGGAGTTCCACTTTCCATCGTATCAGATAGAGGTACACAGTTTACTTCTAAGTTTTGTAGAACATTGCATGCTGAATTAGGTACTAGGTTGGACCGTAGTACTGCATTTCACCCTCAGACCGATGGTCGTCGGAGTGAACGATTCAAGTGTTGGAGGATATGCTTCGTGCATGTGTGATAGAATTTGGTGGCCATTAGGACAACTTCTTACCCTTAGCAGAGTTTTCATACAATAATAGCTATCACTCAAGTATTGATATGGCCCCATTTGAGGCACTGTATGGGAGACGGTGTAGATCTCCCATTGGGTGGTTTGATGCATTTGAGGTTAGACCTTGGGGTACTGACCTTCTGAGGGAATCGTTAGATAAAGTGAAATGCATTCAAGAAAAGCTTTTAGCGGCTCAAAGTAGGCAAAAGGAATATGCAGATCGAAAGGTTAGAGACTTGGAGTTTATGGAGGGTGAGCAAGTCTTGCTGAAGGTTTTGCCCATGAAAGGGGTGATGCGGTTTCGTAAGGGAGGTAAGCTTAGTCCGAGGTATATTGGTCCATTCGAAGTTCCGAAGCGCGTGGGGGAGGTAGCTTATGAATTGGCCTTACCCCCAGGACTGTCAGGAGTGCATCCGGTATTTCATGTGTCTATGTTGAAAAGATACCATGGGGATGGAAACTACATCATTCGTTGGGATTCAGTCCTGCTTGATGAGAATTTGTCTTATGAGGAGGAGCCTGTTGCTATTTTAGATAGAGAAGTCCGCAAATTGATGTCAAGAGAGATTGCATCCATCTAGGTTCAATGGAAGAATCGGCCGATTGAAGAATCCACTTGGGAGAAAGAGGCTGATATGCAAGAAAGATACCCACATCTGTTTAAGATTCAGGTACTCCTTTTCGCCCTTGTTTTTCTTCTTGTGATCGTTCGGGGACCAACGATGGGTAAATTGGTATCTATTGTAACGACCTGTTTAGTCGTTTTGAGAAGTAGAGTATTTTCTGGTAATATCTGTCTGAGTCGACGGATCCCACGACGGACCGTCATGGGCACGACGGACCGTCGAGGGGGTCTCGTTCCAAAACACTTAGAATTCTGAAATTTGGGTACTGAAATCGACTCTCTGAACTTTGTGACGAAGTGGCAGGACAGACCGTCACAGGCATGACGGGCCTTCACAGACCCTTGGTAAAAATCTAGTCTCTGAACTCTGTGACGACTCAGCAGGACGGACCGTCGCAGGCACGACGGCCCGTCACAGACTGCGTAATCCC
This sequence comes from Solanum lycopersicum, assembly GCF_036512215.1. Lineage (NCBI taxonomy): Eukaryota > Viridiplantae > Streptophyta > Magnoliopsida > Solanales > Solanaceae > Solanum > Solanum lycopersicum. The sequence goes on along the minus strand of NC_090804.1, from coordinate 8,933,807 downwards.
TGACTGGGTCGGATTTCTGTTTAATATTTTAAGGGGCGTTTTGGACTATTCCTGCTTATAATTATAAAGTTAGTGGTTGAATATTAATAATCCAATTTCTTAAGGGTTAAAAGAGATAACCTTGAATTAATTAATGGGTTAATTCACCATCTTTTATACTTAATTATATGCTAATTAGGGTAAAAGAAAGAGGGTTTGAATAAGAAAAATAGAAAGAACAAGGAGAGGGAAAGAGAACGATCGAGAGAAGAGGGAAACGAAGAGGAAACAAAGATTTGAGAAATTGCTTGCTTGATCACGAATCTTCGGTGGAGGTAGGTTATGATTTTTTATGCTATTCGTAGTAGACTCTTAATAGCGAATGATATGTGTTGGTTAGTATTATAAAACCTTCTTTATGCTTAATTGTGTGCTTACATGATGTGATTATATAATTGTGATGAATAAGCATGATGAGTCTATTGAATCTCTAAACCTAAATTTACCTTGTTAATGATGATGCCTTGGTATAAAAGAAGGCTTGATGAACTAAAGTAATGAGATTGATGATGCCTTGGTATAAAAGAAGGCTTGATGAACTAAAGTAATGAGATTGATGAGGCCTTGGTATAAGAGAAGGTTTGATGAACTAAAGTAATGAGATTGATGATGCCTTGGTATAAAAGAAGGCTTGATGAATTAATAAAATGAGATTAGTGGAGCGGGTGTCACGAACCGACACGTAGAATTAGGGGATCGGGTGTCACGAACCGACACGTAAAATTAGGGGATCGGGTGTCACAAACCGACACGTAGAATTAGGGGATCGGGTGTCACGAACCGACACGTAGAATTAGGGGATCGGGTGTCACGAACCGACACGTAGAATTAGGGGATCAGATGTCACGAACCGACACGTAGAATTAGGGGATCGGGTGTCACGAACCGACACATAGAATTAGGGGATCAGAGTGTCACGTACCGACACAAGAGGAATAAAGATAATGAATCTTTAAATTATGTTAAAAAATTCGAATGAAAAGAACCTATATCCCAAATGAGTATAGTGTGGAGACTTGAGTTCTCATAGGTGTGTTTGATGTGGTTACACATGATTTGTGAACTTGTTGCTTTCACCTGTTGAGGAATATGGTTGATTTTATGTTATTATCTGATATATACTGTTTTCTATTTTGAGTTGGCTGATGATATCTACTCAGTACTTGTGGTTGTACTGACCCTTACTTGTAATTGTTTTTCTTTGTTATTTGGGGAGTGCAGCAAACGTACCGTCGTCTTCAACTCAACCGCAACTCTAGCCAGTTTTCATTACACCGGATTTCAGGGTGAGCTAAAGCTTCTAGCTTGGACTGGATCTTCTTCTTCATGTCTCGATGCCTTGAAATTCTGGCATAGACTAGCCATTTTTTTTATGTTTAGTTTCTTAGATACTCTTAACTTTAGTAATTTAAGGATAGATGTTCTTGTGATGATGACTTCCAGATTTTGGGAATAATAAGTATTGAGTTTTAGAAGTTATTTTTTATTGATTTCGTTAATGAGTTTTAAGTCTTCCACATTGTATTCTGTTTATTATGGTTAAAACGTTGGGTTTAGATTGGTTGATTCGCTCACATAAGAGGATAAATGTGGGTGCCACTCACGACGCGTTTTGGGTCGTGACAAAATCATGCCTTCATATTTAAAACCCCAACATCTGATTCGTGACTCGATTCAAAATTCAATTTTTAGTCCTCAGCGAGACCTTGCCCGACTCAATACGAAACACAGGAGTTGGGTCTCAAATCGAGCTTGAGAGTCAAGTCTCAAATCAAGAATCAATACTCCCTCTGTCCATTTTTATTAATCATGTTGCGCTTTTCAAAATTCAATTTGACTAGTTTATATAGTTAAATTAGATTATATTAATACAATAATTTTTTAAAAATAAATAGATATTCAAAAACGATATAAAAAGTACTATAAATTACAATTATTTGCATATCAATATGATAAAAATATACATCGTAAAATATTCATCAAAATTCTTTTAGTTTTACTCTAAAACCATGACAATTAACTGTGGACGGAGGGAGTAGTAAGATATTCCTAGATTAATATTGGAAATCAATAACCTGAAATATAAGTTACAATGGAAAATAGTTGTGGTATGAGGTTCAAAAAGATTTTGGAAAATGATTTTCTACTTCTCTAATGGAAGTTATTTTTATTAAATTTGAAACAAAAAATATTTGATTTTGAAAACATTTAAGTCAACAAAAAATTAGAAAACTAGAAAATATTTTCCTTTATACCAAACACACCCTTAGAAATGGACTATAAAGGTAGACTTTTATTGACTGAGATTTCATGTGAAAAATACCAACTACAAACTACATAAACTAATAGCTATTCAAAGGTGACCAAACTTTAAGATCAACTAGGAAAAAAACACTCATGGAATAAATACATCCTTATTATCATGAAGGAAAAACAAAGTTGAATCAAAAGTGATTATTGTTCTAAGATCTCATAGGTTATCTTGATTATTTAGAGAAGCTATAGAACTTTCAATCCTCAACTTAAAAAGATTTCTCTCTAACTCATCAGCCTGGGAAAAGATAAATTAAATCTAAATTAGAGTAGACATTAAGTATTATATTTAACTAATGCTCCCTTTGTCCCAATTTATATGAGTCGTTTTCCGTTTTAGATCATCCTGAAAAGAATGACATATTGCTATATTTAATTACATTTCCATTTTAAAATGTTCATTTTATTCTTAATGAAATTATTTACGATCATATAAATATCTATCACTTATTTTAAACACAAATTTCAAAAAAAATATAAAATCATTTCTTTCTTAAATTTCGTGCTAAGTTAAACTAACACAATAAAATAAGACGGAGGGACTATAAATTATTGAACTTTTTACGTAGTAAGAAATTTATCATTTTACAAGTAACACTTCAGAACTTTAGGGATCCATCTAATTTATAATTATTAAAATGCTAGGCAGTTATATCGCCAAAGAGCTTAATTTGTAGTGTTTCTTTGCTTTTATTTTATAACTCTCTGGTTCTAACTTTCCACATAATTTATTTAATATTACAAGATTAAACGTTATTTTTGATAGATTCTACTTACTTTAAATCAAGAATACAAAATTAAAAAAAATCTTTAATTTTTTAAAAAAATGTGTCAAGTTAAAACCAAACAATCAAATTCAATTGAAGAAGTATATGATTAGAGATCAAATATTTTGTAAGAAAATAAGTGAATTTCTCATTTTTTTTTAATTTTTGTTAGATATGTAAGAAAAACATTTTTATTTAAACAATCTATTATTCAATGATAAAACATAAATTGATAGTGGAAAAAATAATGGAAGTTAAAGAAATAAAAAAGAGGGTGAGAAAAAAGACTGTGTTACCTCAATGGAAGTCGTGTTGAGAAGTGTCCCAAAGAAAACAATGATATTTTTAGTAATTATTTTGATATTTAAAGATTTAAAATCATCATTGTGTCTTTTATATTGATGTAAGTGAGGTTCACCACTAGTATCTTATCTCTCATTGAAGATATCCTTAACTACATTGCAAAAGTTGCTCCACGTCGCGGTTAGGTTGTGGACTTCTTTGTCTCAAAATTTAATTTTACCAGTAACGAGGAAAAAGGGTTGAAATTACCCCTCAACTTTGTTTTATTGGTTAACTTTACCCCTGCCATTAAAAGCGAGTGATATTTGCCTCTACCGTCAATAAACATAACAAATATGCCCCTCCTTAGATGGAAAGCCCCAAATCAGTTAAAGTTATCCAATTTTATTTATATGACCCAATTTTAACCCGACCCGACCCAATTAATAAATTAACCCATTTTATTTTCCAAAATCAACTTTGTTCTATAATCAAAATGCAGAACTACGAGGGACAAACATGGACCTTTAAATCCGGAGGAAGTGGTATGTACTTCTTGCTTCCTGGTAATACTTTGGACTAGAATTTGTTGTTCATCTTCATCTGTTTGTATGAAGATGTATATTAGGTTTTCATAGATAATCATTAATAATCATATTATTTGGAATGCATCTCTTCCACAAACAGGCTGATCACTTCCAAGGATCATGCATCTGTTAAGATAAATGTAGGCCATTTGGATGAGTCTGGCTGATACACTAGCAAGTTTACCACTTATTCACTATGAATAATTAGTTATCGGTTAATATTAGTCAAATAAAGTATAAATGGGTTTAGATGGTGGAGGAGGTGGTGGTGAAGGAGATCTAAGAGAGGGTGGTGGATTTAATGGTGGTGGTGGGGTGGGGTGGGGAAACAAAGTTGAGTTGGGTAAAAGAAATGAGTTATTTTATTAGGTGTGTCGGATCGGGTTAAAATTGGATAATTTATATAAAATTAGATAATTTAAATTTATTTGGAACTTTCTATCCAAGGAGAGGTGTATTTGTTAAGTTTATTTACGGTAGGGGTAAAATAACTTGGTTTTAACGATAGAGGTAAAGTCAACCAATAAATCAAAGTTGAGGGGAGGTAACTTTTACCCTTTCCCCTTACTTAAAAGATCTCTGTGTTGCGGACTTGTTCCATGATGGTGATTTTTCTCATATTTATCTATCTAAAATCATTCCTAAATATCACGAGACATTTCCTATCACAAATCATAATCCTTGATTTCATAATTCAATTCAAGTAAAGTTAAGAGTCAAGTTAAGAGAAGTTCATACAAACTTTCAAAGGTCTTCTACAAATGTTTAACTTTGTTTTAAGACTTAAAGTTCAAGATGATTTAAGCATCGAGTTCATATTTAAAGTTCATTTCTTCCAAAGTATATGTGGACTAAATATTCCCAAAGAGATTTAAAATATTTTCACATTTAAATAAGAACGAAAACTACGATTTCCAAAGAGCCTTGAGTCTAGATTTAAGAAAAGAGTAATCGCTTGCTAAATGAGCAAGAGAGGAAACTTTGCTTTTCAAGGGTAGCCTTTGAGCTAAGTTTATGAGAGTTAATCTAAAATCACAGAAGGAAGTATGTTTTTAAATATAAAAGTTAATATTATGCTATTTTTGGGAGCAGTATTGAGCACCGATATGGAAAAGAATTCAAACAACTCACAACCCCCATAAACTATGTATCCACCATGGGTAGAAAAGTGTTATACTTTTTAGATGATTAATTTAGTACTTTTTAGCATAAACTAGTGGATCCACTTAGTAGTTCAGGTTCAATAATAATGGCAAGATATAGGACAACCCTGGCAGCGTGAGGCAAAACGTTGTATCATTACAATAGATATTATTGAAGTTTGTCGACTAGAGAAACTCACACATAAGTTAATTATATTTTATATACACCGTTTATTTATATTTACATACATCTAAGAGTTATATTGTATTTTTTTCATTCATACAGAGTTGATTTCAAGTTTTGAATGGATTTTCCTTATATTACACTTGTTTTAAATTGTTTTATATTTAATGAGTTCAGTCATGTAGATTTAAGTTGAGTCAACTAAGTTCTTCAGATTTTCTTTCAAGCCTATGTTTCTGTTTAGCAGTCCAACTCGCAAACTCGTACATTCAATATACTAATGTCAGTTAATCTGCATCGTATTATGATGTAGACGCAGGTAATTAGGAGCATCGTTGATCCAGTGAGAAGTTCAAAGTGAGTTGTTAGCCACCTTGCATTCTGGCGGATCTATTTTCATTGCTTTCTTGTTTTAGTTCATTAGGATGTTGTAGGGTTTGTCAGAACATCCATCTTAGTTGTATAAATGCTTCATAGATAGTCAGACAGTTAGTTATGAGTCTTTCAACTTTGTATTTCAGATATTTTGCTATGAGACTCGAGTAGTCATTTTGGCTAAGGTATCTTTTTTTTTAAGTTATTACATGACCTTATCTATGTTGAGTTCAATTCTTCCACTGAGTAAGTAAGCAAGACCAAGGGTTCTCTTGGGGCCAGTAATGGTTCTTGAGTGACAGTCCCGCGCAGGTAGGGGTGGCAATTTCAGCCCATATAAGTGAAATGAAATAATTTTGTCCATATTAAATTAAATGAATCACTCATATTTTCTTTCATTTTCTTAAATTGTTTAATATGGTCTTCAATCTATCTTAGCTCATAAAAATAAGGACAAAATGGGTTAATATGAGAATCAATATTCAGCCCATATAAGTGAGAAATGAAATAATTTTTTTATTATTTTTGAAAAACAAAAAAAATTAGGAGTCAATTGGTGGAAGGTGGGTATGCCGCGGGGGAGGGGGGTGGGGGGTGGGGGGTGCCCGGTAGAGAGGGCAATTTTTTATTTTTTTTTGTAAAAACATATTTTTTTTACGAAAACAAATTTTTTTTAGGTCTAGGTTGGTGGAAGGTTGGGGGCGGGGGTGAGGGGTAAACATTTATTTTATTGAAAAACAAATTTATTTAAATGATTAGAACCACTTTGCCCAAATCATATTTGACCAAATTCATATTTACCCATATTATATTTGGATGGATTGTAATTCAAACCATTCTTTCTCAATCCATATTCAACCCATTCAAATCCGATCCAATCCAACCATTTGTCACCCCTACGCCTAGGGAGTAGGCTCGAGACTGGAAAGTTGAGCTACACATTTTTTTCAAAATAATTTCCTTGTTAATTTACTTTCTCTAGGCTTAAACAAACCCGAAAAACTTCTGAATCAGTGGTCTATAATCGTCGATTTCATTGAGGGTCTATAATTATCGCATTTTTTTTCAAAACCTAATGTGAGGGGGGCCATGGGGATTCCATAATTGAAATTTTTTTCTTTATCGATCGTCAATTTCTTACTCAAAAGTAATTGCAAAATTTACATAAATAATGACATTCAAAACTAATAAAGTTATAACTAAAGGATATGAATTAAACTAAGGTGTAGCTAAAGTAGATCCCACAAATTTGAAAAAGTTATACAGCAATTAAACTATAATAGAATAAAAAATATTTACTTATTTTATCAAAAAAAAAATTACAACAAATTTTGATAATTCATGTGACACAATTGAAAAAGCTAATGTTCACATGATTCGCTGGAATATTCTAAAATCTATCACAAAATGCACGCACTTTACGTAAAAAAAAATTTCTCTCACGCCTACGAGGATAGTCTAAGTCATGCATTTATTATGATGTTACTCTATCTCGCTCTATACATATTTGTGTCTATGCACTCCATATATTTAAACTCATCACTCTTGATTACTCGGTTTATACCATTTCGAGAATTCAAAGCTATCCCTTTTTAAAGGTATAACAATTAAAGTTAAGCACCCATGTATCAAATAACTTGGTTGGCGCAGTGATTACAAATGGGGTGCTCAAGGTTGTTGGCTTGCTCTTATTATTGAGTTTGGTTCCCTCTGTACACATAAATTATAGTTTCAAAAATGATTCTCCTCTTTCTACTTATTTATTTCAATATTATTTTTTATTTTATTTTATTCTTCTCTCCATGTTTGATTGTTCTTTTTCCTTTTACGCCCTTTTGCTAACTTTTTCTAAACAAACTTTACTTAAGAAAACTTTTCCTTCTTCCTTTTTTCTTTATTTGAAATAATTTTTATTGTGATTTTTTTAATTGACTTTTTTCGCTATCATATTTAAATATGATTGTCTTTTTTTAAGACAAGTGTTAAATTTGTGCCCTTATAATTTGTAATTGATAGCTAAAGTAACACCCACAATTTTAAAATCTTGAATCCGCCATCGGCTTCGAGCTGCAGTAGTTTAAAAAAATTCAGTTCAACCCGCCCCGCATCTCACTTGCCCCACATAACCTTAAATTCATTTCACCCCGCCTAGCCTTAAGCCCACTTCACCCCATCCGCCTCACCCAAATACCATCCCCATATGGGACTACCTAACCTATGTGTCTCAAAGGAAAATACATAACATATAAACAACAAATTGTTTGATAGGAATACCATGGATTATCACATAACATAATTAAACTTGACATTTCAAGCGTCTCACAATGTGAAACGTGACCAATGAAATCTAGTCAAATTCAACTCTCCAACAATAGTAATGGTCATGACCTTAAGTCGTACCAAGTAAGGCTTCTTCTATCCATTATTGAAGATACGAATCAACTATACAAATGATCTAGTTTGGGAGCAATGAGATTGGAAATAATGTTTATCAATAGTCGATCTAGGTAAGCTTCATCTAAAATTTTCGGATAATTCAAGATTTTCTTATCTAGTCATTCAACCACACACTTGATGAAATCAACGTAGAGACAATGCTTATTATTATGAGTAGCCGAAAAATACACACAACACATTACTTAGGGTACATTAGACTATAAGTACACTGTAACAACCTGTTTAGTAGGTTCGAGCAGTAGAACTATTTTTGATAAAAACTGACAGGGTCAACGGATCACGCGACGGACCGTGATGGACTCCGTCGTCCCATACTTGTGTAATTTCTTCTACTGCTCTCCTCATTACCCTCGACGACAGGTAGGACGAACCATCATAGGCACGACGGTCCGTCGAGGTTCTTCGTTCCAAAACACTTCAACTCTGAAATTTTGTATTGGGATCGACTCTCTGAACTTCACGACGGAACTGCAGCACGGACCGCCGTAGATACGACGGACCGTCACAAGTTGCGTAACCTCACTACTGAATGTAACTCTCTGAACTTTGCGACGGAACTGCAACACGGACCGTCGTAGATACGACGGATCTTCACAAGCTGCGTAACTCCACCCTGGGTCGGATTTCCGCAAAAATTTAAATGGGTGTTTTGGACTATTCATGATTATAATTATGAAATTAGTGGGGTAAGTTCAAAAATTTTTTTACTTGGGGGTTAAAGAAGATAGTAGGGAAATAAATAGTGGGTTACTTTTATCGTAATGGATTATATGATAATTAGGGTAAAAGAAAAAAAAGAACCTGCAAAAGAAAAATAAAAAGAGCAGAAAAGGGAGAACGAGCGAGAGAGAGAGAACGAAGAAGAAAGCAAGTGACTTAGACTTCAGATTGAAAAGGTGAAAAGGAATTGGGGAGGTAGCTTGCTTGATCACGATTCTTCGGTGGAGGTAGGTTATGGTTTAATTTCTATGTGATCGATAAACTCTAAATAGCGATCGATATGTAGTGGGTGGTATTGTAAAGTCTTCTATGTACTTGATTGTGTGCTTGCATGTTTTGATTGTGCAGTTGTGGTTGGTTAGAATGATGAGATTGTTGAACCTCCAATCTTAAATCCTCTCTATTAAGATGACACCTTGACATAAAGAAGATGTAACAACCTATTGGTCGTTTTGAGCAGCAGATTTTATTTCTGGAAAAACTGGCTGAGACGACGGATTCCACGACGGACCGTCATGGGCACGACGGACCGTCGAGGGGTCTCGTTCCAAAACACTTAGAATTCTGAAATTTGGGTACTAAAATCGACTCTCTGAACTTCGTGACGAAGTGGCAGGACGGACCGTCACAGGCATGACGGACCGTCACAGACTCTTTAATAAATCGAGTCTCTGAACCTTGTGACGGAAGCAGCAGGACGGACCGTCGCAGGCACGACGGGCCGTCACAGTCTGCGTAACCCTGACTGGGTCGGATTTCTGTTTAATATTTTAAGGGGCGTTTTGGACTATTCCTGCTTATAATTATAAAGTTAGTGGTTGAATATTAATAATCCAATTTCTTGAGGGTTAAAGGAGATAACCCTAAAATAATTAGTGGGTTACTTTTGTCATCTTTTATACTTAATTATATGCTAATTAGGGTAAAAGAAAAAGGGTTTGAATAAGAAAAATAGAAAGAATAGAGAGAATAGGGAGAAACGATCGAGAGAGAGAGGAACGCAGAAGAAAGCAAAGATTTTGAGTATTAGCTTGCTTGATCACAATTTTTCGGTGGAGGTAGGTTATGGTATTTATGCTATTCGTAGCAAACTTTTAATAGCGAATGATATGAATTGGGTAGTGTTGTAAACCCTTCTATATGCTTAATTGTATGCTTGCATGGATGTGATGATATAATTGTGATGAAATAAGCATGATGAAGCTATTGAATCCTAAATCTTGAAAACCTTTTGTTAATGATGATGCCTTGGTATAAAAGAAGGCTTGATGAACGAAAAGAATGAGGTTAGGGGATCGGGTGTCACGAACCGACACGTAGTAATAGGGGGATCGGGTGTCACGAACCGACACGTTGTATTAGGGGGATCGGGTGTCAAGAACCGACATGTAGTATTAGGGGGATCGGGTGTCACGAACCGACACGTAGTATTAGGGGATCGGAGTGTCACATTCCGACACAAGAGGAATAAAGAGAGTGAATCTTGAAATATGTTAATATACTCAATTTAATGAACCTAATTCTCAAATGAGTATGATGGGGAGGTGTGAGTCCTCATTGATGTGCTTGGTGTTGTGACCAAGGGTTATGGTAATTGTAAATGCCGCATGTTGACTATTGTAGTTGATTTTATGATATTATCTGATATATACTGTTTTCTATTTTGAGTTGGCCGATGATATCTACTCAGTACTTGTGGTTGTACTGACCCCTACTTGTAGTTGTTTTTCTTTGTTATTTGTGGAGTGCAGCAAACGTACCATCGTCTTCAACTCAATCGCAACTCTAGCCAGTCTTCGTCACACCAGGTTTTAGGGTGACCTAAAGCTTCTAGCTTGGATTGGATCTTCTTCTTCATGTCTCGATGCCTTGAAGTTCTGGCATAGACTAGCCATTTTTTTTATGTTTAGTTTCTTAGATACTCTTAACTTTAGTAATTTAAGGATAGATGTTCTTGTGATGATGACTTCCAGATTTTGGGAATAATAAGTATTGAGTTTTAGAAGTTATTTATTGATTTCGTTAATGAGTTTTAAGTCTTCCACATTGTATTCTGTTTATTATGGTTAAAACGTTGGGTTTAGATTGGTTGGTTCGCTCACATAAGAGGATAAATGTGGGTGCCACTCACGACGCGTTTTGGGTCGTGACAAAATCATGCCTTCATATTTAAAACCCCAACATCTGATTCGTGACTCGATTCAAAATTCAATTTTTAGTCCTCAGTGAGACCTTGCCCGACTCAATACGAAACACAGGAGTTGGGTCTCAAATCGAGCTTGAGAGTCAAGTCTCAAATCAAGAATCAATACTCCCTCTGTCCATTTTTATTAATCATGTTGCGCTTTTCAAAATTCAATTTGACTAGTTTATATAGTTAAATTAGATTATATTAATACAATAATTTTTTAAAAATAAATAGATATTCAAAAACGATATAAAAAGTACTATAAATTACAATTATTTGCATATCAATATGATAAAAATATACATCGTAAAATATTCATCAAAATTCTTTTAGTTTTACTCTAAAACCATGACAATTAACTGTGGACGGAGGGAGTAGTAAGATATTCCTAGATTAATATTGGAAATCAATAACCTGAAATATAAGTTACAATGGAAAATAGTTGTGGTATGAGGTTCAAAAAGATTTTGGAAAATGATTTTCTACTTCTCTAATGGAAGTTATTTTTATTAAATTTGAAACAAAAAATATTTGATTTTGAAAACATTTAAGTCAACAAAAAATTAGAAAACTAGAAAATATTTTCCTTTATACCAAACACACCCTTAGAAATGGACTATAAAGGTAGACTTTTATTGACTGAGATTTCATGTGAAAAATACCAACTACAAACTACATAAACTAATAGCTATTCAAAGGTGACCAAACTTTAAGATCAACTAGGAAAAAAACACTCATGGAATAAATACATCCTTATTATCATGAAGGAAAAACAAAGTTGAATCAAAAGTGATTATTGTTCTAAGATCTCATAGGTTATCTTGATTATTTAGAGAAGCTATAGAACTTTCAATCCTCAACTTAAAAAGATTTCTCTCTAACTCATCAGCATGGGAAAAGATAAATTAAATCTAAATTAGAGTAGACATTAAGTATTATATTTAACTAATGCTCCCTTTGTCCCAATTTATATGAGTCGTTTTCCGTTTTAGATCATCCTGAAAAGAATGACATATTGCTATATTTAATTACATTTCAATTTTAAAATGTTCATTTTATTCTTAATGAAATTATTTACGATCATATAAATATCTATCACTTATTTTAAACACAAATTTCAAAAAAAATATAAAATCATTTCTTTCTTAAATTTCGTGCTAAGTTAAACTAACACAATAAAATAAGACGGAGGGACTATAAATTATTGAACTTTTTACGTAGTAAGAAATTTATCATTTTACAAGTAACACTTCAGAACTTTAGGGATCCATCTAATTTATAATTATTAAAATGCTAGGCAGTTATATCGCCAAAGAGCTTAATTTGTAGTGTTTCTTTGCTTTTATTTTATAACTCTCTGGTTCTAACTTTCCACATAATTTATTTAATATTACAAGATTAAACGTTATTTTTGATAGATTCTACTTACTTTAAATCAAGAATACAAAATTAAAAAAAATCTTTAATTTTTTAAAAAAATGTGTCAAGTTAAAACCAAACAATCAAATTCAATTGAAGAAGTATATGATTAGAGATCAAATATTTTGTAAGAAAATAAGTGAATTTCTCATTTTTTTTTAATTTTTGTTAGATATGTAAGAAAAACATTTTTATTTAAACAATCTATTATTCAATGATAAAACATAAATTGATAGTGGAAAAAATAATGGAAGTTAAAGAAATAAAAAAGAGGGTGAGAAAAAAGACTGTGTTACCTCAATGGAAGTCGTGTTGAGAAGTGTCCCAAAGAAAACAATGATATTTTTAGTAATTATTTTGATATTTAAAGATTTAAAATCATCATTGTGTCTTTTATATTGATGTAAGTGAGGTTCACCACTAGTATCTTATCTCTCATTGAAGATATCCTTAACTACATTGCAAAAGTTGCTCCACGTCGCGGTTAGGTTGTGGACTTCTTTGTCTCAAAATTTAATTTTACCAGTAACGAGGAAAAAGGGTTGAAATTACCCCTCAACTTTGTTTTATTGGTTAACTTTACCCCTGCCATTAAAAGCGAGTGATATTTGCCTCTACCGTCAATAAACATAACAAATATGCCCCTCCTTAGATGGAAAGCCCCAAATCAGTTAAAGTTATCCAATTTTATTTATATGACCCAATTTTAACCCGACCCGACCCAATTAATAAATTAACCCATTTTATTTTCCAAAATCAACTTTGTTCTAAAATCAAAATGCAGAACTACGAGGGACAAACATGGACCTTTAAATCCGGAGGAAGTGGTATGTACTTCTTGCTTCCTGGTAATACTTTGGACTAGAATTTGTTGTTCATCTTCATCTGTTTGTATGAAGATGTATATTAGGTTTTCATAGATAATCATTAATAATCATATTATTTGGAATGCATCTCTTCCACAAACAGGCTGATCACTTCCAAGGATCATGCATCTGTTAAGATAAATGTAGGCCATTTGGATGAGTCTGGCTGATACACTAGCAAGTTTACCACTTATTCACTATGAATAATTAGTTATCGGTTAATATTAGTCAAATAAAGTATAAATGGGTTTAGATGGTGGAGGAGGTGGTGGTGAAGGAGATCTAAGAGAGGGTGGTGGATTTAATGGTGGTGGTGGGGTGGGGTGGGGAAACAAAGTTGAGTTGGGTAAAAGAAATGAGTTATTTTATTAGGTGTGTCGGATCGGGTTAAAATTGGATAATTTATATAAAATTAGATAATTTAAATTTATTTGGAACTTTCTATCCAAGGAGAGGTGTATTTGTTAAGTTTATTTACGGTAGGGGTAAAATAACTTGGTTTTAACGATAGAGGTAAAGTCAACCAATAAATCAAAGTTGAGGGGAGGTAACTTTTACCCTTTCCCCTTACTTAAAAGATCTCTGTGTTGCGGACTTGTTCCATGATGGTGATTTTTCTCATATTTATCTATCTAAAATCATTCCTAAATATCACGAGACATTTCCTATCACAAATCATAATCCTTGATTTCATAATTCAATTCAAGTAAAGTTAAGAGTCAAGTTAAGAGAAGTTCATACAAACTTTCAAAGGTCTTCTACAAATGTTTAACTTTGTTTTAAGACTTAAAGTTCAAGATGATTTAAGCATCGAGTTCATATTTAAAGTTCATTTCTTCCAAAGTATATGTGGACTAAATATTCCCAAAGAGATTTAAAATATTTTCACATTTAAATAAGAACGAAAACTACGATTTCCAAAGAGCCTTGAGTCTAGATTTAAGAAAAGAGTAATCGCTTGCTAAATGAGCAAGAGAGGAAACTTTGCTTTTCAAGGGTAGCCTTTGAGCTAAGTTTATGAGAGTTAATCTAAAATCACAGAAGGAAGTATGTTTTTAAATATAAAAGTTAATATTATGCTATTTTTGGGAGCAGTATTGAGCACCGATATGGAAAAGAATTCAAACAACTCACAACCCCCATAAACTATGTATCCACCATGGGTAGAAAAGTGTTATACTTTTTAGATGATTAATTTAGTACTTTTTAGCATAAACTAGTGGATCCACTTAGTAGTTCAGGTTCAATAATAATGGCAAGATATAGGACAACCCTGGCAGCGTGAGGCAAAACGTTGTATCATTACAATAGATATTATTGAAGTTTGTCGACTAGAGAAACTCACACATAAGTTAATTATATTTTATATACACCGTTTATTTATATTTACATACATCTAAGAGTTATATTGTATTTTTTTCATTCATACAGAGTTGATTTCAAGTTTTGAATGGATTTTCCTTATATTACACTTGTTTTAAATTGTTTTATATTTAATGAGTTCAGTCATGTAGATTTAAGTTGAGTCAACTAAGTTCTTCAGATTTTCTTTCAAGCCTATGTTTCTGTTTAGCAGTCCAACTCGCAAACTCGTACATTCAATATACTAATGTCAGTTAATCTGCATCGTATTATGATGTAGACGCAGGTAATTAGGAGCATCGTTGATCCAGTGAGAAGTTCAAAGTGAGTTGTTAGCCACCTTGCATTCTGGCGGATCTATTTTCATTGCTTTCTTGTTTTAGTTCATTAGGATGTTGTAGGGTTTGTCAGAACATCCATCTTAGTTGTATAAATGCTTCATAGATAGTCAGACAGTTAGTTATGAGTCTTTCAACTTTGTATTTCAGATATTTTGCTATGAGACTCGAGTAGTCATTTTGGCTAAGGTATCTTTTTTTTTAAGTTATTACATGACCTTATCTATGTTGAGTTCAATTCTTCCACTGAGTAAGTAAGCAAGACCAAGGGTTCTCTTGGGGCCAGTAATGGTTCTTGAGTGACAGTCCCGCGCAGGTAGGGGTGGCAATTTCAGCCCATATAAGTGAAATGAAATAATTTTGTCCATATTAAATTAAATGAATCACTCATATTTTCTTTCATTTTCTTAAATTGTTTAATATGGTCTTCAATCTATCTTAGCTCATAAAAATAAGGACAAAATGGGTTAATATGAGAATCAATATTCAGCCCATATAAGTGAGAAATGAAATAATTTTTTTATTATTTTTGAAAAACAAAAAAAATTAGGAGTCAATTGGTGGAAGGTGGGTATGCCGCGGGGGAGGGGGGTGGGGGGTGGGGGGTGCCCGGTAGAGAGGGCAATTTTTTATTTTTTTTTGTAAAAACATATTTTTTTTACGAAAACAAATTTTTTTTAGGTCTAGGTTGGTGGAAGGTTGGGGGCGGGGGTGAGGGGTAAACATTTATTTTATTGAAAAACAAATTTATTTAAATGATTAGAACCACTTTGCCCAAATCATATTTGACCAAATTCATATTTACCCATATTATATTTGGATGGATTGTAATTCAAACCATTCTTTCTCAATCCATATTCAACCCATTCAAATCCGATCCAATCCAACCATTTGTCACCCCTACGCCTAGGGAGTAGGCTCGAGACTGGAAAGTTGAGCTACACATTTTTTTCAAAATAATTTCCTTGTTAATTTACTTTCTCTAGGCTTAAACAAACCCGAAAAACTTCTGAATCAGTGGTCTATAATCGTCGATTTCATTGAGGGTCTATAATTATCGCATTTTTTTTCAAAACCTAATGTGAGGGGGGCCATGGGGATTCCATAATTGAAATTTTTTTCTTTATCGATCGTCAATTTCTTACTCAAAAGTAATTGCAAAATTTACATAAATAATGACATTCAAAACTAATAAAGTTATAACTAAAGGATATGAATTAAACTAAGGTGTAGCTAAAGTAGATCCCACAAATTTGAAAAAGTTATACAGCAATTAAACTATAATAGAATAAAAAATATTTACTTATTTTATCAAAAAAAAAATTACAACAAATTTTGATAATTCATGTGACACAATTGAAAAAGCTAATGTTCACATGATTCGCTGGAATATTCTAAAATCTATCACAAAATGCACGCACTTTACGTAAAAAAAAATTTCTCTCACGCCTACGAGGATAGTCTAAGTCATGCATTTATTATGATGTTACTCTATCTCGCTCTATACATATTTGTGTCTATGCACTCCATATATTTAAACTCATCACTCTTGATTACTCGGTTTATACCATTTCGAGAATTCAAAGCTATCCCTTTTTAAAGGTATAACAATTAAAGTTAAGCACCCATGTATCAAATAACTTGGTTGGCGCAGTGATTACAAATGGGGTGCTCAAGGTTGTTGGCTTGCTCTTATTATTGAGTTTGGTTCCCTCTGTACACATAAATTATAGTTTCAAAAATGATTCTCCTCTTTCTACTTATTTATTTCAATATTATTTTTTATTTTATTTTATTCTTCTCTCCATGTTTGATTGTTCTTTTTCCTTTTACGCCCTTTTGCTAACTTTTTCTAAACAAACTTTACTTAAGAAAACTTTTCCTTCTTCCTTTTTTCTTTATTTGAAATAATTTTTATTGTGATTTTTTTAATTGACTTTTTTCGCTATCATATTTAAATATGATTGTCTTTTTTTAAGACAAGTGTTAAATTTGTGCCCTTATAATTTGTAATTGATAGCTAAAGTAACACCCACAATTTTAAAATCTTGAATCCGCCATCGGCTTCGAGCTGCAGTAGTTTAAAAAAATTCAGTTCAACCCGCCCCGCATCTCACTTGCCCCACATAACCTTAAATTCATTTCACCCCGCCTAGCCTTAAGCCCACTTCACCCCATCCGCCTCACCCAAATACCATCCCCATATGGGACTACCTAACCTATGTGTCTCAAAGGAAAATACATAACATATAAACAACAAATTGTTTGATAGGAATACCATGGATTATCACATAACATAATTAAACTTGACATTTCAAGCGTCTCACAATGTGAAACGTGACCAATGAAATCTAGTCAAATTCAACTCTCCAACAATAGTAATGGTCATGACCTTAAGTCGTACCAAGTAAGGCTTCTTCTATCCATTATTGAAGATACGAATCAACTATACAAATGATCTAGTTTGGGAGCAATGAGATTGGAAATAATGTTTATCAATAGTCGATCTAGGTAAGCTTCATCTAAAATTTTCGGATAATTCAAGATTTTCTTATCTAGTCATTCAACCACACACTTGATGAAATCAACGTAGAGACAATGCTTATTATTATGAGTAGCCGAAAAATACACACAACACATTACTTAGGGTACATTAGACTATAAGTACACTGTAACAACCTGTTTAGTAGGTTCGAGCAGTAGAACTATTTTTGATAAAAACTGACAGGGTCAACGGATCACGCGACGGACCGTGATGGACTCCGTCGTCCCATACTTGTGTAATTTCTTCTACTGCTCTCCTCATTACCCTCGACGACAGGTAGGACGAACCATCATAGGCACGACGGTCCGTCGAGGTTCTTCGTTCCAAAACACTTCAACTCTGAAATTTTGTATTGGGATCGACTCTCTGAACTTCACGACGGAACTGCAGCACGGACCGCCGTAGATACGACGGACCGTCACAAGTTGCGTAACCTCACTACTGAATGTAACTCTCTGAACTTTGCGACGGAACTGCAACACGGACCGTCGTAGATACGACGGATCTTCACAAGCTGCGTAACTCCACCCTGGGTCGGATTTCCGCAAAAATTTAAATGGGTGTTTTGGACTATTCATGATTATAATTATGAAATTAGTGGGGTAAGTTCAAAAATTTTTTTACTTGGGGGTTAAAGAAGATAGTAGGGAAATAAATAGTGGGTTACTTTTATCGTAATGGATTATATGATAATTAGGGTAAAAGAAAAAAAAGAACCTGCAAAAGAAAAATAAAAAGAGCAGAAAAGGGAGAACGAGCGAGAGAGAGAGAACGAAGAAGAAAGCAAGTGACTTAGACTTCAGATTGAAAAGGTGAAAAGGAATTGGGGAGGTAGCTTGCTTGATCACGATTCTTCGGTGGAGGTAGGTTATGGTTTAATTTCTATGTGATCGATAAACTCTAAATAGCGATCGATATGTAGTGGGTGGTATTGTAAAGTCTTCTATGTACTTGATTGTGTGCTTGCATGTTTTGATTGTGCAGTTGTGGTTGGTTAGAATGATGAGATTGTTGAACCTCCAATCTTAAATCCTCTCTATTAAGATGACACCTTGACATAAAGAAGATGTAACAACCTATTGGTCGTTTTGAGCAGCAGATTTTATTTCTGGAAAAACTGGCTGAGACGACGGATTCCACGACGGACCGTCATGGGCACGACGGACCGTCGAGGGGTCTCGTTCCAAAACACTTAGAATTCTGAAATTTGGGTACTAAAATCGACTCTCTGAACTTCGTGACGAAGTGGCAGGACGGACCGTCACAGGCATGACGGACCGTCACAGACTCTTTAATAAATCGAGTCTCTGAACCTTGTGACGGAAGCAGCAGGACGGACCGTCGCAGGCACGACGGGCCGTCACAGTCTGCGTAACCCTGACTGGGTCGGATTTCTGTTTAATATTTTAAGGGGCGTTTTGGACTATTCCTGCTTATAATTATAAAGTTAGTGGTTGAATATTAATAATCCAATTTCTTGAGGGTTAAAGGAGATAACCCTAAAATAATTAGTGGGTTACTTTTGTCATCTTTTATACTTAATTATATGCTAATTAGGGTAAAAGAAAAAGGGTTTGAATAAGAAAAATAGAAAGAATAGAGAGAATAGGGAGAAACGATCGAGAGAGAGAGGAACGCAGAAGAAAGCAAAGATTTTGAGTATTAGCTTGCTTGATCACAATTTTTCGGTGGAGGTAGGTTATGGTATTTATGCTATTCGTAGCAAACTTTTAATAGCGAATGATATGAATTGGGTAGTGTTGTAAACCCTTCTATATGCTTAATTGTATGCTTGCATGGATGTGATGATATAATTGTGATGAAATAAGCATGATGAAGCTATTGAATCCTAAATCTTGAAAACCTTTTGTTAATGATGATGCCTTGGTATAAAAGAAGGCTTGATGAACGAAAAGAATGAGGTTAGGGGATCGGGTGTCACGAACCGACACGTAGTAATAGGGGGATCGGGTGTCACGAACCGACACGTTGTATTAGGGGGATCGGGTGTCAAGAACCGACATGTAGTATTAGGGGGATCGGGTGTCACGAACCGACACGTAGTATTAGGGGATCGGAGTGTCACATTCCGACACAAGAGGAATAAAGAGAGTGAATCTTGAAATATGTTAATATACTCAATTTAATGAACCTAATTCTCAAATGAGTATGATGGGGAGGTGTGAGTCCTCATTGATGTGCTTGGTGTTGTGACCAAGGGTTATGGTAATTGTAAATGCCGCATGTTGACTATTGTAGTTGATTTTATGATATTATCTGATATATACTGTTTTCTATTTTGAGTTGGCCGATGATATCTACTCAGTACTTGTGGTTGTACTGACCCCTACTTGTAGTTGTTTTTCTTTGTTATTTGTGGAGTGCAGCAAACGTACCATCGTCTTCAACTCAATCGCAACTCTAGCCAGTCTTCGTCACACCAGGTTTTAGGGTGACCTAAAGCTTCTAGCTTGGATTGGATCTTCTTCTTCATGTCTCGATGCCTTGAAGTTCTGGCATAGACTAGCTGTTATTTATGTTTAGTTTCTTAGATACTCTTAGACTTAGTAATTCGAGGATAGATGTTCTTATGATGATGACTTCCAGATTTTGGGGATAATAATAAGTATTGAATTTTTAGAAGTTGACTATTGATATTGTTAATGAGTTTTAAGTCTTCCGCATTGTTTTTCTATTTATTATGTTTGAAATGTTGGGGTTTAGATTGGTTGGTTCGCTCATATAGGAGGATAAATGTGGGTGCCACTCACGACACGTTTTGGGTCGTGACAAACTTGGTATCAGAGCATTAGGTTTGTTGGTCTCATCACACAAGAACGAGTCTAGTAGAGTCTTAAGGAACGGTAGGGGGACGCCTTTACTTTTCTTTGAGAGGCTATAAGACTTTAGGAAAATTCCATTCTTTCTTCCTTTCGTGCTATTACTTGGATCCAATTGGTATCTAGGTGATACAAATTGGTATCTGACCATCTTCACTCTATTTCGCAGATGGTTAGAACTAGAGCAACAACAACGCCAACACCAGCACCGGCAAGACAAGAGGCGTCTAAGCCAGCCACTGAGACTGTATCTCGAAGAGGAACAGTGGCAAGAGGCCGTGGTAGAGGTCGTAGGAGGACGTGCTCTAGAGGAAGAGGACAAGCACCTGGCCCATCTAGTACTAGGGCGGTGACTCCTCCACCGACTGAGGAAGTAGTAAGAGAGGGTAAGGAAGGGGAAAATGAGCAAGTGCAGAATGAGGAATTACCACTCCAACCTACCCCAGAGATGATCAATCAGGTTCTTGCTTATCTTAGCGGGTTATCTGATCAAGGCCAGACACCTCCAGTGTTTTCTGCACCAGCACCTCAGGTTCCGGAGGTACAACATGCAGCTACTGTGGCTCCCCGCATGGATGCCTTATTGGAAATAGGCATGTTTCCTCGGTTGACTACAGGGCCTATAATGACAGTGATCAACATGAACTTTTCAGTAAGTTCTTGAAATTGAAACCTCCAGTCTTCAAGGGTGCTAAATCTGAGGATGCCTATGATTTTATGGTTGATTGTCATGAGCTACTACACAAGATGGGTATAGTAGAACGATTTGGCGTTGAGTTTGTGACTTATCAGTTTCAAGGGAACATCAAAATGTGGTGGCGGTCACATGTTGAGTGTCAACCAACAGAGGCACCACCTATGACTTGGGCATCATTCTCTAGCTTGTTCATGGAGAAGTATATACCCCGTACTTTGAGGGATAGGAGGAGAGATAAGTTCTTGAGCCTAGAGCAAGGTAGGATGTCGGTTACTGCGTATGAGGCTAAGTTTCGCGCATTATCAGGCTATGCCACCCAGCTTTATTTCAGTCCACAAGAGCGGATTCGCTGTTTTGTGAAGGGGTTAAGGTCAGATTTGCGGATTTCAGCCTTACAGGTAGCAGCTACAGTGAAATCCTTTCAGGAAGTGGTAGACTTCGTGATAGAGGTGGATGGAGTGAAGCCAGATGACTTCACCTTGGCATCGACATCTAAAAGGTTTCGTAAGGGAGGTGAGTTTAATGGTTCTTACTCCAGAGGGCAGGGTTCAGGAGGTTACCCAGCCCGACCTATCCAGTCTTCACTACAGACTGTAGTTGGGGGTCCATCACAGACCGGCCAACATTTCTCTGAGTTTGGTGGTTATCCCCAGACTTCGTCATTCTCACAGGGACCTATGCTTGAATCCAGAGAATATTATGGATGTGGAGAGACAGGACATATTAGGAGGAATTTCCAAAACCGAGTTACAGACCCCCAATAATCAGAGGTAGAGGTGGTCATGGAAGAGGCCGTTATTCGGGAGGGCGTGGTGGCCGAGGTGATGGTGGTCACTAAAACGGCCGGGGTAACAGGCAAACTGGAACTACTGCAGCGCAACATGGTAGGGGCAACGGGTAGACAGGTGATAGGGCCCATTGTTATGCTTTCCCTGGGAGATCCGAAGCGGAGACATCTGATGCTATCATCACAGGTAATCTTTTGGTTTGTGATTGCATGGCTTCTGTATTGTTTGATCCTGGATCCACATTTTCTTATGTATCTTCCTCATTTGCTAATGGTCTTAATTTACATTGTGAATTGCTTGACATGCCTATTCGTGTTTCTACTCCAGTGGGTGAGTCTGTGATAGTTGAAAAGGAGTATAGGTCTTGTCTTGTGACTTTTGTGGGGAGAAATACTCATGTAGACTTGGTTATCTTTGAAATGGTTAACTTCAATGTAATTCTGGGTATGACTTGGACTTTCTCCAAATTTTGCAATCTTGGATTGTAATGCTAAAACTTTGACGTTAGCCAAGCCTGGGACAGATCCGTTAGTGTGGGAGGGTGACTACACTTTCAATCTGATTCGTATCGTCTCCTTTCTTCATGCTAAGAGAATGGTTAGTAGGGGTTGTTTAGCTTTCTTGGCACACCTCAGGGATGATACTACCCAAGTACCTTCAATTGAGTCGGTTTCGATAGTCCGCGAGTTTTTAGATGTGCTTCCTCTAGACCTTCCTGGTATGCCACCGGATAGAGATATTGACTTCTGCATCGATCTTGAACCGGGTACTAGCCCCATTTCTATACCCCCTTATAGAATGGCTCCCGCTGAGCTAAGGGAGTTAAAGGCCCAACTTCAAGAGTTGTTGAGCAAAGGTTTCATTAGACCAAGTGCATCCCCTTGGGGTGCTCCTGTTTTGTTTGTGAAGAAGAAGGATGGAATCTTTCGGATGTACATAGACTACAGACAACTGAATAAGGTAATGGTTAAGAACAAGTATCCTCTTCCTCGCATTGATGATTTGTTCGATCAGTTACAAGGTGCTTGTACCTTATCAAAAATCGACTTGAGATCTGGTTATCATTAATTGAAAATACGGGCAGCAGGTGTGCCCAAGACTGCTTTTCGGACCAGGTATGGGCATTATGAGTTCTTAGTAATGTCTTTTGGGCTTACGAATGCCCCTGGTGCTTTCATGAGCTTGATGAATGGGATTTTTAAGCCATATCTAGATCTCTTTGTAATTGTATTCTTTGATGATATACTGGTATACTCAAAGAGCAAGAAAGAACATGAGGAGCACTTGAGGATTGTGTTGGAAATGTTGAGGGAGAGAAAGCTTTATGCCAAATTCTCTAAGTGTGAGTTTTTTCTAGATTCAGTGTCCTTCTTAGGGCACGTAGTTTCTAAGGATGGAGTGATGGTGGATCCATCTAAGATTGAAACAGTGAGGAATTGGGTAAGACCTACTAATGTGTCAGAAGTAAGGAGCTTTGTTGGTTTAGCTAGCTACTACCGTCGATTTGTCAAGGGGTTCTCTTCTATTGCTTCCCAATTGACAAGCTTGACTAAACAGAATGTTCCATTTGTATGGTTCGACGAGTGTGAAGAAAGCTTTCAGAAGCTCAAGACTTTGTTGACTACCGCACCAATCCTTACCCTGCCAGTGGAAGGTAAGAATTTCATTGTCTATTGTGATGCATCCTATTCGGGTTTGGGTGCAGTACTAATGCAAGAGAAGAATGTAATTGCTTATGCTTCGAGGCAATTAAAGGTGCACGAACGTAATTATCCGACCCATGATTTGGAGTTGACTGCGGTAGTGTTTGCATTAAAGCAATTGAGGCACTATGTATATGGAGTTAAGTGTGAAGTCTACACGGATCATCGTAGCCTACAGTATGTCTTTACTCAGAAAGATTTGAATTTAAGACAGAGAAGGTGGATGGAACTACTGAAGAATTATGACATCACTATCTTGTATCATCCGGGAAAAGCTAATGTTGTGGCAGATGCTTTAAGTAGAAAGGCAGGAAGCATGGGAAGTCTAGGCCACTTGCAAGTTTCAAGACGCCCATTGGTTAGAGAGGTACAGATTCTGGATAATGACTTAATGAGGCTAGAAATAAATGAGAAGGGAGGATTTTTGGCCTGTGTGGAGGCGAGATCTTCCTTTCTTGACAAGATCAAGGGAAAGCAGTTTAATGATGAGAAGCTGATTCGGATTCGAGATAAGGTGTTGCGAGGAGAGGCTAAAGAAGAAAAAATCGATGAGGAAGGTGTTTTGAGAATTAAAGGAAGGGTATGTGTACCCCGCGTCGATGATTTGATTCACACTAATCTTACAGAGGCTCATAGTTCAAGGTATTCTATACATCCTGGTGCAACCAAGATGTACCGTGACCTAAAGCAACACTTTTGGTGGAGTAGAATGAAGCGTGACATTGTTGATTTTATTGCCAAATGTTCAAATTGTCAGCAAGTAAAATATGAACACTAGAGGCCCGGAGGAACACTTCAGAGAATGCACATTCCAGAATGGAAGTGGGAGAGAATTGCAATGGACTTCGTGGTTGGTCTTCCAAAGACAATGGGTAAGTATGACTCCATTTGGGTAATCGTTGATAGGTTAACTAAGTCTGCTCACTTCATTCCGGTTAAGGTGACTTACAATGCAGAGAAGTTAGCCAAACTTTACATCTCAGAAATTGTTCGATTACATGGGGTTCCACTCTCCATCATATCGTATAGAGGTACGCAGTTTACTTCTAAGTTTTGGAAAACATTGCATTCGGAAATGGGTACTAGGTTGGACCTTAGTACTGCGTTCCATCCTCAGACCGATAGTCAGTCTGAGTGAACAATTCAAGTGTTGGAGGATATGCTTTGTGCATGTGTGATAGAATTTGGTGGTCATTGGGATAACTTCTTACCCTTAGCAGAGTTCTCATATAACAATAGCTATCACTCAAGTATTTATATGGCCCCATTCGAGGCATTGTATGGAAGAAGATGTAGGTCTCCATTGGGTGGTTTGATGCATTTGAGGTTAGACCTTGGGGTACTGATCTTCTGAGGGAATCGTTAGATAAAGTAAAATGCATTCAAGAAAAGCTTTTAGCGGCTCAAAGAAGGTAGAAAGAATATGCGGATCGAAAGGTTAGAGACATGAAGTTTATGGAGGGTGAACAAGTCTTGCTGAAGGTTTCGCCCATGAAAGGGGTGATGCAGTTTGGAAAAAGGGGTAAGCTAAGCCCAAGGTATATTGGACCATTTGAAGTACTTAAGCGAGTAGGGGAGGTGGCTTATGAATTAGCCTTGCCCCTAGGACTGTCAAGAGTGAATCTAGTATTTCATGTGTCTATATTGAAAAGACACCATGGGGATGGAAACTACATTATTCGATGGGATTGAGTTCTGCTTGATGAGAATTTGACTTATGATGAGGAGCCTGTTGCCATTCTAAATAGAGAAATTCGCAAGTTGAGATTAAGGAAGATTGCATCCATCAAAGCTCAATGGAAAATCGACCAGTTGAAGAGTCCACTTGGGAGAAGGAGGCTGATATGCGAGAAAGATACCCACACCTGTTTACAGATTCAGGTACTTCTTTTCGCCCTTGTTTCTTTTCTTGTGATCGTTCGAGGATGAACGATGGGTAAATTGGTATCTATTGTAACGACCTATTGGTCGTTTTGAGCAGAAGATTTTATTTCTGAAAAAACTGGCTAAAACGACAGATCCCACGACGGACCGTCATGGGCACGACGGACCGTCGAGGGGGTCTCGTTCCAAAACACTTAGAATTCTGAAATTTGGGTACTAAAATCGACTCTCTGAACTTCGTGACGAAGTGGCAGGACGGACTGTCATAGGCATGACGGGCTGTCACAGACTCTTTAATAAATCGAGTCTCTGAACCTTGTGACCGAAGCAGCAGGATAGACCGTCGCAGGCACGACGGGCCGTCACAATCTGCGTAACCCCGACTGGGTCGGATTTCTGTTTAATATTTTAAGGGGCGTTTTGGACTATTCCTGCTTATAATTATAAAGTTAGTGGTTGAATATTAATAATCCAATTTCTTAAGGATTAAAGGAGATAACCTTAAATTAATTAGTGGGTTACTTTTGTCATCTTTTATACTTAATTATATGCTAATTAGGGTAAAAGAAAAAGGGTTTGAATAAGAAAAATAGAAAGAATAGAGAGAAGAGGGAGAAACGATCTCGAGAGAGAGAGAGGAACGAAGAAGAAAGCAAAGATTTTGAGGATTAGCTTGCTTGATCAAATTTTTTCGGTGGAGGTAGGTTATGGTTTTTATGCTATTCGTAGTAAACTCTTAATAGCGAATGATATGAATTGGGTAGTGTTGTAAACCCTTTTATATGCTTAATTGTATGCTTGCATGGATGTGATGATATAATTGTGATGAAATAAGCATGATGAAGCTATTGAATCCTAAATCTTGAAAACCTTTTGTTAATGATGATGCCTTGGTATAAAAGAAGGCTTGATGAACTAAAAGAATGAGGTTAGGGGATCGGGTGTCACGAACCGACACGTAGTAATAGGGGGATCGGGTGTCACAAACCGACACGTAGTAATAGGGGGATCGGGTTTCACGAACCGACACGTATTATTAGGGGGATCGGGTGTCACGAACCGACATGTAGTATTAGGGGGATCGGGTGTCACGAATCGACACGTAGTATTAGGGGATCGGAGTGTCACGTTCCGACACAAGAGGAATAAAGAGAGTGAATCTTGAAATATGTTAATATACTCAATTTAATGAACCTAATTCCCAAATGAGTATGATGGGGAGGCGTGAGTCCTCATTGATGTGCTTGGTGTTGTGACCAAGGGTTATGGTAATTGTAAGTGCCGCATGTTGAGTATTGTAGTTGATTTTATGATATTATCTGATATATACTATTTTCTATTTTGAGTTGGCCGATGATATCTACTCAGTACTTGTGGTTGTACTGACCCCTACTTGTAATTGTTTTTCTTTGTTATTTATGGAGTGCAGCAAACGTACCGTCGTCTTCAACTCAATCGCAACTCTAGCCAGTCTTCGTCACACCAGATTTCAGGGTGAGCTGAAGCTTCTAGCTTGGACTGGATCTTCTTCTTCATGTCTGGATGCCTTGAAGTTCTGGCATAGACTAGCTGCTATTTATGTTTAGTTTCTTAGATACTCTTACACTTAGTAATTCGAGGATAGATGTTCTTGTGATGATGACTTCCAGATTTTGAAGAAAATAATAAGTAGTGAGTTTTTAGAAGTTGATTATTGATTTTGTTAATGAGTTTTAAGTCTTCCGCATTGTTTTTCTATTTATTATGTTTGAAATGTTGGGGTTTAGATTGGTTGGTTCGCTCACATAGGAGGATAAATGTGGGTGCCACTCACGACACGTTTTGGGTCGTGACAGAAGACTTGATAAAATAAAATAATGAGAAAATTGGATCGGAGTGTCACGTTCCGACACAGTAATATTGGATCGGAGTGTCACGTTCCGAGATGTATTAGGGGATCAGAGTGTCACGTTCTAACACGGTATATGGGATCGGAGTGTCACGTTCCGACACGATAATAGTAAAGAGAAGAAATCTTGAATTAGTTTAATATACTCTAATTTGATGAACCTATTTCCCAAATGAGTATGGTGTGGAGGCTTGAGTCCTCATAGGTGTGCTTGGTGTTGTTTCCAATGGTTCTTGTACTTGTTGCTTGTCACCTGTTAAGTATTGCGGTTGATTTTATATTATTATTCAGTATATATTGCTTTCTATTTTGAGTTGGCCGATGATACCTACTCAGTACGTGTTCATTCTACTGACCCCTACTTGAATTTTCTTCCTGTTGTTTTGTGGAGTGCAGCAAGTGCACCATCGACTTCGACTCGCCCTCAACTCTAGCCACTCTCCAGCACATCAGATTTCAGGGTGAGCGATTATTCCTAGCTCGGACAGGATTCTCTCCCTCACGTCTTGATGTCTTCGAAGTTCGGACATGGATCATTTTTTTTACTTATTTTAGCTTCTTAAATAGTCTTAGATTTAGAAATTTCAGGATAGATGTTCTTGATGTGATGACTTCCAGATTTTGGGGATAATAAGTGTTAAACTTTAGAAGCTTATTTAATTGATTACGTTAATAAGTTTTGGATCTTCCGCAGTATTCTTACTACTCATAAATTGATTTACTGGAAAATGTGGGGTTTAGATTTGTTGGTTCGCTCACCTAAGAGGATAAGTGTGGGTGCCACTCGCGGCTCGTTTTGGGTCGTGACAAACTTGGTATCAGAGCGTTAGGTTCGTTGGTCTCATCACACAAGAACGAGTCTAGTAGAGTCTTGAGGAATGGTAGGGGGACGCTCTTACTTTTCTTTGAGAGGCTATAGGACTTTAGGAAAACTCCAATCTTTCATTCTTTCGTGCTATTACATGGATCCAATTGGTATCTAGGTGATACAAATTGGTATCTGACATCCTCACTCTATATCACAGATGGTTAGAACTAGAGCAAAAACTGTGCCAACACCAACACCGGCAAGACAGGGTGCGTCTGAGCCAACTATTGAGGCTGTAGCTCATGGAGGAGCAGTGGCAAAAGGCCGTGGTAGAGGTCACAGGAGAACGCCCTCAGGGGTAGAGGACAAACACCTGGTCCAGCTAGTAATAGTACGGTGACTCCTCCACCGACTGATGAGGTAGTGAGAGAGGGTGAAAAAGGCGAAAACGAGCAGGTTCAAGATGAGGAATTACCACCCCAGCCTACCCCAGAGATGATTAACCAGGTTCTTACTTATCTTAGCGGGTTATCTGATCAGGGCCAGACACCTCTAGTGTTTTCTGCACCAGCACCTCAGGTTCCGGGAGTACAACATACAGCTGCTGTGGCTCCCCGCATGAATGCCTCATTGGAAGTAGGCACGTTTCCTTGATTGACTACAGGGTCTATAATGACGAGTGGTCAGCATGAACTTTTCACTAAATTCTTAAAGTTGAAACCTCCAGTCTTCAAGGGTGCTGAATTGAGGATGCATATGATTTTCTGGTTGATTGTCAAGAGCTGCTACATAAGATGGACATAGTAGAACAATTCAGTGTTGAGTTTGTGACCTACCAGTTTCAGGGGAATGCCAAAATGTGGTGGCGGTCGTATGTTGAGTGTCAACCAGCACAGACACCACGTATGACTTGGGCATTATTCTATAGCTTATTTATGGAGAAATATATACCCCGGACTTTGAGGGACAAGAGGAGAGATGAGTTCCTGAGCCTAGAGCAAGGCAGGATGTCTGTTACTGCTTATGAGGCTAAATTTCAGGCACTATCTAGGTATGCCACCCAGCTTTGCTTCAGTCCACAAAAGCGGATTCACCGTTTTGTGAAAGGATTGAGGTCAGATTTGCAGATCCCAGCCTTACAGGTAGCTGCTGCAGCAAAATACTTTCAAGAAGTGATTGATTTTGTGATAGAGGTAGAGGGGGTGAAGCCAGACGACTTCACCATGGCGTCGACATCTAAGAAGTTCTGTAAGGGAGGTGAGTTTAGTCGTTCTTACTCCAGAGGGCAGAGTTCAGAAGGTTACCAGGCCCGTCCTATTCAGTCTTTACTACAGGCTGTAGCTGGGGGTCCATCGCAGACCAGTCAGCATTTTTCTGAGTTTGGAGGTTATCCCCAGACTTCGTCATTCTCACAGAGACCTATGCTTGACTCCAGAAATTGTTATGGATGTGGAGAGACTGGGCATATTAGGAAATATTGTCCAAAACAGAGTTACAGACCCCCAATAGCTAGAGGTAGAGGTGGTCATGGTAGGGGCCGCCATTCTGGAGGACGTGGTGGCCAAGGAAATAGTGGTCACCAAATCAGTCGGGGTGGCGGGCAAGTTGGGACTACTGCAGCGCAACCTGGTAGGGACAATGGACAGACATGTGATAGGGTCCATTGTTATGCTTTCCCCGGGAGGTCTGAAGCAGAGGGATCTGATGCTGTTATCACAGGTACTCTTTTAGTCTGTGATTGCATGGCTTCTGTATTATTTGATCCTGGATCCACATTTTCATATGTATCTTCCTCATTTGCTACTGGTCTTGATTTATATTGTGATTTGCTTGACATGCCTATTCGTGTCTCTACTCCTGTGGGTGAGTCTATGATAGTTGAAAAGGTGTATAGGTCATGCCTTCCGACTTTTGTGGGGAGCAATACTTATGTAGCTTTGATTATTCTAGAGATGGTTGATTTTGATGTAATTCTGGGTATGACTTGGCTTTCTCCAAATTTTGCAATCTTAGATTGTAATGCTAAAACCGTGACATTGGCCAAGCCTTGTATAGATCCGCTAGTGTGGGAGGGTGACTATATTTCCACTTCAGTTCGTATTATCTCTTTTCTTCGTGCTAGGAGGATGGTGAGTAAGGGTTGTTTATCTTTCTTAGCACATCTCAGGGATGATATTTCCAAAGGACCTTCGATTGAGTCTGTTTCGATAGTCCGTGAGTTTCTGGATGTGTTTCCTGCAGATCATCCGGGTATGCCACCGGATAGGGATATTGATTTTTGTATTGATCTGGAGCCAGGTACTCGCCCCATTTCCATACCCCCTTATAGAATGGCTCCAGCTGAGTTAAGGGAGTTAAAGACCCAACTTCAGGAATTGTTAGGTAAAGCTTTTATTAGACCAAGATCATCCCCTTGGGGTGCTCCTGTTTTATTTGTGAAGAAGAAGGATGGAAGTTTTCAGATGTGCATAGACTACAGGCAACTGAATAAGGTAACTATTAAGAACAAGTATCCTATTCCCCGCATTGATGATTTGTTCGATCAGTTACAAGGTGCTTGTACCTTCTCAAAAATTGATTTGAGATTTGGTTATCATCAATTGAAAATACGGGCAGCAGATGTGCCAAAGACTTCTTTTCGAACCAGGTATGGGCATTATGAATTCTTAGAAATGTCTTTTGGGCTTACGAATGCCCCTGCTGCTTTCATGAGCTTGATGAATGGGATTTTAAAGCCATATATGGATCTCTTTGTTATTGTAATCATTGATGATATACTGATATACTCAAAGAGCAGGAAAGAACATGAGGAGCATTTGAAAATTGTATTGGAAATGTTGAGGGAGAAAAGGCTTTATGCCAAATTCTCCAAGTGTGAGTTTTGGCTAGATTCAGTGTCCTTCTTGGGGCACGTGGTTTCTAAGGATGGAGTGATGGTGGATCCATCTAAGATTGAAGCAGTGAAGAGTTGGGTAAGACGTACTAATGTTACAGAGATAAGGAGCTTTGTTGGTTTAGCTAGCTACTACCGTCGATTTGTCAAGGGATTTTCTTTTGTTGCTTCCCAATTAAAAATTTTGACTAAGCAGAATGTTCCATTTGTATGGTCGGACGAATGTGAAGAAAGCTTCCACAACCTCAAGACCTTGTTGACTACTGCACCAATTCTTACCTTGCCAGTGGAAAGTAAGAATTTCATTATTTACTGTGATGCATCTTATTCTAGTTTGGGTGCAGTGCTAATGCAGGAGAGGAATGTAATTGCTTATGCTTCGAGTCAATTAAAAGTGCATGAACGTAACTATCCGACCAATGATTTGGAGTTGGCTGCAGTTGTGTTTGCATTAAAGCAATGGAGACATTATCTATATGGGGTCAAGTGTGAAGTCTATACAAATCATCGTAGTTTACAGGATGTCTTTACTTAGAAAGATTTGAATTTAAGGCAGAGGAGGTGGATGGAACTACTGAAGGACTATGATATTGCTATTTTGTATCACCCAGGAAAAGCTAATGTTGTGGCTGATGCTTTAAGTAGAAAAGCAGGGAGCATGGGAAGTCTAGCCCACTTACAGGTTTCTAGACGCCCATTGGCTAGAGAGGTTCAGACTCTGGCTAATGACTTTATGCGGCTGGAAGTACTAGAGAAGGGAGGATTTTTGGCCTTTGTGGAGGCAAAATCTTATTTTCTTGACAAGATTAAGGGAAAACAGTTTACTGATGAGAAGCTGAGCCGAATTCAAGATATGGTATTACGAGGGAGGCTAAAGAGGCAATAATTGATGAGGAATGCGTTTTGAGAATTAAGGGAAGGGTATGTGTGTCCCGTGTTGATAATTTGATTCACACTATTCTTACAGAGGCTCATAGTTCAAGGTATTCTATACATCCTGGTGCAACCAAGATGTATCGTGACCTAAAGCAACATTTTTGGTGGAGTAGAATGAAGTGTGACATTGTTGATTTTATTGCCCAATGCCCGAATTGTCAGCAGGTAAAGTATGAACACCAGAGGCCCGGAGGAACACTTCAGAAAATGCCCATTCCGAAATGGAAATGGGAAAGAATTGCAATGGATTTTGTGGTTGGTCTTCCAAAGACATTGGGTAAGTTTGATTCTATTTGGGTAATTGTTGACAGATTAACTAAGTATTCTCAGTTCATTCCGGTCAAGGTGACTTACAATGCAGAGAATTTAGTCATACTCTATATCTCAAAAATTGTTCGATTGCATGGAGTTCCACTTTCCATCATATCAGATAGAGGTACGCAATTTACATCTAAGTTTTGGAGAACATTGCACGCTGAACTAGGTACTAGGTTGGATCTTAGTACTGCATTTCACCCTCAGACCGATGGTCAGTCTGAGCGAACGATTCAGGTGTTGGAGGATATGCTTCGTGCATGTGTGATAGAATTTGGTGGTCATTGGGATAACTTCTTACCCTTAGCAGAGTTTTCATACAATAATAGCTATCACTCAAGTATTGATATGGCCCCATTTGAGGCACTGTATGGGAGGAGATGTAGGTCTCCCATTGGTTGGTTTGATGTATTTGAGGTGAGACCATGGGGTACCGATCTTTTGAGGGAATAGTTAGATAAAGTAAAATTCATTCAGGAGAAGCTTCTAGCAGCTCAGAACAGGCAGAAAGAATATGCAGATCGAAAGGTTAGGGACTTGGATTTTATGGAGGGTGAACAAGTCTTGCTGAATGTTTCACCCATGAAAGGGGTGATGCGGTTTGGGAAGCAAGGTAAGCTTAGTCCGAGGTATATTGGTCCATCTGAAGTTCTGAAGCGCGTAGGGGAGGTGGCTTATGAATTGGCATTGCCTCCAAGGACTCTCAGGAGTGCACCCGGTATTTCATGTGTCTATGCTGAAAAAATACCATGGGGATGGAAACTACATTATTCGTTGGGATTCAGTTCTTCTTGATGAGAATTTGTCTAATGAGGAGGAGCCTGTTGCTATTTTAGATAGAGAGGTCTGCAAGTTGAGATCAAAGGAGATTGCATCTATCAAGGTTCAGTGGAAGAATCGTCCAGTTGAAGAGTCCACTTGGGAGAATGAGGCTGATATGCAAGAAAGATATCCACATCTTTTTACAGATTCAGGTACTCCTTCTCGCCCTTTCTTTTCTTCCTGTGATCGTTCGAGGACGAATAATGGGTAAATTGGTATCTATTGTAACAACATGTTTAGTCGATTCGAGCAGTAGACCTATTTTTGATAAAAACTGACTGGTTCGACGGATCACGCGACGGACCGTGATGGACTCCGTCGTCCCATACTTGTGTAATTTCTTCTGCTGCTCTCCTCATTACCCTCGACGACAGGTAGGACGAGCCGTCATAGGCACGATGGTCCATCGAGGGTCTTCGTTCCAAAACACTTCAACTCTAAAATCTGGGTACTGGGATTGACTCTCTGAACTTCACGACTGAATGTAACTCTCTGAACTTTGTGACGGAACTGCAGCACGGATCGTCACAAGCTGCGTAACTCCACCCTGGGTCGGATTTCCGCTAAAATTTAAATGGGTGTTTTGGACTATTCATGATTATAATTATAAAAATGGATTATATGATAATTAGGGTAAAAGAAAAAAAAGAACCTGCAAAAGAAAAATAAAAAGAGTAGAAAAGGGAGAACGAGTGAGAGAGAGAACGAAGAAGAAAGCAAGTGACTTAGACTTCAGATTGAAAAGGTGCAAAGGCATTGGGGAGGTAGCTTGCTTGATCACGATTCTTCGGTGGAGGTAGTTTATGGTTTAATTCCTATGTGATAGATAAACTCTAAATAGCGATCGATATGTATTGGGTGGTACTGTAAAGTCTTCTATGTACTTGATTGTGTGCTTGTATGTTTTGATTGTGCAGTTGTTGTTGGTTAGAATGATGAGATTGTTGAACCTCCAATCTTAAATCCTCTCTATTAAGATGACACCTTGACATAAAGAAGACTTGATAAATAAAATAATGAGAAAAATGGATCGGAGTGTCACGTTCCGACACAGTAATATTGGATCGGAGTGTCACATTCCGACATGTATTAGGGGATAGGAGTGTCACGTTCCGACACGGTATATGGGATCGGAGTGTCACGTTCCGACACGATAATAGCAAAGAGAAGCAATCTTGAATTAGGTTAATATACTCTAATTTGAAAAACCTATTTCCCAAATGAGTATGGTGTGGAGGCTTGAGTCCTCATAGGTGTGCTTGGTGTTGATGCCAATGGTTATTGTACTTGTTGCTTGTCACCTGTTAAGTATTGCGGTTGATTTTATATTATTATTCAGTATATATTGCTTTCTATTTTGAGTTGGCCGATGATACCTACTCAGTACGTGTTCCTTCTACTGACCCCTACTTGAATTTTCTTCCTGTTGTTTTGTGGAGTGCAGCAAGTGCACCATCGACTTCGACTCGCCCTCAACTCTAGCCACTCTCCAGCACATCAGATTTCAGGGTGAGCTATTATTCCTAGCTCGGACTGGATTCTCTCTCTCACGTCTTGATGTCTTCAAAGTTCGGACATGGATCATTTTTTTTTACTTATTTTAGCTTCTTAAATACTCTTAGATTTAGAAATTTGAGGATAGATGTTCTTGACGTGATGACTTCCAGATTTTGGGGATAATAAGTGTTAAAATTTAGAAACTTATTTAATTGATTACGTTAATAAGTTTTGGATCTTCCGCAGTATTCTTACTACTCATAAATTGATTTACTGGAAAATGTTAGGGTTTAGATTAGTTGGTTCGCTCACCTAAGAGGATAAGTGTGGGTGCCACTCGCGGCTCGTTTTGGGTCGTGACATACACTCATTCCCCTCTCTTGTAATTCATGTTATTCTCATCACAATAACTCTATTAAGCCCTAACTAAAGCTCGAAGGCTGTCAAAATTATTGTTTTCTGGTAATATCGTCAGACGATTCACACCCCAAAAATATTTAATAAGAATAATTTCTTGTCTTATGTCATTACTTTATAGTATATTGTTTTTACGTATCACTGTGATCATTTACTTTTGCAAGTTATACAACATCAAGAATAATATAACATTTGTTCATAATATAATTCATGTGCAATTCATTTCATATTATAAACCACTGGTTCAAGGGTGTATACACTAATGTGGCATGCACCATGTGTTTGAACACTTGTGTAAATTTAGGGTGTGTTTGGTACCAAAGAAAATGTTTTCTTGGCACATAAGTAGAATTCTGACTTACTTTCTCACGTAGGTTGGTGAGTAGAAAATATTTTCTTATGCATGATTGGTAAATGATTTCAAAACGGAACTCGATCTAGACCCGGGATCCAACTTTTGAAACGAGATTCGACATCGACACCCCACCAAAATGATTAATTCGGACCCAATCGTAACACCTGACACGACACCCGAACTCGCATTCAATCTAATACCCGACTCTAACACCCAACTTGAAACCTCATCCCAACACCTGATTCGTTACTCGATTCAATATTCAATTTTTCTTCTTCACTGGAGATCAGACCCGACTTAATACAAAACACAAGAGTCTGATCTCGAATCGACCTTGCGAGTCAAGTCTCAAATCAAGAATCAATACTCCCTCTGTCCATTTTTATTGGTCATGTTGTGCTTTTCAAAAGTCAATTTGACTAATTTTTAAAGTTAAATTATATTATGTTAATTCGATTAAAAAAAATTAAAATAGATATTTAAAAGTTATAAAAAAAACTATTATGAATTGCCAATTTTTACATATCAGTATGATGAAAATATTCACCATAAAATGTTGGTCAAAATTTTTATAGTTTGAATTTAAAACCATGACAATTAATTGTGGACGGAGGGAGTGGTAAGATATTCCTAGATTAGTACTGGAAATTAATAATCCGAAACATAAGTTACAACAGAAAGTAGTTGTTGTATGAGTTTCAAAATGATTTTCGAGAATGTTTCCCTTACTTCTTTAAGGGAAGTTATTTTCTTTAAATTTGAAGAAAAGAGAGTTGATTTTGAAAACATTTCCAAAATATTTAAGTCATTCAAACATGAGAAATTAGAAAACATTTTCCTTCATACCAAACACACCCTTAGAAATGAATTATAAAGGAAGACTTTCATAGACTGACATTTCATGTGAAAAATACCAACTATAAACTACATAAATCAATAGTTATTCAAAGGTGATCAAAATTTAAGATCAAACAGGAAAAAAACACTCGACGAATAAATACATCCTTATTATCATAAAGGAAAAACATAATTGAATCAAAGTGATTATTGTTCTAAGAGCTCATAGGGCTATCTGAATTATTTGGAGATGCTAAAACACTTTCAATCCTCAACTTCAAAAGATTGTTGTCTTCCTTATCAGCCTGGAAAAAGATAAATTAAATCAATGTGAGAGTAGATATTAGGTATTATATTTAATTAATATTTCCTTTGTTCCAATTTATATGAGTCGCTTTCCATTTTAGTTCATCCAGAAAAGAATGACATATTGTTATATTTAATTACAATTTAACTTTTAAATGTTCATTTTATTCTTAATGGAATAATTTACAATCATATAAAAACTTTTATCATTTATTTTAAGCCATAAATTTCAAAAATAAAATAAAAAAGTCATTTATTTCTTAAATTTCATGTTGAGTTAAACTAACTCAATAAAATGAGACGAACAAAGCATAAATTATTGAACTTTTCACATAGGAAGAAATTTTATCATTTTACAAATAACACTTTATAAATGTATTTCTTTCCTTTTATTTCATAACTCTATGGTTCTAAGTTTCACATGATTTATTTATTATTACAAGATTAAACACTTTTGTTTGATAGATTCTAGTGACTTTGAATTGAGAATACAAAACTAAAAAAAATCATTAATTTTTAAAAAAAATTTGTCAAGTTAAAACCAAACAATCAAATTTCAACTGAGGAAGTATATGATTAGACCTTAAATTTTTTAAGAAAATAAGTGAATTTCTCATTATTATCTTTGTTAGATATGTAAGAAAAATATATTTATTTAAACAATCTATTGTTAAATTAGAAAACAAAAATTGTTGGTGGAAAAAACAATCTCTATATATAATAGGAGAGGTAAAATTGCTTACGTGTTAGCGCCACAAAAATTAGACTTTTTCAATAGTTAAAATTTGTTTACAAAAAGATTTTAAATTAGTCCTAGAAAATAGGGTTTAACCGTACTCTATTTATTATTAGGGTAAATCACATAAATGTACCATATTAAAAAAATATTTACCATTTATGTCACCATAATTTTTCTAACTAAATATAATAATTTTTAAAAATTAAAAAATTGTACTGTTAATCTTTATTCGCTCTTTCTCTGCGCTTTTTCTCTTCCTCCTCTTTTTTTCTTTCTATGTCAATCTCTCTTCCTCCTCTCTTTTATTATTTTTTTAAAATTTTCATTTAAATAATTGTTTTAAATTACTTTTTCTCATATTTCACTATTTTTGTTCAAAAACACGACAAGAAAAGGAATAGAAAGAACAGAAAATTGTACAATATGATGTTCTCAAATAGGAATTTCAAAATTTTAAAATTATAGAAACAAGAGTTAATCATCGATTATCATTATAAAGATTCAATTTTATGAATTTGTGATTAATTTGTATAGGTTGTTTCCACAAATAAGTGAAATGTCGTTTGGAATTCATATCCCAATTTTAAGAGGATTTGGTTAAGTTTATAATTGATTTTGGTTAAGTTAATAATTTATTCATGAACAATACAAGTTTAATTCAATAGGACTTTTAATGCTCTTTCGTTTGCTACATTTTGCATTCGTGTTCAATTTGCTTCTCATTCAACTTTGATATGTGTAACATTTTTTTTTATTCAAGTTTAATTCATTTGACAATTTATTATGTTTCTTCATTTGTTACAAGGATAATGCAAGTATCCCCTCAATCTATGCCCGAAATTTCAGAGACACACTTATACTTTACTAAGGTCCTATTACCCCCCCTGAACTTATTTTATTAATAATTTTCTACCCCTTTTTGGCCTATGTGGCACTATCTTGTGGGCCCAACGTTGGTTAATTTTTTTTTCAAGCTAGTGCCACGTATGCCGAAAAGGGGTAGAAAATTACATATAAAATAAGTTCGGGGGGTAATAGGACCTTAGTATAGTATAAGTGTGTCTTTGAGATTTCGGACATAGGTTGAGGGGGGTACTTGTGCATTTTCCCTTTGTTACAATTAGATTATTTGTCAAATTAATTGATTATCTTAGTGATAAAAGCAAAGATAATCTATAAGATACATATGATATAAGTTTTACTGATGGATAATATGAATTTAATTCAACTTGTAGATTGTTGTCCTGTCTTTTGTTTGTAACGTTTTTCATTCATTTTAAATTCTCTTCTAATTTAAATTTAATATTGTTTAATACAATTTTAGAGCAATTTAATTGATTTTGTAATTTTTTGGATTTATTTATTACTATTGGATTACTTGTTTATTTCATTATTGTGTGTAATACATTTTTAATTCAACTTTAATATGTGTGTGATACATTTTAAATTTAAGTTTAATTCATTTTTCAATTTATTATGTGTCTTCATTTGTTACGATTAAATTATTTATTTATTTAATTAATTATTGATACAAATTTTATTAATTGTATAAATTATTGACTACTTTACGAAAGAAAGTAAAGAGAGAAACTAAAAACAAAATGTAACGGAGGGAGTGCACAGCAAAAAGAAAGCAAAACAGAAAAAAAATACAATAAAAAGAAAGTAAGGGAGATGAGCAAGAAAAAAAAAAGTTGGCAGAGAAAAACAGAAAAAAAAACAATAAAAAGAAAGTAGGAAAGGAAGAGCAACAAAAACAAAAAAGTTGGCAGAGAAAAAAAAGAAAAAGCGAGCGAGGAAAAAATCTTATAATAATGTATAATATTATTTTATATTGATATAAATGATAATAATTAAAGAGTATAGCTAAAATAAGTAATTATTTTTAAATAAGAATTTATTCAAGTAAT
This sequence comes from Solanum lycopersicum, assembly GCF_036512215.1. Classification (NCBI taxonomy): domain Eukaryota; kingdom Viridiplantae; phylum Streptophyta; class Magnoliopsida; order Solanales; family Solanaceae; genus Solanum; species Solanum lycopersicum. The sequence goes on along the minus strand of NC_090804.1, from coordinate 8,894,588 downwards.
TAAGTCTTATTATTTTTCCTTAAAAACTCTATAAATCATGTATGTTTTCCTTTTTTTTTTTTTGGAAAAGTATTTTTAAATTTAATCATCTTTCCACATCCTCCTAATTTAAAGATTTAAAGATTATGATTAAAAAAAAATTAACTAAGGAAATTTAAAATCCAAAAAAAAACTAAAATTATAAATCTAAAAGGAAAAAAATTCAAAGCACGTAAAGTGTTTTTTAATACATAAACGTAACCAACTCTATTTTTTAGTGAAAAATATTTTTAATAGATAATAATAACAATAATAAATAAATAAAAATTTACTAAATTAATTTAAAATCCTAAAATAAAAAAGATAAACAAATCTACACGTATGAGTGTTTTTAAAACATAAAAGTAATTAACTCAAATCTTTCTTTTAGAAAATATTTTTAACTGTCTTTCCATTTTTTTATAAAAATATTATTAAATTATATCAAGATACATGACTTATTTTTATTTAATAATAATAGTAAAAAACAATTTGAATCCGGATTTTAAAAAAAAAAAAGACAAAGAAGCCACGTCTTTTAAGAAAAAAAAATTAAATTAGCCACAATAACATTTTAAATAATTAATTTAAAATATGAATTTCAGAAAATAACTAACCTTATCCCTGAAAAAAATATAACATCATAACTCACATTTTCGAAAAATAACTACATCATCCACATCTTCTTAAATCAACTCTTCATAATTGACTCCAAACATGTGTAAAGAAAAATCCAATGACACTTACAAAGACCATAAAAACATATTTAGAGGATGTATCGTAGTGTATTGTGTGTATATATGTCTTCCTCAATTGTTTGATTATGATTGAAGGAAAAGAAAAAAGAAACTAATGATAAAAGAAGTGAAGAAATTCTAATCGTGTATCATCACAATAGCTCTTATGTGATGGTTGTCGGTTATAGAAACTACTACACAAGTAAATTATGTTTTATATACACCGTTTATTTGTATTTTACATACATCTTAGAGTTATATTGTATGTTGATATCATGTTTTAAACAAATTTTCTTTCTATTGCACTTATTTTAAATTGTTTTGTACTTAAATGAGTTCAGTCATGTAGAATTGAGTTGAGTCAGGTAAATTCTTCAGATTTCCTTTCAAGCCTATGTTTGTGTTTTTGTATTCAAACTTGTATACTTGTATCGTATTATGATGAAGACGCAGATAACTAGGATCGGCATCCCAACGCACCATTGATCCAGTGAACAGTTCAGAGTCAGTTGATGAGTCTCCTTGCATTCCCGAGGATCAATTTTCATTGTTTTTCTAGTTTTAGTTCATTAGGATGTTGTGGGGTTTGTTCCAACATCAATCTTGTTGTCTTTCAGCTTTGTATTTCAAATGTTTTGCTATGAGACTTGAGTAGCCATTTTGGCTAAGATATTATTTCTTTAAGTTATTACATGAAGTTATCTTTGTTGAGTTTAAGTCTTCCGTTGAGTAAGTTAGTTAGACCAAGGATTCTCTTGGGACCAATAATGGTTCTTTAACAGTCCCCGCAAGGGTGTAGGCTCGGGACGGGACACTTGAAAAACACTTTTTTTTTTAAAAAAAAAATTAGCCTAACGATTCTGCTATGAAAGATCCCAACATTCTATCAAATATGAATAATCAAGATAATTTTTCTTCTGCATTGATTTTATAATATAAAAAATATATGAATTACTATGCATAAAGTGAAATACTAATTGAATAAACAAGTCTAGATTTATATAAAACACAAATCACATGATCAAAATATTTTTTTTGAAAAAAGTGAACTTTTCTAAGTACATTCTATATTGGATAAAATTATAAATACAATAATCATCTACTTAATCACATATTTCAAATAAATATATTGATTCAAACATATATATATATATATATATATATATATATATATATATATATATATATATATATATACATATATATATATATATATATATATATATATATATATATATATATATATTAAAAAAAACGCTATATTGATCTAAATGGTAATATCAAGAATTAAGAAACTTGAGAAATATTTAAGAATTTTAGGTGAACTAAATTAATAATCTAAAATAAATGTGTTTGTTTGATCCAAGAATAACAATGCGCGTATAAGTGACCTGCTATCAAAAAAATAATAATATTGTTTTATTAAGGGGTTTGAAGTCATAAATACTTGATTCAAATGGACATCATTTACCACTGCACCAAATGTTTAAATTTTGTCAAGGGCGTCCAACTTTAAATACATATCATTTAAAAATAAAATTTAACATACATATGTACAACATAATTTTTCAACGAAGGGTGTGCAACTATTATAACTCAGGTCGTCTTAACCACTAGCACACTAAAGACATCGGTTGGACCCCCATATTTTTTGGGGGCCCAATTTTTTTCAAAAGAAGAGTAACTTACATAAATGACTATAGTTTTAGGGTTATTAAATTGAAATTCATAAGTGTTATATTTATATAAAGTGACTATACTTTATAAATTAATCTAGTTGTATTCTATGATTGTCCATTTTTAAAATGCATAATTACATTTATAATTATAAAGAACTAAATAAGGTAAATTTATTTATAATTGGCAGACCTTTAATTAAGCCCGTTCAATTTTTTTTTTATACAAATCAAAATTTGAGGATATTTAAAATGGCAGAATTAACTTTTATAAAAAGACAATACCTTAAATCACGCCACTTTGATTTGATGATTATTGTTTTCAAAAATTTAATAAAATTTTGTTAGAATTGATACATCAATACAATGGTGCCAAATAATTTCTGAATTGATATCTGTATTATACATTTCAGATATGAAAAATACAAAAAAAGATATCGTAAATACGTATACAAAGGATGCACGTTGTATTATAGTATGAATACATATATTTTTCGGTTCATTCAACCTAAGAATTCTTGAATATTGTGGCGCCCAGAGGCTACCTCGTTAATGTAACACAAGACCAGGATCACGAGTGACCTCAAGGTAACCATGTGTCTAGCATATATCAAACATATTAAGAATAAATGAATAAGACATGTACTATGCAGATGCTAAAACAGTGGATAACTCAAAAGATGAAAAAATTCAATTGATCTGAATAATAATATATATAAAAAGAGTTTAGTAATAACTGAAACAACATTTAAGGGTCTAACAGGCATAACCATCTATATTCAGTTTAATACCACTAAATAGGGTCTAAAGAGAGTAAAATGTATGCATATTTTACTACTACCTTAGAGGTAGAATGTTATTTCTAATAGACCATCGGTTAAACATAAACCGTCCAAAGTAGAATAGGGTGAAGACATACAGTTTAGGATTAGAGATATAACATAAATGAATTGCTATCACATCATATTGACAATATACCTCAATTAGTAGGGTTAATTCTTGCCTTGTTCGTCCAAATCTCATTCAAAGTTCAAAATCTTATACGCTAACTCCTTATTTTGTATCTATCTCTGGCCTTATCTTATTTTTAGTCAAAGAACCTTTATTATTCACTTTTGAGAGAGCCCTAATTATTGCCTAAATAGGATGACCTTTTCGTAATGGTCTTGTCATTGCAAGACCCAAATCTCCCTAAGTTAGTTTTTTCATGATATATCACATAAAAAGGAACATTTTGATTAATAAAAGATAAAATATGTCGAGTCATATATTACAAATATCAAAATCAAAATTTATTACTAACTCAAATACCAAACATGGATATTAGCCTTTGTAATTAATTTTGAATTATGAAATCATGGTCAGAAAAGAGTTTCACACTATTGGTCACCCGCCCTCTCGCTATTCTTCAGGTGCAAACCATATAAATTTATTTTTATACACTAACTCACGAATCACACAGGAGATATTAATTGTATTTTGCAAATTCGATGCAAAGAACTTGTCTGAGAAGACATTGGCAAGTAAAGCCGACAGATAGCCTACTACCCACTATATTAACACCCTTTGTCACTCAGTTGAGCAACACATAATAATAATAATAATAATAATAATAATAATAATAATAATAATAATAATAATAATAATAATAATAATAATAATTTTTTATCTCTTTGTCATTTGTAATCTTTTCTCAGTTTTTGCATTTTTATTGTTAAGTTTATGCTTTCTTATTTTTAGAACACTATTTTATTTTCTCTTCTGAATGTTATAAATTAAATTTGCAGTATAGAGATATTATCTCTATCACAATTGACTATTGCTTCTTTGTAGATGTTACAAAATAGTAATAAAAATTGTGTACTAATCCTCCATTTTTTCCATATATATTGTTATGAATAAAGTCTTAGAAGGATATGTAGTTGTGTATTTTTCTTTTCTATTTTTTGCGTTTTCTCTTTTAGAATTCTTTAATTTAATTTTCGATTAATTTCTAATTGTTGTAAATTTTTAATTTGTTTACTCTGAAGCTATTAGTCATCCGTTACTTCATTAGAAGTTTGCTAACTACTCATCAAGTTCAAAATTTATAATTGGTTGCTCAAATAGAGTTAATTTTAATTGTTTAAATAGATCTAATAAAACATCACAAGAGACACACGTGCGTTGCACGTGTCCAGAAACTAGTATATAAAGGATATGAATTAATACCAACGTGTAGCTAAAGTGGATCCCACGATTTTGAAGAATTAAAATAGAATAAAAAATAATTTCTTATTTTATCAAAAAATACCGTTGCAACAAATTTGACTATTCACGTGACAGTGTTGAAAAAGTTAATGTTCACATGATGCATTGGAATATTCTAAAATCTATCACAAAATGCACACATTTTACATAAATATTTTGTCTCACGTATAAGAGGCTAGTCTAAGTCACATTTTTCTTATGATTTTACTCTATCTCACTCTATATATATTTGTGTCTATGCATTCCATTTATTCAAACTCATCACTCTTGATTACTCAGTTTATACCATTTCAAGAATTTAAATCTATCCATCCTTGATTTTTCAGCAGAAAAAAGGGCTTTCGCTATTAATCTAATTTTTACATTTTGAAGAAATCAAAGCTATCCATTCTTGATTTTACGGCAAAAAAGGGGATGTCTCCATTCAGGTTAATATTTTTAAATGCAGTTTCGTCTTGTTGTTATAGTGAAGAGTTTCTATAAGAGAATATGGTTGTCAATTTTTATAACAAAAGGTGTATTTTTACTCAGGTGAGGAAGATGGATTTAGAGGACGACTCTGTTTCAAAGAGGAGTACAAGACAAATTTTTTTAAAATACATGGTTGAGATAATTGAAAAGAGGAATGGGTTGAGTCTGAGGGTTTGTTTGGTACGAAGAAAAATATTTTCCTAAAAACAAGTAGATTTTGAACTCGTGTGTGTGTGTGTGTGTGTAAATTAATATATATATACATATATATATATATACATATATATATATATACATATATATATATATATATGTATATATTGTAACGACTTGTTTAGTCGGTTTGAGCAGCAGAACTATTTTTTGATAAAAACTGACTGGGTCGACGGATCACGCGACGGATCGTCATGGTCATGACGGACCGTGATGACTCCGTTGTCCCATACTTGTGTAATTTCTTCTGCTGCTCTCCTCATTACCCTCGACGACAGGTAGGATGAACCGTCATAGGCACGACGGTCCGTCGAGCGTCTTCTTTCCAAAACACTTCAACTCTGAAATCTGGGTACAGGGATCGACTCTCTGAACTTTGTGACGGACCTGCAGGACGGACCGTCGTATATACGACGGACCGTCACAAGTTGCGTAAGTTCACTACTGAATTTTAACTCTCTGAACTCTGTGACGGACCTGCAGGACGGACCGTCATAGATACGACGGGCCGTCACAAGCGGCGTAACCCCGACTGGGTCGGATTTCTGCTAAAAGTTTTAAAGGGGTGTTTTGGACTATTCATGATTTTAATTATGGAATTAGTGGGGTAAGTGTAATAATTTATTTACTTGGGGGTTAAAGAAGTTAATAAGGGAATAAATAGTGGGTTACTTTTATCATCTTTTATAATGGATTATATGATAATTAGGGTAAAAGAAAAAGAATCTGGAGAAGAAAAATAAAAAGAATAGAGAGGGAGAACGAGCGAGAAAGAGAGGACGAAGAGGAAAACAAAGGCATTGGGAAGGTAGCTTGCTTGATCACGATTCTTCGGTGGAGGTAGGTTATGGTTTATTTCTATGTGATAGATAAAACTCTAAATAGCGATTGATATGTATTGGGTGGTATTGTAAAGTCTTCTATATGCTTGATTGTGTGTTTGTATGTTTTGATTGTGTAATTGTGGTGGTCAGAATGATGAGACTGTTGAATCTCAAATCTTAAATCCTCTCTATTAAGATAATGCATTGACATAAAGAAGGCTTGATGAACTAAAATAATGAGATAAATGGATCGGGTGTCACGTTCCGATACGATAGTATTAGGGGATCGAGTGTCACGTTTCGACAAGGTAGTATTAGGGGATCGGGTGTCACGTTCCGACACGGTAGTATTAGGGGATCGGGTGTCACGTTCCGACACGGTAATATTAGGGGATCGGAGTGTCACATTCCGACACGGTGATAATGGATCGGAGTGTCACGTTCCGACACGATAATGATAAAGAGAATGAATCTTGAATTATGTTAATGTACTCAAATTTAAAGACCTATTTCCCAAATGAGTATGGTGTGGAGGCTTGAGTCCTCATAGGTGTGCTTGGTGTCGTTGTCAATGATTCATATACTTGTTGATTGTCACCTGTTAAGTATTATGGCTGATTTTATATTATTAATCAGTATATATTGTTTTCTATTTTGAGTTGGCCAATGATACCTACTCAGTACGTGTGCCTTGTACTGACCCCTACTTGTAATTTTCTTCTTTGTTATTTGTGGAGTGCAGCAAGCTTGCCATCGACTTCGACTCGTCCTCAGATCTAAACAGTCTTCAACATATCAGAATTCAGGTTGAGCTATTATTCCTAGATCGTGCTGGATTCTCTCCTTCACGTCTTGATGTCTTGAAGTTCGGACATGGACCATCTTTTTACTATTTTTAGCTTCTTAAATACTCTTAGATTTAGAAATTTGAGGATAGATGTTCTTGATGTCGGACTTCCAGATTTTGGGAACAATAAGTATTAAACTTTAGAATCTTATTTAGTGGTTATCTTAATGAGTTTTGGATCTTCCGCATTATTTTTACTATTTATAAATGTTTTACCGATAAATGTTGGGGTTTAGATTTGTTGGTTCGCTCACCTAGGAGAGTAAGGGAGGGTGCCACTCGCGGATCGTTTTGGGTCGTGACAAACTTGGTATTAGAGCGTTAGGTTCGTTGGTCTCATCACACAAGAACGAGCCTAGTAGAGTCTTGAGGAACGGTAGGGGGACGCCCTTACTTTTCTTTGAGAGGCTATACGACTTTAGGAAAATTCCATTCTTTCATTCTTTTGTGCTATTACTTGGATCTAATTGGTATCTAGTTGATACAAATTGGTATCTGACATCCTCACTCTATTTCGCAGATGGTTAGAACTTGAGCAACAAATGTTCCAACACCAACACCGGCAAGACAGGGTGCGTCTGAGCCGAACATTGGGACTGTAGCTCGAGAAGGAGCAGTGGCAAGAGGCCGTGGTAGAGGTCGCAAGAGGACGTCCTCTAGAGGTAGAGGACAAACACTTGGTCCAGCTAGTAATAGGGCGGTGACTCCTCCACCGACTGATGAGGTAGTAAGAGAGGGTGAGGAAGAGGAAAATGAACAGGTGAAAGATGAGGAATTACCACCCCAACGTACCCCAAAGATGATCAACCAGGTTCTTACTTATCTTAGCGGGTTATCTGATCGGGGCCAGACATCTCCAGTGTTTCCTGTACCAGCACCTCAGGTTCCGGGGGTAAAACATGCAGCTGCTGTGGCTCCCCGCATGGATGCCTCATTGGAAGTAGGCACATTTCCTCGATTGACTACAGGGTCTATAATGACGAGTGATCAGCATGAACTCTTCACTAAATTCTTAAAGTTGAAACCTCCAGTCTTTAAGGGTGCTGAATCCGAGGATGCCTATGATTTTCTAGTTGATTGTCATGAGTTGCTACATAAGATGGACATAGTGGAACGATTCGGTGTTGAGTTTATGACCTATCAGTTTCAGGGAAATGCCAAAACGTGGTGGCGATCGTATGTTGAGTGTCAATCAGCACAGGCACCACCTATGACTTGGGCATCATGCTCTAGCTTATTTATGGAGAAGTATATACCCCGGACTTTTAGGGAAGAGAGGAGAAATGAGTTCCTGAGCCTAGAGCAAGGAAGGATGTCTATTGCCACTTATGAGGCCAAATTTCATGTGCTATCCGGGTATGCCACCCAGCTTTGCTTCAGTTCACAAGAGTGGATTCGCCGCTTTGTGAAAGGATTGAGGTCAGATTTGCAGATCCCAGCCTTACAAGTAGCTTCTGCAGCAAAATCCTTTCAGGAAGTGGTTGACTTTGTGATAGAGGTGAAGGGGGTGAAGCCAGAAAAATTCACCATGGCGTCGACATCTAAGAAGTTCCGTATGGGAGGTGAGTTTAGTGGTTCTTACTCCAGAGGGCAGAGTTCAGGAGGTTACCCCGCCCGACCTATTTAGTCTTCACTACAGGATGTAGCTGGGGGTCCATCGCAAACCAGTCTACATTTCTCTGAGTTTGGAGGTTATCCCCAGACTTCGTCATTCTCACAGAGACCTATGCTTGAATCCAGAGATTGTTATGGATGTGGAGAGACTGGACATATTAGGAGGCATTGTCCAAAACAGAATTACAGACCCCCAATAATTAGAGGTAGAGGTGGTCATGGGAGAGGCCGCCATTCTGGAGGACGTGGTGGCCAAGGTAATGGTGGTCACCAAATCAGTCGGGGTGGCGGGCAAGTTGGAACTACTGCAGCACAACAGGGTAGGGGCAACGGGCAGACAGGTGATAGGGCCCATTGTTATGCTTTCCCTGGGAGGTATGAAGCAGAGACATCTGATGTTGTTATCACAGGTAACCTTTTGGTTTGTGATTGCATGGCTTCTGTATTATTTGATCCTGGATCCACATTTTCATATGTATCTTCCTCCTTTGCTACTTGTTTTGATTTACATTGTGATTTTCTTGACATGCCTATTCATATCTATACTCTTGTGGGTGAGTCTGTGATAGTTGAGAAGGTGTATAGGTCTTGTCTTGTGACTTTTGTGGGGAGCAATACTCATGTAGATTTGATTATTCTAGAAATGGTTGATTTTGATGTAATTCTGGGTATGACTTGGCTTTCTCCAAATTTTGCAATCTTAGATTGTAATGCTAAAACTGTGACATTGGCCAAGCCTGGGACAGATCCGCTAGTGTGGGAGGGTGACTATATTTCCACTTCAGTTCATATTATCTCTTTTCTTCGTGCTAAGAGGATTGTTAGTAAGGGTTGTTTAGCTTTCTTGGCCCATCTCAGGGATGATACTTCCAAAGTACCTTCGATTGAGTCTGTTTCGATAGTCCGTGAGTTTCTGGATGTGTTTCCTGCAGACCTTCCTGGTATGCCACCAGATAGGGATATTGATTTTTGTATTGATCTGGAGCCGGATACTCGCCCCATTTCCATACCCCCTTATAGAATGGCCCCATTCGAGTTAAGGGAGTTAAAGGCCCAACTTCAGGAGTTGTTAAGTAAAGGCTTTATTAGACCAAGTGCATCCCCTTGGGGTGCTCCTGTTTTATTTGTGAAGAAGAAGGATGGACGTTTTCGGATGTGCATAGACTACAGGCAACTGAATAAGGTAACTATTAAGAACAAGTATCATCTTCCACGCATTGATGATTTTTTCGATCAGTTACAAGGTGCTTGTACCTTTTCAAAAATCGATTTGAGATCTGGTTATCATCAATTGAAAATACGGGCAACAGATGTGCGAAAGACTGCTTTTCGAACCAGGTATGAGCATTATGAATTCTTAGTAATGTCTTTTGGGCTTACAAATGCCCCTGCTGCTTTCATGAGCCTGATGAACGGGATTCTTAAGCCATATATGGACCTCTTTGCTATTGTATTTATTGATGATATACTGATATACTCAAAGAGCAGGAAAGAACATGAGGAGCATCTGAATATTGTATTGGAATTGTTGAGAGAGAAAAGGCTTTATGCCAAATTCTCCAAGTGTGAGTTTTGGTTAGATTCAGTGTCCTTCTTGGGGCACGTGGTTTCCGAGGATGGAGTGACGGTGGATCCATCTAAGATTCAAGTAGTGAGAATTGGTAAGACCTACTAATGTTACAGAGGTAAGGAGCTTTGTAGGTTTAGCTAGCTACTACCGTCGATTTGTTAAGGGATTTTCTTCTGTCGCTTCCCATTGACAAATTTGGCTAAGCAGAATGTTCCATTTGTATGGTCGGACGAATGTGAAGAAAGCTTCCAGAGCCTCAAGACCTTGTTGACTACTGCACCAATTCTAACCTTGCCAGAGGAAGGTAAGGATTTCATTGTTTACTGTGATGCATCTTATTCTGGTTTGGGTGTAGTGCTAATGCAAGAGAGGAATGTAATTGCTTATGCTTCAAGGCAATTAAAAGTGCATGAACTCAACTATCCGACCCACGATTTGGAGTTGGCTGCAGTTGTGTTTGCATTAAAGCAATGGAGACATTATCTATATGGGGTCAAGTGTGAAGTCTATACAGATCATCGTAGTTTACAGTATGTCTTTACTCAAAAAGATTTGAATTTGAGGTAGAGGAGGTGGATGGAACTACTGAAGGACTATGATATTACTATTTTGTATCACCCAGGAAAAGCTAATGTTGTGGCAGATGCTTTAAGTAGAAAGGCAGGGAGCATGGGAAGTCTAGCCCACTTACAGGTTTCTAGACGCCCATTGACTAGAGAGGTTCAGACTCTGGCTAATGACTTTATGAGGCTGGAAATACTAGAGAAGGGAGGATTTTTGGCTTGTGAGGAGGCAAGATTTTCTTTTCTTGACAGAATTAAGGGAAAACAGTTTACTGATGAGAAGCTGAGCCGAATTCGAGATATGGTATTACAAGGAGAGGCTAAAGAGGCAATAATTGATGAGGAAGACGTTTTGAGAATTAAAGGAAGGGTATGTGTGCCCCGTGTTGATAATTTGATTTACACTATTCTTACAAAGGCTCATAGTTCAAGGTATTCTATACATCCTGGTGCAACTAAGATGTATCGTGACCTAAAGCAACATTTTTGGTGGAGTAGAATGAAGCGTGACATTGTTGATTTTTTTGCCCAATGCCCGAATTGTCAGCAGGTAAAGTATGAACACCAGAGGCCCGGAGGAACACTTCAGAAAATGCCCATTCTTGAATGGAAATGGGAAAGAATTGGAATGGATTTTGTGGTTGGTCTTCCAAAGACATTGGGTAAATTTGATTCTATTTGGGTAATTGTTGACAGATTAACTAAGTCTGCTCACTTCATTCTGGTCAAGGTGACTTACAATGCAGAGAAGTTAGCCAAACTCTATATCTCAGGAATTGTTCGATTGCATGGAGTTCCACTTTCCATTATATCAGATAGAGGTACGCAATTTACTTCTAAGTTTTGGAGGACATTGCATGCTGAATTAGGTACTAGGTTGGATCTTAGTACTGCGTTTCACCCTCAGACCGATGGCCAGACTGAGTGAACGATTCAGGTGTTGGAGGATATGCTTCGTGCATGTGTGATAGAATTTGGTGGTCATTGGGATAACTTCTTACCCTTAGCAGAGTTTTCATACAATAATAGTTATCACTCAAGTATTGATATGGCCCCATTTGAGGCACTGTATGGGAGGAGATAGGTCTCCCATTGGGTGGTTTGATGCATTTGAGGTGAGACCATGTGGTACCGATCTCTTGAGGGAATCGTTAGATAACGTAAAATTCATTCAGGAGAAGCTTCTAGCAGCTCAGAACAGGCAGAAAGAATATGCAGATCGAAAGGTTAGGGACTTGGATTTTATGGAGGGTGAACAGGTCTTGCTGAAGGTTTCACCCACGAAAGGGGTGATGCGGTTCGGGAAGCGAGGTAAGCTTAGTCCGAGGTATATTGGTCCATTTGAAGTTTTGAAGCGCGTGGGGAAGGTGGCTTATGAATTGGCATTGCCTCCAGGACTCCCAGGAGTGCACCCGGTATTTCATGTGTCTATGCTGAAAAAATACCATGGGGATGGAAACTACATTATTCGTTGGGATTCAGTTCTTCTTGATGAGAATTTGTCTTATGAGGAGGAGCCTGTTGCTATTTTACATAGAGAGGTCTGCAAGTTGAGATCAAAGGAGATTGCATCTATCAAAGTTCAGTGGGAGAATCGGTCAGTTGAAGAGTCCACTTGGGAGAATGAGGCTGATATGCAAGAAAGATATCCACATCTTTTTACAAGTTCAGGTACTCTTTCTCGCCCTTGCTTTTCTTCTTGTGATCGTTCGGGGACGAACGATGGGTAAATTGTTAATTAATTTTGAAATATGAAATCATGGTCAGAAAAGAGTTTCACACTATTGGTCAGCCGCCCTCTCGCTATTCTTCAGGTTATACACTAACTCATGAATCACACAGGAGATATTAATTGTATTTGGCAAATTCGATGCAAAGAACTTGTCTGATAAGACATTGGCAAGTAAAGCCCATAGATAGCCTACAACCCACTATATTAACACCCTTTGTCACTCAGTTGACAACACATAATAATAATAATAATAATAATAATAATAATAATAATAATAATAGGAATTTCTTGATAAATTTTTATAGTGTTGCTGATCTGGTCCAAAAGTTCTTGTCCATATAGTTTTCCTGTAGCTGGATCCTTTCGATTTAATTTGTCCCAGAAGTTTGTAAAATATTTCTTGTATAAGCAAGGGATGTTTTCTCCTGGGGTATAGCCCATTTCTGGAGTCCATTTAATGGGTCCAAGGAATTGAGAACTCTATAAAGAAATACATCTGATCTATTTTATCAATACAAAAGACATGATCTTGTAAAAATAAGTTTGTAATAAATGGGGAAACTTTTGCCCATTCCTTATAAAGAATAAAAAAGTTATCTGCTAAAATCTTTACCATTGGTCCATGGAAAGACCACCAATTTAAAAACCAATTTGGTAAATCTTTAGAAAAAACCTTAGCACATATTTTTACAAACCAAGTGTGCTTTTGCTTATAATTATTATAATAAAAAACTTTGTTAAAAGCTTGGATATAATCCCAGTAGGTAAAACTCATATTTACCCCATTAACCATAACTTGTTTTTCTTGAAGAGTAGAGATTCCCCAATCTTAAGCTGATATAATCTGCTTGAAGGTTATTTTGGAGAAATTATAAATAGTATTATCAAAGTCAGAAAAGTGCTGAAATTCTACACTTTTAGTATTACTAAGAATAGATTCATAGTAAGTTCGAGACTTATATGTCTCGCCAGGAAAATATAATCCTTTCGTGAGATATCTCTGGAGTATATTCCAGGGCTCATTTTTTCTCTGAATATCAGAATTTTCCAAAAGAAATATAATTTCTTTTTTGTCCGTTTCTTCTGGATTACTGACTGGGTCAGTTTCTTTGGCTATAGAAGCAAAAGTATGACTTTGCTCTTTTGTTTGTAGATATGCTTGGATTTGTTCATATAATGAACTTTCTTTTGGAATATCCTTAAGATTTAATGTAGTTGAAGCTGACAAAGAAGCTTCTCCAACCTTTGATTTAATCAAGGTTTTGTGACCATGTTGTATAACTGGATAAGAAGAGTCGTATGACGACCTTGTAGATTGGTAAGAGGATGATCTTCCTCTACCCCTGCTGCTTCTTCCTCCTCGGCCACGGATATGTGACCATGGAGGTTCATTACCTCCTGCCATCCTGAAAAGAAGAACAAATTTTAATAATTATCAAAATGTCCTTTAATATCATATTCCCAATTATCATCATTTAGGGAAATAGTCTCATAATCATGAATGAAGTCTTCCATAATAAGACTATAAAAGATTTTATCAATAATAATTTCCTTTAGATCAGAATTTAAAGGTTGAAGTATTTTGAAAATAGTAATGAGAGTCTTAGTTCCAATCTCATAACAATAGGGAGACATTTTTAAGAATTAAGAAATTCTCTTGATAAGAAATCAGGGAGAGAATTATCACATCCCTTTTTATAATGGATTTCAAAGTTAAAAGGAGCTAGTTGGGCTTGCCACCTAGCAAACATTAATTTTGAAATATCATGTTTGAAATCTTTATCAAACATATATTTAACTGATTGAGCATCAGTCCTTATAATAAATTTTTGATTATATAAGTCATCTTGAAACTTTAAAACACATTTAACAATACAAAGCATTTCATGCGCAACAGTCGCATATTTGCGCTGAGAATCAGACCATTTGCCTGAATGAAATCTAATAAGATATTCAATTTTATCATGGGGATTTACTTGTTTAAGTATTCCTCCATAACCAATATTTGAAGCATCAGTTTCAATAATTTTAATCCAATTTGGATTAGCAAGAGAAAGGCAAGGCAAATATTGAACTCTCTTTTTAATAGATTTAACTAGATTAGTCAGATTATCATTCCAAGGAGACATCTTTCCTTTCTTTAACCTGTCAGTTAAAGGAGAAAGATCTTTAGAAAGATTTTTATAAAAAGGAGAAATATAATTTAAACTGCCCAAAAATCTTTGAAGCATTGTTTTATCAGTAATTTCATCCGGAAATTTTGATGCAAAATCTATGGATCTTTGAATTGGAGTAATTCTTCCTTAGCAAATCTGATGACACAAAAATCTTACATCTGTTTGGAAAAGACTTATCTTGGTCTTGGATATAACCAAACCATTTTGTATAACAATATTTTTAAAAATATCAAGATGCTTTATATGAGATTCTAATGTTTTAGAATAAACAAGAATATCATCAATATAAACAATAATAAAATCCATATAAGGATTAAAAATATCATTCATAATTTTTTGAAATTCAGATGGTGCATTCTTTAATCCAAAAGGCATAACATTCCATTCGTATTGACCAAAAGGAACATTAAACGCAGTTTTATAAGTATGTTCTTTAAAAATTTGTATCTGCCAATACCCTGATTTTAAATTAAATTTTAAAAATATATTGGCATCATATAATCTAGAAAGAAGATCCTTTTTATTGGGAATAGGATACCTAATCCATTTTAAAACTTTGTTTAAAGGTTTGTAATTTATTACCAACCTAGGAACACCTGTTTCTTGTTCTGCAGCTTTATTAACATAAAATGCAGTACAAGACCATGGTGATTTAGAGGGTTTTATAAGTCCCTTTGCTGATAAATTATCAATTTTTTTTTGCAGAAATCGATAAGTTCAGAATTCATTTGACAGGGACGAGATTTTGTAGGAATATCTGCTTCATTGAAAGAATCTTCATAAGGCAGAGTTACAATATGCTTTTTCCTGTCCCAAAAAGCATTTGGATGTTCTGCACAAATATTAGAAGTCATTTTGCCAGAAATTAATTTAATTTTTTCCTGGACTTTAGGAGATTGTAAAGACTCTGAAATATTCAAACTGTAAATCTCCATTTGTAAAGATTCAATATGTTTTTGCATTAAATGAATCAAAGAGTTAATATCTCTAATAACTGGTTCAGTTATGAAATCAAAATTAATGGTATTACCATTATAATTCGCTGTAAAACCTTTTGCATTTAATTTTGAAAAGGGATAAATGGCATTTATAAAAGGAGTGCCAAGTATAATTGGCGGATTTAACTAATTTTTAACCAAAAAGAAGAAGTGAGGAATACAAACTTTACTTTGACAAATACAAGTATTATATAATTTATACTTGATATCTAAAGCATGATTAGATGCAGATTTAACAATATACGTAGTTTTTTCAAAATATCTTGAAGGAATTAATCCTTCTTGAATGCAACTAACATCAGCACCACTATCAATCATAGCAATACTGGAAATTTTAAAATCATTATCAATAAGAATGGTACAATTTATATACCAACGATAGGCAGTAACAATTTGAAGCATTCTATGAAATTTAACACTTGGCTCAGGAATATCATCTTCTTCTTTTTCAGAAGTAGAATCATTTTTATTTTCATCAGAAATATTATTTTCTAATTGAGAAATACGATGATCAGTAATCAATTGATTTTGTTTTAAAGATTTAATCTCTCTTTTAATAATAATAATAATAATACCATTTCAGGATCTAAAAGCTGGCGGTAGTCCGCACGGCCATACAGATCTAGTTTTATACACCAGGTTATAATATGCAACGTATTATAGTTATTTTTAAAGTTTTATCCTAAGTTTCGGCTGTATGGTAACCTTTTACTCAAGCATGGGAGATCATTTTAAACATTAATTGATAGCAGTTTTAACAAGGGTTTTAGGCTGCCCCTAACTTCAAACGGGGACTTACAAATACTACATGCTCGCTATTATTGATATTTAATATTTTCCACCACCTTGAAACCAAATCAAAACTTGTGATAAAAGAATAAAGAACTATAATATGAATGCATTATAACTTAGTTAGATCCAGATAGTGAATAAGAACATCCTACAGATCTTAAGAAGTTAGCATAGATATGAAAATAACTTAGCCGGCCATGGAGGCGGCAAACAAGAAAAGATAATAATAAGAAATTAAATAATACCTTGAACAGAGATCTTTAAACCAAAGCTTTTATTATATCACACTAGAATATTTTTACAATAGGGAGAGAAATGTGGAAACTTAAAACTAAAACTTGGAAAGACCTATCCCTTCACCTGAGAGTTAGTCTTTCTTATATAGACAAAACCGAAGGAAAATGGACCCCAAAAGTGGGTCCTACATTAATAATGGACCAAGTGGGTCTACAGAGCTTTAAACTATTTTTGATAAGATCAAATCAGATTTTAAATCTCATCAGATCTTATCTTTTCCTTTTAACTTTTTTACTATTGTCTTCTCCTGGTCTTTAATGGAGGCTAGGAAATCTTCCATTTTGTTTAATTGGCTTTCAGTCAATTCAGCATCATCTTGGTTTATTGATTGCGCATCCGTGGTATTATTACTATGTCCACTCTTCATTGATGTATCAGATTTTTCAAAGTCCTAAATGCTTTCCATTAAGTTTCGTTTAACGTCTTCTAGATATTCATTAATCATCTCTTGTTTATTTCCATCTTGGATGGAAATCCTTCTTGCAATATGCTTAATGGAGCTTCCCGCATTTAATCCTTTCTTTGGAGCATCCTCATATGCTTGAATAGTATTTTTGATTTGATCTATCAGTTCTTGGCCGTATAACTGACCAGTTGAAGGATCAGTCCTGTTTAGCTTATCCCAAAAATTATGAAAATATTTACGATATAGGCAAGGGATATTTTCTTCCGGGGTATATCCCACTTCCGGAACCCATTTATGGATCCAAGGTACAGAGAAATCAATAAAGAAGTACATTTGATCTATATGTTCTATATTTGGAACATGATCTTGTACATATAAGTTCATCAAGAAAGGGGAAATCTTCACCCATTGTTTATATAAACTTAGAAAATTGTTAGGTAAAATCTTCTTGGTAGGACCATGAAGAGCCCACCAATTTATAAACCAATTGGGCAGGTTCTGGGAGAAAACTTTTGCACATATTTTTAAAAACCATGTGTGCTTAAGTTTTTCATTGTTATAACAGAAAACCTTATGAAATGCTTGGATATAATACCAATAAGTATAATTCATGTTTACTTTATTGACGGAAACAATCTTTTCCTGCATTGTGGATATTCCCCAATCTTCCATAGATATAATCTGTTTAATAGTCATTTTTGAGAAGTTATAAACATTCTCATTATAATCTGAAGTAAAGTGCTGGAATTCTGCACTTCCTGTATTACTTAAAATGGACTCATAGTATGACCGAGTCTTGTATGATTCTCTAGGAAAATATAATCCCTTTGTCAAATACCTCTGGAGTATTTTCCAAGGTTCATTACTCCTTTGGATATCTGGATTTTCTATAAAAAATATAATTTCTTTTTTGGGTGCTTCATCTAAAACCTTTTCCGTATCAGGCTCTTTGGCTAAAGAGGCATATGTATTACTTTGCTCTCTTTTTTGCAAATATGCTTGTATTTGTTCATATAATGAACTATCTTTGGAAATATCCTTTAGATTGACAGAGGATGAAGCTGATGAAGAAGCTTCTCCTATCTTTGAGTTGATTAAAGTTCTTCCTCCTAAATGTATTACAGGGAAGGAAGAATCATATGATGATCTTTTGGACTGTGAAGAGGATGATCTTCCTCTACCTCGGTTGTTTTATCCTCCTCGGCCGCGAATATGTGACCACGGAGGCTCACCTCCTCCTGCCATTCTGCAAAGTTGAACAACTTAGTTAGTAATTGTCAAAATGTCCTTCTATGTCATATTCCAAATTAACATCATTTAGGGAAACAGTTTCATAATCATGAATGAAATCTTCCATAATAAGACTATAAAAGATTTTATCAATAATAATTTCCTTTATATCAGAGTTTAAAGGTTCCAATATTTTGAAAATAGTAATGAGAGCCTTAGTTCCAAACTCAAAACAATAAGGAGACATTTTTAAGAATTAAGAAATTCTCTTGATAAGAAATCAGGAAGAGAATTATCACTTCCCTTTTTATAATGGATTTCAAAGTCAAAAGGAGCTAGTTGGGCTTGCCACCTAGCAAACATTAATTTTGAAATATCATGTTTGAAATCCTTATCAAACATATATTTGACTGATTGAGCATTAGTTCTTATAATAAATTTTTGGTTATATAAGTCATCTTGAAATTTTAAAACACATTTAACAATACAAAGCATTTCATGCGCAATAGTCGCATATTTGCGCTAAGATTCAGTCCATTTGCCTGAATGAAATCTAATAAGATATTCAATTTTATCATGGGGATTTACTTGTTTAAGTATTCCTCCATAACCAATATTTGAGGCATCAGTTTCAATAATTTTAATCCAATTTGGATTAGCAAGAGAAAGGCAAGGCAAATATTGAACTCTCATTTTAATAGATTTAACTAGATTAGTCAGATTATCATTCCAAGGAGGCATCTTTCCTTTCATTAATCTGTCAGTTAAAGGAGCAAGATCTTTAGAAAGATTTTTATAAAAAGGAGAAATATAATTTAGACTGCCCAAAAATCTTTGAAGCATTGTTTTATCAGTAATTTCATCCGGAAAGTTTGATGCAAAATCTATGAATCTTTGAATTGGAGTAATTCTCCCTTGGCAAATCTGATGACCCAAAAATCTTACATCTGTTTGGAAAAGACTCATCTTGGTTTTGGATATAACCAAACCATTTTGTATAACAATATTTTTAAAAATATCAAGATGCTTTATATGAGATTCTAATGTTTTAGAATAAACAAGAATATCATCAATATAAACAATAACAAAATCCATATAAGGATTAAAAATATCGTTCATAATTTTTTGAAATTCAGATGGTGCATTCTTTAATCCAAAAGGCATAACATTCCATTCGTATTGACCAAAAGGAACATTAAAAGCAGTTTTATAAGTTTGTTCTTTAAAAATTTGTATCTGCCAATACCCTAATTTTAAATCAAATTTTGAAAATATATTGGCATCATATAATCTAGAAAGAAGATCCTTTTTATTGGGAATAGGATACCTAATCCATTTTAAGACTTTGTTTAAAGGTTTGTAATTTATTACCAACCTGGGAACACCTCTTTCTTGTTCTGCAGCTTTATTAACATAAAATGCAGTACAAGACCATGGTGATTTAGAGGGTTTTATAAGTCCCTTTGATAATAAATTATCAATTTCTTTTTTGCAGAAATCGACAAGTTCAGAATTCATTTGACAGGGACGGGATTTTGTAGGAATATTTGCTTCATTGAAAGAATCTTCATAAGGCAGAGTTACAATATGCTTTTTCCTGTCCCAAAAAGCATTTGGATGTTCTGCACAAATATTAGAAGCCATTTTGCCAGAAATTAATTTAATTTTTTCCTGGACTTTAGGAGATTGTAAAGACTCTGAAATATTCAAACTGTAAATCTCCATTTGTAAAGATTCAATATGTTTTTGCTTTAAATGAATCAAAGAGTTAATATCTCTAGTAACTGGCTCAGTTATGAAATCAAAATTAATGGTATTACCATTATAATTTGCTGTAAAACCCTTTGCATTTAATTTTGAAAAGGGATAAATGGCATTTATAAAAGGAGTGCCAAGTATAATTGGCGGATTTAACTGATTTTTAACCAAAAAGATGAAGTGAGGAATACAAACTTTACTTTGACAAATACAAGTATTAGATAATTTATACTTGATATCTAAAGCATGATTAGATGCAGATTTATCAATATGCGTAGTTTTTTCAAAATATCTTAAAGGAATTAATCCTTCTTGAATGCAACTAACATCAGCACCACTATCAATCATAGCAATACTGGAAATTTTAAAATCATTATCAATAAGAATGGTACAATTTATATACCAACGATGAGCAGTAACAATTTGAAGCATTCCAAGAAATTTAACACTTGGCTCAGAAATATCATCATCCTCTTTTTCAGAAGTAGTAGATTTTCATCAGAAACATCTTTTAAAAGCTCAATAAGATTCTCTGAAGATATCATTTTAAAATGTAAATCTTCAAAACTTTTATGTAATTTATCAATATAAGAATCTCCTATCTGAGACTGTAATCTATAAAATTCATCATGACCACAATTGCAATTGCCATCTGGACAATTGGCACAATTGTTAGTAATCTCAATATTGTTATCTGAGATATAACCTAAAGAATTTTCTGATTTATCAGAAGAATTAGAATCTGAATCTGATTCATAAAGTATCTCATAGAGTTTGTCCTGAGTTGATTCATCTAATTCCAAAGCTTTAAACTTCTTAGCTTTGCAATTATTTGCAAGATGATCAAATCGTCCACATTTGTAACATTTAATGTTTTTTAAATCCCTTGTAGAAAAGTTTTTAGCAAACCTTGTTGCTTTTCTATGAGATTTCTTTTCTTCTTTTTCTCTTTATATTGTTTTGAACGATGACGTCCTTTATGAGGTCTTTCTTCAGGTCTGTTTATTCTTTGTTTTGAACTGGATGGTCCTTCAATACCAAACTGAGTACAGAAATCTCCTAATTGGGATCTCTCAGACTTTTGGGTATTTTTTATCTGTTGAGCAAGTTTAAGCTCATTGCAAAGATTTAATCCTTCTTGGGTACAAGTCCCTATTAACTTTCCATAAGTTAATGTATCATAAGGGATTTCTAAATTATCCCCTCTTAAGATCTTTTTTACCCTTTCGGCAAATAAAGGGGGAAGACCATCAATGAATTTATTCTTCCAATATTCATATTTACTTTCAGGTAGTTCCATTACTCTACTCATGAAAGTATCTTTATACCATCGAAAATGACCCAAATGTTTACACTTAAGTCCATTTAGAAGAGTTCTAATAGTTTCATTCTGGTTGAAAAATCTTCCATTAAAATGTTCCAAAATAGTTAGAACCAATGTATAAACAACATCTTCAACTTTTTTAACTGAAGTCCTTTCCGCTGGTTGACCCTTCTCATCAGTACCGGATTCTCTTATAATTTCTTCCTTGTATGCATTCATAATTGCATACCTTTCTTCGGGTGTTAGAAAATTATCCCACCAACCTCTTAACTGACCTGTAAAACCTGCTATAATCATTTTACAGATAGCATGGTCATTATTGTTATTCGTATGACAACAAATTAATGAGTACATCAACATAAGATGTACTACAATAGATACCTGTCTTTCAGTTAGGGCATCAATATTCCATTCATAAACCTCATTTCCACTATATGATGTGTTAGTTTGGTTCCAATCTCTTTCTTCAACTAGCACATCTTGAGGAGTAGGTCGAGGATAATAATAAGTCATCATTGACGGGAGAGTAGCATAACCTCCTTTTCCTATAACCTTTTTTTGGTTATAACCAGACTTAAATCTTCTGGAATGAATTTCCGAAACTTCTTGATCCGGATATTGGATAGCAGAGAGTTGATCAAAATAATCATTTTTAGAAAATTCATTAGAAATAGGTTTTGAACCTAAACCAGACAATTTTTTGTCAAGAAGATCTTCAACTTCTTTATAAAAGGATTTAACTTTAAAACCAGTTGTATCAACAGGTCTTTGAAGATGAGTAGGTACATTTAAAACAGTTTTTGAAGTAAAAGCCATATCTTCTTTAGGGGTTTTCTGTAAATCTTTGACCAATTTAATCAAATCATCTAATTTTTTGTCTAAAGAGCTGATATGCTCACCAAGAACTTTAACATAAAGACTCAAATAATTATTTTGAGAAATAAGGTTATTAACCTCTTGAACTGTAATCTGGGCAACATCAGTATCAATAAATTTTTGAAAAGCTGAAAAAGTTATCCCAGTATTGTTTGGTAAAATAAAAGGAGCTTGAGGAGGGTAAATAGCTTTAGTAATAGCACCACCACTCTCTTTATAAGTCCTTTCAATAACATTTATATATAAAGGTAAATAAGTAGTTATAAACCAAGGAATAAAATAAATAATTTTGTTATGTAATCTACACATATCATAAAAATCTTCAGAAATATTTTTTAAATCATTTTCACTATAAGTTTCAAAAAACCAAATTCTAAATTTGTTCCATTTTTTATTATAAAATTCTTTTTGAATATGTTTTCTTGCATGAGATCCTGGACTAAAATCAATAAGTTGTTTAGACATAATCAAATATCATTAAGGTC
Organism: Solanum lycopersicum; assembly: GCF_036512215.1. Classification (NCBI taxonomy): domain Eukaryota; kingdom Viridiplantae; phylum Streptophyta; class Magnoliopsida; order Solanales; family Solanaceae; genus Solanum; species Solanum lycopersicum. The sequence goes on along the minus strand of NC_090804.1, from coordinate 8,871,730 downwards.
AGTTGATTTATCAACACTGAAGTCCATTTCTGACTGAGTTGGATCTATATCAGACAACTTATCAGTTGCTTGAACAATATTTGTTTTAGGGTCTATCCTTACCCTTTCAACCAACCCTTGACTTGCAGTATCACTCAAAGTGTGGAGAGATAGAGGTTTTCGTCTAGCTGTTCCATAACTAGGACTTTCATGACTTATTGGAGATATATGTTGAATTTCTGGTACCCTTCTGTAACCAGAAAAGGATCTCCTATTGTAAATTGGAGAGTTATAAACAGAGTTGTCAGCAAACTCAATACAAACCTTACCATCAGGATTCTGAGAAATATGAGAATAGTCACTATTAGTGACTTCTTCAGCAACCTGTCTTTGAGACACAGCATTATTTAAAATCCATCTATCAGGAAAATTAATTTCATCCCATTTAATAGGCCTTCTTGTCGTAATTTTTTATTTAACAAAATTAATTTCGACAAGAATAGTTTCACTAGATGAATCGTATAACTTACATCTAGGATTCAGAGTAGTTAATAACTTATAATAAATTCTATAAGAAAGGCATATAAGCTCAGATCCAACCGCATAGTTATATCCATGGGTTTTTACATTTAATGTAAGAGAATCAAAAATATTCCTGTCAGATAGAGACAATTGCAAATTAGGTTGAGTATTGAAATAAACTGGCCCGTAAGCAACAGTAGATTCAATAGAACCCATAAGCGATTGTCTGAAATCTAAATTTCTAGCATCTCTTAGAGCTGCTAAAAACGTTTCAGGTAACCCTTTAAGATTTAAAGGTTTGAAGGCAATTTGTATCATACCAATATGCATCCAGTTATATCTGGATTTGTAGAGGTCAATATCTTTCTTATTTAATAATTGAATAGTTTGTTCATCAGAGTTTAACGCCAGAGACTGTTCTGTGGTTTTAACCACCTGCTTAGTAGATAATTTATCAAACCAGCCATAATCATAAATAAGTCTTGTATCCACGTTAGGGATAGTCCATTTGTTTAACAAATCAAGATAATAATAATAATAATAATAATAATAATAATAATAATAATAATAATAATAATAATAATAATAATAGTAATAAGAATAATAATAATAATAATAATAATAATAAAATAATAATAATAATAAGAATAATAATAATAATAATAATAATAAGAATAATAATAATAATAAAAAAAAATAATAATAATAATAATAATAATAATAATAATAATAATTTTTGATCTCTTTGTCATTTGTAATCTTTTCTCAGTTTTTGCATTTTTATTGTTAAGTTTATGCTTTCTTATTTTTAGAACACTATTTTATTTTCTCTTCTGAATGTTATAAATTAAATTTGCAGTATAGAGATATTATCTCTATCACAATTGACTATTGCTTCTTTGTAGATGTTACAAAATAGTAATAAAAATTGTGTACTAATCCTCCATTTTTTCCATATATATTGTTATGAATAAAGTCTTAGAAGGATATGTAGTTGTGTATTTTTCTTTTCTATTTTTTGCGTTTTCTCTATTAGAATTCTTTAATTTAATTTTCGATTAATTTCTAATTGTTGTAAGTTTTTTATTTGTTTACTCTGAAGCTATTAGTCATCCGTTACTTCATTAGAAGTTTGCTAACTACTCATCAAGTTCAAAATTTATAATTGGTTGCTCAAATAGAGTTAATTTTAATTGTTTAAATAGATCTAATAAAACATCACAAGTGACACACGTGCGTTGCACGTGACCAGAAACTAGTATTTAAAGGATATGAATTAATACCAACATGTAGCTAAAGTGGATCCCACGATTTTGAAGAATTAAAATAGAATAAAAAATATTTTCTTATTTTATCAAACAATACCGTTGCAACAAATTTGACTATTCACGTGACAGTGTTGAAAAAGTTAATGTTCACATGATGCATTGGAATATTCTAAAATCTATCACAAAATGCACGCATTTTACATAAATATTTTCTCTCACGTATAATAGGCTAGTCTAAGTCACATTTTTCTTATGATGTTACTCTATCTGACTCTATATATATTTGTGTCTATGCACTCCATTTATTCAAACTCATCACTTTTGATTACTCAGTTTATACCATTTCAAGAATTCAAATCTATCCATCCTTGATTTTTCAGCAGAAAAAAGGGCTTTCGCTATAAATATAATTTTTACCTTTTGAAGAAATCAAAGCTATCCATTCTTGATTTTACGGCAAAAAAGGGGATGTCTTCATTCAGGTTAATATTTTTAAATGCAGTTTCGTCTTGTTGTTATAGTGAAGAGTTTTTATAAGAGAATATGGTTGTCAATTTTTATAACAAAAGGTGTATTTTGACTCAGGTGAGGAAGATGGATTTAGAGGACGACTCTGTGTAACGACCTGTTTAGTCGTTTTGAGCAGTAGAATTACTTTTGATAATAACTGACTGTGTCGGCGGATCACACGACGGACTGTCATGGTCACGACGGATCGTCGAGTGTCTTCGTGCCAAAACACTTAAACTCTGAAATTTGGGTACGGGGAATCAACTCTCTGAACTTCGCGACGAAATTGCAGCACGGACCGTCGTAGACACGATGGGCCGTCACAAACCTTTTTACTGAAGTTGTCTCTGAACTCTGTTAGGACCCTGCAGGACGGACCGTCGCAGGAACGACGGGCCGTCATGAGCGGCGTAACCTTGACTGGGTCGGATTTCCGCTAAAAGTTTTAAGGGATGTTTTGGACTATTTATGACAAACTGTATGAAATTAGTGGGTAATTTAATAACTTATTTACTTGAGGGTTAAAGGAGATAACCTTAAAATAAACAATGGGTTACTTTTATCATAAGGAATTATATGATAATTAGGGTAAAAAGAAAAAGAGAAAGAAGAGAGGGAAGAACGAGCGAGAGAGGGAGAAGCGAAGAGGAAAGCAAAGACTTTGAGAAGTAGCTTGGTTGATCACGATTCTTCGGTGGAGGTAGGTTATGGTTTATGCTATTTCGTAGTAAACTCTAAATAGCGATTGATATGTATTAGGTGGTATTGTAAAGTCTTCTATAAGCTTAATTGTGTTGTTGCATGTTGTGATTATGTAAATGGTGATGGATTATAATGGTGATACCGTGGAATCTTAAAAACCTTAAATCCACTCTATTAATGATGATGCCTTGATATAAAAGAAGGCTTAATAAACTAAAAAAATGAGGTTAATGGATCGGGTGTCACGAACCGACACGTAGTGTTAGGGGATCGGTGTCACGAACCGACACGTAGTATTAGGGGATCGGGTGTCACGAACCGACACGTAGTATTAGGAGATCGGGTGTCACAAACCGACACGTAGTATTAGGGGATCGGAGTGTCACGTTCCGACACAAGAGGAATAAAGAGAATGAATCTTGAATTATGGAAATATACTCAAACTTAAAGAACTTATTTCCCAAATGAGTATGGTGTGGAGGCTTGAGTCCTCAGGTGTGATCTTGATACCGTTGACTTAATATGTGCCTACTTTATTGTTATTGACACTTGTTCATGTTGTTTGTTGCTTATCACATGTTAAGTGTTATAGTTGATTTTATATTATTACTCAATGTATATTGCTTTCTATTTTGAGTTGGCCGACGATACCTACTCAGTACTTGTTCCTTGTACTGACCCCTACTTGTATTTTCTTCTCTTTGTTATTTGTGGAGTGCAGCAAATGTGCCATCGACTTCGACTCGTCCATAACTCTAGCCAGTCTTCAGCATATAAGATTTCAGGGAGAGCTATTATTCCTAGCTCGTGTTGGATTTTCTCCGTCACGTCTTGATGTCTTGAAGTTCGGACATGGACGATCTTTTTACTATTTTTAGCTTCTTAAATACTCTTAGATTTAGAAATTTGAGGATAGATGTTCTTGATGTGATGATTTCCAGATTTTGGGAACAATAAGTATTAAACTTTAGAAGCTTATTTAGTGGTTATCTTAATGAGTTTTGGATCTTCCGCATTATTTTTACTATTTATAAATATTTTACCGGTAAATGTTGGGGTTTAGATTTGTTGGTTCGCTCACCTAGAAGAGTAAGGGTGGGTGCCACTCGCGGCTCGGTTTGGGTCGTGACATATATATATAGATAGAGTGCTCAAACATGTGCTGAAAGCTACTTATTTAACAAGTAAGTTTTAAGTTATTTTCTCTTTAATTATTTTCTATTAGTGGACATGAAATTGTATATTTTTGTTTACTCGATTTTTTATCAAGCAACACTCTTCACTATTATCCAGTATGAAATATAGTAAATATTAGTAGATATCATGAAGCTTTTAAGATAGGAATTTGTTGTTGTTATAGTTGTTGCTAAGTAATATGTTTGTGCTTATTTGATTTCTGAAGTTTAATGTTCATACATCATTTAGTAGTAACACACATGAAATTTATTGATGGATCTTTTATAATTGTAGTGTTTTTCCAAAGGTAAAATTTTTTGATCTCTTTGTCATTTAAAATCTTTTCTCAGTTTTTGCTTTTTTATTGTTAAGTTTATGCTTTCTTTTTTTTAGAACACTATTTTATTTTCTCTCCTAAATGTTATAAATTAAATTTGCAGAATAGAGATATTATCTCTATCACAATTGACTATTGCTTCTTTTCAGATGTTACAAAATAGTAAGAAAAATTGTGTACTAATCCTCCATATTTTTCATATATATTGTTATGAATAAAGTCTTAGAAGGATATGTAGTTGTGTATTTTTCTTTTCTATTTTTTGCGTTTTCTCTATTAGAATTCTTTAATTTAGTTTTCGATTAATTTCTAATTGTTGTAAATTTTTTATTTGTTTACTCTGAAGCTATTAGTCATCGGTTACTTCGTTAGAAGTTTGCTAACTACTCATCAAGTTCAAAATTTATAATTGGTTGCTCAAATAGAATTAATTTTAATTGTTTAAATGGATATAATAAAAAATCAAAAGAGACATACGTGCGTTGCACGTGTCCAGAAACTATTTAAAGGATATGAATTAATACTAACGTGTACCTAAAGTGGATCCCACAATTTTGAAGAATTAAAATAGATTTAAAAATATTTTCTTATTTTATCAAAAAATACCGTTGCAACAAATTTGACAATTCACGTGACACAGTTGAAAAAGTTAATGTTCACACGATGCATTGGAATATTCTAAAATCTATCACCAAATGCACTCATTTTATATAAATATATTCTCTCACGCATAATAGGCTAGTCTAAGTCACGTTTTTCTTATGAAGTTACTCAATCTCACTCTATATATATTTGTGCCTATGCACTCCATTTATTCAAATTCATCACTCTTGATTACTCAGTTTATACCATTTCGAGAATTCAAAGCTATCCATCCTTGATTTTTCAGCAGAAAAAAGGGCTTTCGCTATTACTCTAATTTTTACCGTTTGAAGAAATCAAAGATATTCATTCTAGATTTTTCAGCAAAAAAAGGGATGTCTTCATTCAAGTTAATATTTGTACAAAGCTATTCATTGTTTCTCTGCAGATGTTACAAAATAGTAATAAAAATTGTGTACTAATCCTCCATTTTTTTCCATATATATTGTTATGAATAATGTCTTAGAAGGATATGTAGTTGTGTGTTTTTCTTTTCTATTTTTAGTGTTTTCTCTATGAGAATTCTTTAATTTCATTTTCGATTAATTTCTAATTGTTGTAAATTTGTAATTTGTTTACTTTGAAGCTATTAGTCATCTGTGACTTCATTAGAAGTTTGCTAACTACTCATCAAGTTCAACATTTATAATTAGTTGCTCAAATAGAGTTAATTTTAATTGTTTAAATGGATCTAATATAACATCACAAGAGACACACGTGTGTTGCACAAGTGTAGAAACTAGTATTTAAAGGATATGAATTAATACTAACGTGTAGCTAAAGTGGATCCCACAATTTTGAAGAATTAAAATGGAATAAAATATATTTTCTTATTTTATCAAAAAATACCATTGTAACAAATTTCACAATCTAAGTGACACGGTTGAAAAAGTTAATGTTCACATGATGCATTGGAACATTCTAAAATCTATCACAAAATGCACGCATTTTATATAAATATGTTCTCTCACGCATAGTAGGCGAGTCTAAGTCACATTTTTCTTATGATGTTACTCTATCTGACTCTATATATATTTGTGTCTATGCACTTCATTTATTCAAACTCATCACACGTGATTACTCAGTTTATTCCATTTCGAGAATTCAAATTTATCCATCCTTGATTTTTCAGCAGAAAAAAGGGCTGTCGCTAATACTCTAATTTTTACCGTTTGAAAAAATCAAAGCTATCCGTTGTTGATTTTTCGGCAAACAAGGGGATATGTTCATTCAGGTTAATATTTGTAAATGCAAATTCGTCTTGTTGTTATAATGAAGAGTTTCTATAAGAGATATATATGGTTGTCAATTTTTATAACAAAAGTTGTATTTTGACTCAGGTCAGGAAGATGGATTTAGAGGACGACTCTGTTTCAAAGAGGAGTACAAGACAAATTTTTTTAAAATATATGATTGAGATAATTGAAAAGAGGAATGAGTTGATTCTAAGAGTGTGTTTGGTATGAAGGAAAATGTTTTCCTAAAAAACAAGTAGATTTTGAACTTGTGTATGTGTGTGTGTCTATATATATATATATATATATATATATATATATATATATATATATATATATATATATACACACACTAGTGCTCAAACATGTGCTGAAATTTACTTATTTAACAAAAAAGTTATAAGTTATTTTCTCTTTTATTATTTACTATTAGTGGACCTCAAATTGTATATTTCGGTTTACTCGATATTTTATCAAGCAACACTCTTCACTATAATCCAGTATGAAATATAGCAAATATTAATCGATATCTTGAAGCTTTAAAGATATGAATCTGTTGTTGTTAATGTTGTTGCTTAGTAATATTTTTGTGCTTATTTGATTTCTGAAGTTTAATGTTCATACATCATTTTGTAGTGATACACATGAAATTTACTGATAGATCTTTTATATGTGTAATGTTTTTTCAAAGGTAAATCTTTTTTATCTCTTTGTCATTTGTAATCTTCTCTCAGTTTTTACTTTTTATTGTTAAGTTTATGCTTTCTTATTTTTAGAACACTATTTTATTTTCTCTTCTGAATGTTATAAATTAAATTTGCAAAATTGAGATATTATCTCTATCACAATTGCCGATTGCTTCTCTACATATGTTACAAAATAGTAATAAAAATTGTATACTAATCCTCTATTTTTTCCACATATATTGTTGTGAATAAAGTCTTAGAGGTATATGTAGTTGTGTATTTTTCTTTTTTCTTTTTTGTGTTTTCTCTATTAGAATTCTTTAATTTAATTTTCGATTAATTTCTAATTGGTGTAAATTTGTAATTTGTTTACTCAGAATCTATTTAGTCATCCGTGACTTCATTAGAAGTTAGCTACCTACTCATCAAGTTAAAAATTTATAATTGGTTACTCAAATAGAGTTAATTTTAATTGTTTATATGGATCTAATAAAACATCACAAGAGACAAACGTGCATTGCACGTGTGCAGAAACTAGTATTTAAAGGATATTATTTAATACTAACATGTAGCTAAAGTGGATCCCACAATTTTGAAGAATTAAAAATAGAATAAAAAATATTTTCTTATTTTATCAAAAAATACTGTTGCAACAAATTTGACAATTCTCGTGACACGGTTGAAAAAGTTAATATTCACACGATGCATTCGAATATTCTAAAATGCATCACAAAATGCATGTATTTTATATAAATATGTTCTCTCACTTAAAGTAGGCTAGTCTAAGTCACGTTTTTCTTATGATGTTATTCTATATCACTCTATATATATTTGTGTCTATGCACTCCATTTATTCAAACTCATCACTCTTGATTACTCAGTTTACCATTTTGAGAATTCAAAGCTATACATCCTTGATTTTTCAGTAGAAAAAAGGGTTTTCACTATTACTCTAATTTTTACCGTTTGACGGAATCAAAGCAATCCATTCTTGATTTTTCAGCAAAAAAGGAGATGTCTTCATTCAGGTTAATATTTGTAAATGTAGTTTCGTCTTGTTGTTCTAGTGAAGAGTTTCTATAAGAGATATATATGGTTGTCAATTTTTATAACAAAAGGTGTATTTTGACTCAGGTAAGGAAGATGGATTTAGAGGACGACATTGTTTCAAAGAGGAGTACAAGACAATTATTTTTAAAGTATATGGTTGAGATATTTGAAAAGAGGAATGAGTTGAGTCTAAGGGTGTGTTTGCTATGAAGGAAAATGTTTTCCTGAAAAATAAGTAGATTTTGAAGTCGTGTGTGTGTATAAATATATATATATATATATATATATATATATATATATATATATATATATATATATATATATATATATATTAGTGCTAGTGCTCAAACATGTGCTAAAGCTACTTATTTAACAAGTGAGTTATAAGTTATTTTCTCTTTTATTATTTTCTATTAGTGGACATGAAATTGTATATTTTTGTTTACTCGATTTTTTATCAAGCTACACTCTTCACTATTATCTAGTATGAAATATAGTAAATATTAGTAGATATCATGAAGCTTTTAAGATAGGAATTTGTTGTTGTTATTGTTGTTGCTTAGTAATATTTTTGTGCTTATTTGATATCTGAGGTTTAATGTTCATACATCATTTAGTAGTGATACACATGAAATTTATTGATAGATCTTTTATTTGAGTAGTGTTTTTCCAAAGGTAAAATTTTAAATCTCTTTGTCATTTGTAATTTTTTCTCAGTTTTTGCTTTTTTATTGTTAAGTTTATGCTTTCTTATTTTTAGAACACTAGTTTATTTTCTCTTCTGAATGTTATAAATTAAATTTGCAAAATAGAGATATTATATGTATCACAATTGACTATTGCTTCTCTGCAGATGTTACAAAATAGTAAGAAAAATTGTGTACTAATCCTCCATTTTTTCCATATATATCGTTATGAATAAAGTCTTAGAAGGATATGTAGTTGTGTATTTTTCTTTTCTATTTTTTTCGTTTTCTTGTCACGACCCAAAAATGGGCGTGATGGCACTCATCTTATCCCACTAAGACAAGTCAGCCTAATACTCAACCATTACAGTAAAGTGTGGAAATAAAATATAAGTAACTTAATAAAAACCCAAAACCTGGTAGTCATGTGTACAAGTCTCTAAAGTATTACAATTGATTCAGAAGAAAACCTGAAGTCTCAAATGAACTTGTTTCTAGAATAGAACAAGATCATAATTAAGGAGAAGAAAGCTTGTTGAGATGGAAACAACTACCTCACAAATCTCCAAGAAGCGTCGGAATAGAAGAGAATGACAAGTACAACAAAAATCCAGGCTCATAACCTACAAAAATTTGTAGAAGCAAGGGGTGAGAACCAAACCACACGGTACTGAGCAAGTAAACCTCTAAAACACAAGCTAAGGGAATGAAATACGGGTACTCCTACCACCCCAACTGAAGCTCCACAACTACAACCTGCACTAAAATCAACTCAACCTAACATCTCACAGTTTACAGAGCACGTAACTCAACAACAACATTTAGATAAATTACATATCCTCAACAACAACACTTCAACAAATTACATATCCTCAAAAACAATACTTCAACAAATTATATATCCGCAATAACAGGCTCAATATTGATCAATCACAATTTCCGCAAAAGGCAATCAAAAGATCAGCAAACACGATATCAGGTTCACTAATGATGAGTATGTGTAATGCAATGGAATTCGATGTCAAGTATAATGATGCATGTATGACCTAGTGATACACACCCGTTGTCTCTCAGTTCGGGACCCATGGGGGAAATATCTGTCCATGCATCTGTCGCGACGCTCGACAAGACCCTCAATAATAGTAACCATCGCGCTGCGCGATACGTCCCTCAAAATATAGTATCCATCGCGGCGCTCGATACGTCCCTCGAAATGGTACATCCTCTTTAAGTTCTCATTCTTTCTCAATGCACATACCACTTTCACAATCATGTCTCAAAATAATGCAAATGACATGTTCATACAAAAATAAAGAGGATATCACTATTTTAATAACATTGCACAATCACAACAACATCAACAATGACTCAACAAGCCTTTCAAACCATTCTCCATTATCAACACATCACACACAATCAATTATTCGCAATATCTTTTATTACCCTTTGTTTTCATCATTAGAATAATCAATGTGGACAAGTCAACCCATCACCAAGTCCATTACTCCTAAATATAAACCACAAGGAAATACACGCATTCCATACACTTAAATAGATTTTAGAAATTCATTTGCCTCAAATAGTCAAATAATCACTCCGGGGTTTGAGTGTTTCCTTTCGTTTTACTTCCAACTCAAAGCAATCTATTCAAATTAACAATCACAATAAGATTTCAAAACTAACAACACACATATTACTCTTTGTCTTGTCTAGACACTGAACTCACCCAAATTTATAATCAAATTCCTAAATTTAATGTCAATTAAAATGTCAACTTTCATATTTTTAAAGTTTCAAGCTTAGAATTAAGTTTCGATATATCAATAACTTTAATTTATAATGTAATTAGTAACTTAAAAATTTAACCATCCACCATTTAAATCCACATATTACCTAATGATTACCCATAATCATTATCCAATGATTACATTAGCCATTAACAATTTTCCACCAAGAAACCGTTGACATAAGATATTAAATTCAATTTCTCTTGTTTCTCTATCAAAGCAAACATTGTTATTATAATAAAATAATAAATAGAAAAATGTGTCAATTAGTTACTAACTCAACTTAAGCTTAACTACAATACTACACATATACAGAATAGTCACCGACTTGCTTCCATGTGTATATTAACAACAAGTGATATTCCATTATAATGGTTCAATTTTTGGAAATAATTAATTCTGAAATTACATACTATTATTCATAACTATTATTCCCTCAAGTTCAATATAATTATTCTTGAGGTACGCATGAAATACCATCGCAAGAGCCGCCACCAAAAAAAATAAAAAAAATAAGCGTTCTCTTCTAATTTTTTCCCCTTAAATTATGATCTAAAAATGTCAACCCTAATAACTTATTATAATATATATATATATATATATATATATATATATATATATATATATATATATATATATATATATATATATATATATATATATATATGTATATATATATATGGGCAATTATTACTAATAATATATAAATTACTCCCAATATAATTAACTATTATTAAATGACTATTCAAAATTATCAAAAATGATCTTTTGAATCCGGGTCATTACATTTCTCTATTAGAATTCTTTAATTTAATTTTTGATTAATTTCTTATTGTTGTAAATTTGTAATTTGTGTACTCTGAAGATATTAGTCATCCGTGACTTCACTAGAAGTTTGCTAACTACTCATCAAGTTCAAAATTTATAATTGGTTGCTCAAATAGAATTAATTTTAATTGTTTAAATGGATCTAATAAAACATCACAGGAGACAGACGTGTGCTGCACGTGTCCAGAAACTAGTATTTAAAGGATATGAATTAATACTTACGCGTAGCTAAAGTGGATCCCACAATTTTGAAGAATTAAAATAGAATAAAAAATATTTTCTTATTAATCAAAAAATACCGTTGCAACAAATTTGACAATTCACGTGACACGGTTGAAAAAGTTAATGTTCACACGATGCATTCGAACATTCTAAAATCTATCACAAAATGCACGCATTTTACATAAATATTTTCTCCCACGCATAATAGGCTAGTCTAAGTCACGGTTTTCTTATGGTGTTACTCTATCTCACTCTATATATATGTATATTTGTGTCTATGCACTCCATTTATTCAAACTCATCACTCTTGATTACTCAGTTTATACCATTTCGAGAATTCAAAGCTATCCATCCTTGATTTTCCAGCAGAAAAAAGGGCTTTCGCTATTACTCTAATTTTAACGTTTAAAGAAATCAAAGCTAGCCATTCTTGATTTTTTGGCAAAAAGGGGATGCCTTCATTCAGTTTAATATTTGTAAATGCAGTTTTGTCTTGTTGTTATAGTGAAGAGTTTCTGTAAGAAATATATATGGTTGTCAATTTTTATAACAAAAGGTGTATTTTGACTCAAGTGAGAAAGATGGATTTTGAGGACGACTCTGTTTCAAAGAGGAGTACAAGAAAATTTTTTTAAAAATATATCTTTGAGATAATTGAAAAGAGGAACGAGTTTAGTCTAAGGGTGTGTTTGGTATGAAGGAAAATGTTTTCCTGAAAAACAAGTAGATTTTGGACTTATTTTTTCTCATGTTTGGTCGGTGAGTAGAAAATATTTTTCGTGTGTTTGATTTATGAATGAAATTAATTTTGGGGGGTTGGGCTGGGTGGGGGGATGGTAGGGGTGGGTAGGGGGTAGGAGTTTACAAATAAAATTTTGAAGTTGAAAATATTTTTAAAAAGCAAAATTAATTTTTTTGGGAGGGGTTAGGTTGGGGGGGAGGGGGGCTGGTCGATGGTGGGTGAGTGGGTGGGGGGGGGGGGGTCAGGGATCGGGTAAAAAAAATAAAATTTTAAAATTGAAAATATTTTCTTAAATATTTTCGAAAAAAATGCAATTTGAAATTGGAGAAGAGTTTTGGAATATGTTATCCTTAATTTTTGAAGTGAAATCATTTTCCTTAATTCTGAATAAATTGAATAGATTTGGAAAACATTTTCCAAAACTTTTATCCCAACCAAACATGAGAAAATTGGATAACATTTTCTATAAAATGTTTTCCTTCATACCAAACACAGTCTAAGTGGAAAAGAAAAAAGACGGAGACTTCTGGAGGTGAAAAAAGAAATGTGGAAAACAATGAAAGAAGGAAGTTCAGTCCAAGAACTTTTGAGTCCAGCTGTCTAAGAGACGAAACATGATTTTTTCAAAAGAAACACTTCTTTTAGTATTTCGATTTGAAGGTGAGGAACCTCTCCCCCAGAGAAAGAAAAAGAGTATAAGAAAATAGAAAATCTTTTTTCTGAAATGACATGAGTATCTTGGAATCACAAATTGAATTTTCAAATCCATCAATTTCGCCAATGTAGAATGGATAACTAAGTGAGTGTCAAATGGGTAACCATCTTGTTCAAGATAAGAAAATTGGACACATATGTTAAGTTTGTTCATATGTGATGAGTCAATATCTGATACACATGTTCAATTCTGAAAAAAGATCTTCAATTTCCTTTTCACATTCTTCTTTCTCTGGAGAAAGAGGTTCCTCGTCTTCAAACCTATATATCAACGAAGTGTTTCTTTGATAGAAACATATTGCGTCTCTTCAGGAAGAGTGAGTTTATTATGATCATTGTATTCCTTTTTATACGAGGATTTAAACGTAAAAAAATTAAAGTCGAACACCCATGTATCTAATAACTTTGTTGGCGCAGTGGTTACAAAAGGGGTGCTCAAGGGACTATCTAACCTATGTGTCTCAAAAGGAAATACTTAACATATAAACAAAAAAATGTTTGACACCACGAATTATCGCATAACATAATTAAACTTGACATTTCAAGTGTATCACAATGTGACACGTGACCAATAATATTTAGTCAGATTCAACTCACCAACAATAATAGTGGTCATGACCTTAAGTATCTAGTATGGCTTCTTCTATCCATTATTGAAGGTAAGAAACAAGTTACAAATGATCTAGTTTGGGAGCAATGAAATTGGAAATTATGTTTATCAATAGTCAATCTAGATAAGCTTCATCTATAATTTTTCTCAAAAAAAATCAAGATTTTCTCAAGTAGTTATTCAACCACGCACTTGATGAATTCAATGTAAAGACAATGATTATTATTATGAGAGGTGGAAAAATACACACAAGTCATTACATAGGGTACGTTAGACTATAAATATACTCATTCCCCTTGCTTGTAATTCATCTCATTCTCATTACAATAACTCTATGAAGCCCTAACTTAAGCTAGAAGGCTCTCAAATTATTGTTTTCTAGTAATATCTTCAGACGATCACACCCCAAAAATATTCATGCACACTCCGAGCCTATACCCTGGACGTGGCCGGCACCCAATGACCATTACTGGCCTTGATCGTACCTTGGTCTGGCTTACTTAAATCATCGGAAGACTTAAACATAATATATAACTCAAAAAACAGCTTTAAAGATAATAATTAGCCAAAGTGGTAACTCAAGTCTTAGTAGATTGCAAGTGAAAGGAAAAGACTAAGAAAACTAATACCATCTGTCTATGATACCTCTAAAATAACGAGGATATTGGGACTAACCCCAAATCATCCTAACTATTGAAAACTAAAACAAATAACCGAAGGTTAAAGATGTCCTCCGGAATGAAGGGAGACTCACCAACTGACTCTGAGCTGCTCACTGGATCAACGATACGCCAAATGTCGATCCTAGTTGTTTTATTTAAAAAAATAATATTATTCTATTGGTTTTAGAGTCGCCACTTAATTTTTAAAGGGAAATCGAAAAAACTATTTTTCTAAAAGGTTAAAATAGAAAATCCAATGAAAAATATTTGAAGGATTTTGAGGTTCATATAAATGTTTTAAGAAGGGTTTTTGAAGAACCTAGAGTATCCGCTAGCATGCAGTTATCTGACAATTAAAATATCTGGCTAATATATTAAACGATAGGCGTACTTGGTTAAGTGAAAGAAAAATATTTGTTTGATTTTAAATTTTTTATTCAAAATGGTTAACTTTTGGTGAGTTGAATTTTTGAAACCTCAAAATTAAATAAACACATAATAGCAAATAAGTGAGATAGGGCAATAAGATTTGAGCCTAAGTTTGGACTTGTCCCCTTGAACCAGTACTTAGGCCTGATTTCGCTTTGGGCCTTTGGCCCATTTGAGCCACTTGTACCTGTCTTTAAGCATAAAATAATATGTAAAAATAACTTAAATACACAACTATAATTTTTATATTCTCCAATTTTTCCTACTTTTTTTTAAATATTACATGATTCCCTATTTTTTTTATTTTAGTGTAAGTTTTTAGATACATTATACTCTCTCTCCTATAATACACATTTACCAATTTTAATGCCTATTTTTTCTCCATTAAAACACTCAACCTCTTAAATTAGTTTTTGAATTTTAAATTTTATCCATTTAAACACTCAACCTTTTAATCAGCTTTTTGATTTTGAATTATTAAATTTAATTAAATTTAAATAAAAGAACAAATTTTGAAATTTTGAATTTCAAAATTCAAAAAATCAGGTAGCAGGGTAACTTCCACTGCATTCTACCGTTTTGTTCTTACCAAAGTAACCTTTCACTTCTTTTTTTTCCTTAATCGTATTCATTCAACTGTTTCTTCATAATTTTGAATCTTCTCAACCCAACATATTTTTTTATTTTCTTCTTTTTATTCTTAATCCATATTCGACTATTTCTTCCTAATCTTGAATCGTAAGAACCCAGACCCTTTTTATAGTTAATCCATCATCAATTCGTATATTCTTCTCTTTTTTGTTTTTGCTAATTGTTATATTACATCATAGTAATGGATCCGTCAATTAATAGAAGGATATATGATTCCGACGATGATAATTGGAAAGAAAATAGGAAAAAGTCTTTGCATGATCCTATGAATCTTCAAAAGGATTCAAACAAAGACCATGGCGAAACATCAAAGGTTGTAAAAATACAACAAAAAAGGAAAAAAGAAGCAGCAAACACTGTTGTTAGGCCTACATTGACTCGGGTTAGTATTTTGGTACTTAAAAATAGTGTTGTTTTAATTAGTAAATTTTTTAAGGAATCAAGTGTGATTGCTGATACATTTGAAAAAGGGTGTATAGTGTTTTAGATGGTCAACTGATACGTGAATTTGTTGTGTTTCATAATATTTTATATGTATCATTAAGTTTTTGAAAATTATTATAATGTATCATTCATTAAGTGTAGTAAAGTATAATATGTGCTTGATAATACATGTAGAATCTGTGTGTACATTGTTTAGTCAATGTACTGATACATGTAGTAGCTATGTATCACATGTTCTGCATGTAGTATGAATTCCTGAACGATATCATGTATCAGTAAGGTATTAGTTGTTTAGTTGATGTACTCATACATGTTTTGAAATTTGTTATAATGTATCATTCACTAAGTTTAATAAATGTTTCATCAGATATAGTTGATGATACATATTGATTCTTTGTGTATGTTGTTTAGTCGCTGTTTATGATACATGTATTAGACATGTATCACATGTTATAATGTTTTATTTAATTCACCGATACATGTTATAGACATGTATCACATGTTTTTCATGTAGTATGAAATTCTGAAAACTGAAACCATGTATCATTAAGTTATTAGTTGTTTTATTTAGTAGTTATATTTCTATATCGTTTTAATTTGCGATTTTATTTTCAAATTGCAGCCACTGAAGTACAAGATTAAAAAGATACCAACACATCCCATAAGGTTTGCTGTCAACTTTAACAACAATTTCCTAAAGGACTTTGAAAAATACGTGGGGGACAATGTTATCCAAATGTTTAAGGATACAATTTTGGACCCTTTTTAGACATTTCTAAATGTAATTTTCAGGGCCAAATAACTAAGTACTTATTACTTTTAGAATTGGAACAAAGCAACCCTAATGTGTTGCATATTAGACATTCCAACGGGTGTGTCCTGAAATTTGGTATAGATGAATTTGCATTATTAACAGGACTTAAGGTCAGAGGAAATACCAATGATTTCAAATACCCAGAACAAACTAATTGTATGCTTTTTAAAAAGTATTTCCCTAGTGCAGTCAATAGTGTTACAAAGCATCAACTAGTTCAAAGGTTTAAGATGGGTAATTGGGAGAGCAATCAGGATGCACTCCAAATGTTTATACTGTTCTTTATTCATACATTTGTATTAGCTACTATTGATAATACAACGATATCTATTGTCGACTTTCTAATGGTTGAAGATGGTAGATATCAACATTTTCCTTGGGGTCAGCTATCATTTTCCAAACTAATTGGTTCACTTAGACAGGATTTTGACGATAGTAAAAAGTTGTACCGATTATATGGGATGTCATATGCACTAAATGTTTGGATATACGAATGTGCATCCAATTTAAATTCAGAAATAGCTGTGAGAGAACGCAATGTCATCCCAAGAATATGCAATTGGAGAGTTGTGTCTGAAAAGGCAAAGTTTGAAATGCTTATGTCCACCATTTTCCAAAAGGTAAAATTTTATTTTTGTATATGGAATATCGTTATTTATGTCTTTGTGATACATTATGAATTATTACTGTATCTAACAGTTAAATTATCTTATGTGTTTGTGATACATTTAGAATGCATGTTCAAACATTGTCCCAACAGCAGAGGAAATTGAAGCTTTTGATATTGCTCAAGTTGAACATGCTCATTCTACATCAATACCATTAGTACAACCAAACGAGGAACATGATTTAGATGATTTCTCCACAAAACCGCCCGAACAGTCATTGAGGACATATTCTAGAGTGTCTGATACATCTCCTCCACCACCGCCAAAAAGAAGAAAAAAATCGATTATTCAAAAAAAGAAGGTGTCAGAACAGAAACAGCCTGATCAATCAAATGTGTCTCCGACACCAGATGATGATGTACATGTTTCAATGTCAAGTCTGCCTCAACATTCGAATGTTGATGATTTACATGGTTCTGTTCCACAAGTGTCACCGAAATCGGCTGTTGATGTACATGGTTCTGTTCCAGACGTTTCTCAGAACTCGGCTGCTGATGTTCATGGATATGCAGATTCACAGAATGTCAACAATATAATTTCTCATATTGAAGAGTTGAAAGAATATTTGAAAACTTACGTAAGTAAATTATTTTGTAATTTTGAACAAACTTTTATTTATCCTAAATGTATCTACAATTTTTAGGTTGACAAGAAATTTGAGGAACTGATTATTTTGATAAAAGCAAATCACTCCCAGCTGATGCAATCTATTAGCAAAGAGAACATCAATTTTCAGGCTAATACAAGCAGATTTCAGTCTGACAAACAAACATCTCAGCAAATACCAGTTGATCTCGATGATATGGGTGGTGTAGCTGAGGATGGTGGTGGTTTTTCTGATAAAAATGGTGAGCATCATATCGTCATTGATGCAGGGGATGTCGATGTGGATGGTGCTGGTGTTTCCGTAAATGAGGGTGAACCAATAGTCAGTGATAATCCAAAGGTAATGTTTATGATACATTGGGTATGTTGTGTATCATGCACATATAGTCAATGCTTTGTATCATGATCATTTTTTTTCTCATTTTATATTCTGTCATGTATCATACATATTTAATCAATACTAAGTATCATGTGATTGTTATCAATGTTACGTATCAGCACAAATTATATTAACAGTATTTATTTCAAAACTGCATATTCAGGATGATGACGCACATCAGTCGCACCAAGATTTAAATGAACATATCATGGACCAAGCCGTTGACGACAATGTTCATCACAACATCCCTCATGTGTTGCCCGAAAAAACAACAACGGATTCATCGGTACATTTTTTAATTTTGATTTATGACACACAATTTCATTACACACAAATTTATTCTAAAAATCATTACATCATATTATACAGGATTCTTCAACTTCAACAACAATATCGCCATCCACTCAAGCAGCAATAGATGCGCTTATCAAAGATTTGGGTAAAGATGCTACCAATGCTAGACCATTATATTCTTACGATCCAAAGAATATAACTAGCAGCCAGTACTTGTTGACCGACAGTCAATTACCCACTGAAATTCCAATAACGGAGATTGCTGTTAAAACTGATGCAGTCACTCCTGCGCATAGAAATAGAATGCCTTCGAGAAGGATTCAATCTCCATATTGTACTTCTTTTGGGTCAAGCGAGAAGGAAAAAGAGAAATTGAAGGATATGGCTCGACTCCATTTTCCGTTCGAAGGATGTGGCATTGCAGATAAAGTTTCGCCAAAACTGATTGAGGATTACATGAATTGGTTGTTGAGGGGGCTTCTAAAAAATCATAACAATAAGTAAGTTTTTCTCAGTGTTAGGCGTAATCATTTTATATACAACTAATTCATGATACTTTGTTATATAAAAACTGTAAATAAGTGAGTGTTATGTATCATGTACATACATTGAAAACTTATATATCATATGTGCAGGAACCCATCGGACGATAAATACAGATCAAGATCTTCTTCTTTTGGATTTACGATGATGGACTTTGTTGTTGCTTTTCCAATGAACAAGAATTGGTTTTATGCCATGTCACAGCCAAACAAGTGTTGGTCTGATGAGGTAAAATATTAAACTATTTATGAAATATGTATCAGTCATAACTATATTATAACATCATGATACATTCTGTATAAGTATCATACTATTTAATTAGCAATGATACATTATGTATAAGTATCATACTATTTAATTTGCAAAAGTATCATACTATATTCACATAATTATATTTTTTTTATATTGTTTAGATGTAAATAATTTCTTACTCTGTTTTCATTTTGTTTATAGCACATCGATGTGATTTTTTACTACCTTCGTAGAAAATCAAAACTTTGCAACATGGATCAATACAGATACACAACAACCCACTCTTTGTTCATGTCACATGTAAAAAACTGTTATGATAGATATTACATGGACGATGATGATGATAGTCTTACTACACAAGAACATATTGATCGCGCTTCAGTTGTATCTGTACATGAGAGGTCAATAATTAACATCATCAAAGGGTTTGGAATACCAGCTGCTTTACCATGGCATCTTGTAGATGAGGTCTACATCCCAATTAACTGTGATCAACAATTCCATTGGGTGTTGGCTGTTGTTGAGTTGAAAAACAGGTTGATAAGGGTTTTTGACTCATCAATTAGCACAAGGAAATAAACAATTCCTCATGAGATCAAGATGTTTTCTAAAATGCTTCCTTCATACCTACTTGACAGTGAATTTTTTGAAGAAAATGAACGCACAAAATTTGCTGATTGTCAAGCATATAAAGACAACAATAATGGCTCACTTTTGGAGCCTCAAGTTCCTTTCATGATAGAATCTGCACAAGACATCCCTACACAGGAAAGCGATAGCCTGTAAGTATCAAGAATTTTTCATTTTCCCTTTTTAATGTATCATTAAGTTTTTAATTTATTCTGTATTTTTTGTAGAGACTGTGGGTTATATGTTACTGCATTTGCCGAGTATATCAGTGACCAAATCAATATATCTTATGCTGATTTTAATCCTGATTACCTGCGTCAAAGATATGGAGCATTGCTGTGGAGTTATGGAAGTGAGAAGGCTAAGTGCGGATATGTTAGCGATAATGATGATCCACCAAAATCCAGGGGCGTAGTCACACCACCACCAGAAGAAGATTTAGTTCACATAGCGTAGCATTTCATGATAAAACAATGTTTTAATGTTATATTTATTATTTTTATATGTTATTGAACAACTATTTTTATCCTTTTTAATGTTATTTTTTTGGTTTTGTCAATTTCCATGAATATTTTTTTTCACATTACGTAACAAATTTGTTTATATTGAAGATATAAATATCAAATGATAGACGTAAAGATTTTTAAATTTTTAATTAAACATCGACATAATAAATATACTGACAAAACCATGTTTAAATCATTTAATAAAGTATAATCAAAGTACTTATAATTAAACATAGACATAAAGATTTTTAAATTTTTTATTTGATCGAGATGATACTCTTCCAAAACCAAATGATACATATGTACCAAAAACACACTAAAAATAACTGATACATTGGCTAAACCGTATGTATAATGTACAATATGTTACACTGTAATCCTTAAATATTTAGGTAAATTGAATAGAATATTCATATGAATTGGTATTATTTTTTTAAAGGAAAGTTATTTACTATATATTTCAATAAAAGCATAACAAAAAAAGCATTACACAAGTTAAATTATATAAATTCACATGATACATGATTTATAGTCATTATAAAGTACTCAATAACCTCAACAATATATTTGTATTTTTTATCTAATGGAGATGTATCATTGTGCAAACCAATGATACACACTAAAAGTACATGATACATTATATAAACAATGTGTACAAAAAATACACAATAAAAGTACATGATACACTAGATAAACCATATGTATCATGTACATTATGTTACCTATTAATTCTTAAATTATATATCTTACTGTAGCATAAATTTATATATTCAAAACAAATATGACACAAGTATATTTATCAACACCAATAATAAGAAATTATTTATAATCATAAGCACGACTTCAAATGTAATTACCACATGTTTGTACGTTTATTTATCTAAACACAAAGTGTTCAATTTGCAGTTGTAATTAAAACTGAAATTCATTAAAATGTTTACGTTATAAATTATTATTTATATCATAGAAACATTACGACTAATTCACTTCTCTTTTGGGTAGAAAGTACAAGTTCTTCTGTTGTGCCCTTCTTGTCCACATTGTCCACAACAATTTGTGTTCACCGAAATCTTTTCATCTGCATACTTTGTTCTTCTTTTTCTTGGTCGTCCAGATGATCTTCTGTATCTAGGGGGATACACAGTTTCAGCTACCACGTGTTTAGGATCTGACCAATCTTTCTTATCTGGCATTGGCACCATTGGAGTTTCATATGTTTTTGCCAACGCATCAGACTTGTAATAATCAGAGCAATACGGATTCATATCGGTGACATTCTTTTTTTTCAATACAGCGATTGCATGTGAACAAGGTATCTCATCTAGTTGAAATCTACCATAACAACATACTTTCCGCTCAAGACAAACAATATATCTTCTTCCATTTTCATAAACTGAGAAAATAAACTCAGATGATGGAACAACCTGTGTACATTAAAAATTTTAAATGTATAACTTTTAAAAACCAAATCATGTTAAAAAAGCATAATGATACACAGAATTAGATACATATAATATAAAATATTATATAATGATACATACCTCCATTTTTGAACTTTTAGCCGCGTTTATAATCAACAATTCCTCAAATTTTCTACCTAATGTGTCCTTTGTGTATGAGGCTGCTTCTCTGTTTTTGCAATGCCAAGATCCAAAAAGAATTCTAACCTCTTCCAAGAATTCTAATATAGTTAATTGGCCTGCTTCAACAAGACAACCATTGATACATTCTGCAATGTTTGAAGTCATCATTCTACCTCTGTTTACTGTTGCATGAACTCTTGACCACTTTTCGTAACCTGCATATTCAAGGTACTCCTTAACCCCGTGATCAATTCTATCAACCTTAGCCATCAACTTATCAAAATCTTCCTTTCTATATGCCTTGGCCATAGAGTAGAATAGATCACTTATGGCCTTTCTGCTCCTTTTGAAGTTTCCACATACATTCTTCCCAAGATGCCAGATGCATGCATAATGAGGTACATCGGGGAACACAATCCTTACACTCTTCATGATACTCTCATTTCTATCTGAAACAACACACATATCTTTT
Source organism: Solanum lycopersicum (assembly GCF_036512215.1). Lineage (NCBI taxonomy): Eukaryota > Viridiplantae > Streptophyta > Magnoliopsida > Solanales > Solanaceae > Solanum > Solanum lycopersicum. The sequence goes on along the minus strand of NC_090804.1, from coordinate 8,849,101 downwards.
CTATCGCCAAATGCATGTTTGAACTGTTCGAAAAACCATGTCCACGAACAATCATTTTCGATGTCAACAACACCATATGCCAATGGAAATATGCAACCTGATTACACACACATTATATTATTTTATACTTAATATATAAAAAGACATCATTACTATAAATAAAAAATACCTGCGCCATCAAGTGTGCTTGCTGATACAAATGTCCCTTTGTAAGCTCCACTCAGATGTGCACCATCCACAACAACTACTGGTCTGCAGTATTTATATCCCCTAATGAATAGTCTTAAGGCGATGAACAGATACATAAATTCATCCTCTTCAGTCTTATGCATTCTTATATAAGAATCTGGATACACAGTTTTTAACATGTGTATGTATCGCGGCATCCGTCTATATCCAGCAGATGGTTTTCCTCTAATCATGGAGAGTGCACGTTCTTTAGCACGCCATGCTTGCTGGTAAGATATTTCAACACCATAATATTCTCTAATATCATCAATTATATCCCTTGGTGTATAAATTCGTTTATAATTGACCAATTTTGGAGCTGTCACTCCACTTACAAATCCCACTGTTGCTTGGACTTGGGTTAATACCCTCTCCCTCATCGGACACGTATGTTCACTATTGAAATTTCTAACAATGAATATATCAGATTTTTTCCTGCACGACGCCTTCATAGTCCAACCACATTTGTCTGAAAAGCATACCAACACATAGCTGCGTACATTTTTTAAGCATATTAATACACATATCAAATACATCATATATAATATATTCAACAATAATGTTTAAAGTAATCAAACAATGAATCACACAAAAAGTATCAACCAATTTTTAAGAAAAGTATCAAAATTTAATGAAAATTATCCACTATTTGTGATATGACTGTTTAATCTGATACAGTCCTTACTATATCAGTAGTAGTACTTTCAAGTATCAAATATAGTTATTTCAATGTATCAAAAACAAATTCCTGAAATGATGATACATTAGATTATAAAATAACATATGAAACTTGCAGGTTATCATATAGAACAGTAATGTTTCATGTACTAATTAAATTATAAAACAACACATGATACATTAAAATATCAAAACACTGTCATACCTTTGTTGATCAGACCTCTTCACTTTGCAGTTGAAGTTGTTCTTTATCTTATATTTCGTCATCACATCTACAAGTGTTGCTTTATCCTTGTATATCTGACCTGTCTTCACATCAACAATATCTGAATTGATTATAACATTTGCAACTCCAACTTCTGCATTTTCATGTGTCTCAAATAAGCTATTTTCAACTATTGCCAAAGCCTGTGTATCATTTGTTGTGCCTTCTACACACGTTATTTCTCCACTTCTTCCATCAAAGTTATGTACAGTACCACTATTCTTCTCAATTGTGTCAATACATAATGGATATATTGAAAATCCAGGCTCGTTTTCTTTCACTTCAAAATATAGTTTAACACTCATATCGTTCTTAAGTTTCATCGGACAGGAGTTACCTTCTACAATGTATCGAATTTCAATTTCTTTCCTTGATACATCAATATCCAACTCGGCCGCAATTGCTGCTTTGAGATTAGAAAACGAAATTGAATCTCCAACAACGATTCCATCAATTTTGTAACTTTCATACTGCAATTCGTTCACCCAAATTCCGGAATGTCTCATCAAAATCGAAGTATTCATCTTCAAAAACCCACTGCAACAACAACAAAATTTCGGTAGCTCCAATTTTAACAGACTGTTTTAAAAAATTGTTTTCAAAATAACTGATACAATCTTTGATTTTCAAATTTTGAAATTAATATGCAATTAAGTGCTGATTTAATGCTGATTAATGATTTGTTACCACAAATTAAGCTGTTTTAGTAACAGCATTAAATTTACCGTTTTTATCTCCTATTTTTTCTTAACAGTTTTAAGTTACCATGTATCATTTACCATGTATCACTACATTATAAAGTATCACGGCTCAGCAATTTTAAGGAATTTTTTGTAATTATTAAACTTATCGGGATAGAATGTAATTATTGAATTACACTATGGGATTCCTTAAATTTTTACAAATAATATGGCTCTCTTTGGGCCTTAGGCCCAATTTTCACCTGTCCTAAGCTTATAAAGAATAATCAAAATAAATTGGCCTTTCCCCCAATAATTAATAAAATACAAGACCTAAATTTTAAGGCTCTTTTAGCCCATTCTGAATGCAATATACAACGAATATAGATGATGTATATCACTGTATATTGAGCGTATCCAACTCTATAATTTGCTCCGAGCGCCTGTATTTTCTGTTTTCCAGCCCTGTATGTCAAATTCCATTTCATTCTTGAACATCAGAGGGCTAACTAAATATTCAAAAATGCAAGAGGCAATGGGAATAGTCCAAATAGACTGGCGAAGCATCACATGTAAATAAAATGTAACATAGGATTTACACTTGAGACTATTCCGCAAGAATAACACCTTCGTAAAAATATTATAAAGAAAGCTTCCAAACAAGATTTTACGCCTATAATATAAGAACAACCAAACTAGAGTAGTATAAAATATTGATAGTGTTAAACCAAAACATCCTTTTCCCCTCTAGTTTTAAAGATAATTAATCCATTTACAAACAAATGCAAAGTAAGCTAAACCATTGTATTATAAACCAAACAAATGAGTTGTTGTCCAACTTCATAAACAACATACTAATCATAAAACATGATCTCATCTTAAAGTGGTACACTTAACGATTTCCTAATAAACAAGTATTTGAAACAAAATCTTAACATAACTCATTAATACTTCACGAGATGATCTGAAATCCCGGGCAGGATAAATGAATTAAATGAGATCACATAATATTTGAAACCAAACTCATCTTTATACAAATCTATTAATTAAACCAGAAAAATATAAATCATGTCTTCATATTTAAAATCCCAACATCTGAGTCGTTACTCGATTCAAAATTTAATTTTTAGTCCTCAGTGAGACCTTGCCCGACTCAATACGAAACGCAGGAGTTGGGTCTCAAATCGATATATGATAAAAACATACATCGTAAAATATTCGTCAAAATTCTTGTAGTTTGACTCTAAAACCATGACAATTAACTGTGGACGGAGGGAGTAGTAAGATATTCCTAGATTAATATTGGAAATCAATAACCCGAAATATAAGTTACAATGGAAAGTAGTTGTGGTATGAGGTTCAAAAAGATTTTGGAAAATGTTTTCCTATTTCTCTAAGGGAAGTTATTTTTCTTAAATTTGAAACAAAAAATAGTTGATTTTGAAAACATTTAAGTCAACCAAAAATGAGAAAACTAGAAAATATTTTCCTTCATTCTAAACACACCCTTAGAAATGGACTATAAAGGTAGACTTTTATTGACTGAGATTTCATGTGAAAAATACCAACTACAAACTACATAAACTAATAGCTATTCAAAGGTGACCAAACATTAAGATCAACTAGGAAAAAAAACAATCTTGGAAAATACATCCTTATTATCATGAAGGAAAAACAAAGTTGAATCAAAAGTGATTATTGTTCTAAGAGCTCATAGGTTATCTGGATTATTTAGAGAAGCTATAGCACTTTCAAGCCTCAACTTCAAAAGATTTCTCTCTAACTCATCACCTGGAAAAAGATAAATTAAATTTAAATTAGAGTAGACATTAAGTATTATATTTAACTAATACTCCCTTTGTCCCAATTTATATGAGTCATTTTTCGTTTTAGATCATCCTAAAAAGAATGACATATTGATATATTTAATTACATTTAAATTTTAAAATGTTCATTTTATTCTTAATGAAATAATTTACGATCATATAAATATTTATCACTTATTTTAAGCGCAAATTTCAAAAAAAAATGTAAAAACATTTCTTTCTTTAATTTCGTGCTAAGTTAAACTAACACAATAAAATAAGACGGAGGGAGTATAAATTATTGAACTTTTTACATAGTAAGAAATTTAGCATTTTACAAGTAACACTTCAGAACTTTAGGGATCCATCTAATTTATAATTATTAAAATGCTAGGCAGTTATATTGCCAAAGAGCTTAATTTGTAGTGTTTCTTTGCTTTAATTTAATAACTCTCTGGTTCTAACTTTCCACCTAATTTATAATATTACAAGATTAAACGTTATTTTTTATAGATTCTACTTACTTTAAATTAAGAATACAACATTAAAAAAATCTTTAATTTTTTAAAAAAATGTGTCAAGTTAAAACCAAACAATCATATTCAATTGAAGAAGTATATGATTAGAGCTCAAATATTTTTTAAGAAAATAAGTGAATTTCTCATTTTTTTTATTTTTGTTAGATATGTAAGAAAAATATTTTATTTAAACAATCTATTATTAAATCATAAAACATAAATTGATAGTTGAAAAAATAATGGAAGTAAAAGAAATAAAAAAGAGGGTAAGAAAAAGATAGTGTTACCTCAATGAAAGTCGTGTTGAGAAGTGTCCCAGAGAAAACAATGATATTTTTAGTAATTATTTTGATATTCAAAGATTTAAAATCATCAAAAAGTTTTACCATTGTGTCTTTTATATTGATGCAAGTGAGGTTCACCACCGGTATCTTATCTCTCATTGAAGATATCCTTAACTACATTGCAAAAGTTGCTCCACGTCGCAGTTAGGTTGTGGACTTCTCTGTCTCAAAATTTAATTTTACCAGTAAAGAGGAAAAAGGGTTGAAGTTACCCTCAACTTTGTTTTATTGGTTAACTTTACTCCTGCTATTAAAAGCGAGTGATATTTTCCTACCGTCAATAAACTTAACAAACCTTAGATGGAAAGCCCCAAATCAGTTAAAGTTATCCAATTTTATTTAAATGACCCAATTTTAACCAGATCAGACCCAATTAATAAATTAACCCACTTTATTTTCCCAAATCAACTTTGTTCTAAAATCAAAATGCAGAACTACGAGGGACAAACATGGACCTTTAAATCCGGAGAAAGTGGTATGTATTTCTTGCTTCCTGGTAATACTCTGGACAAGAATTTGTTGTCCATCTTCATCTGTTTCTATGAAGATGTATATTAGGTTTTCATAGATAATCATTAATAATCATAATATTTGGAATGCATCTCTGCCACAAACAGGCTGATCACTTCCAAGGATCATGCATCTGTTAAGCTAAATGTTGGCCATTTGGATGAGTCTGGCTGATACACTAGCAAGTTTACCACTTATGCACTATGAAGAATTAGTTATCGGTTAATATTAGTCAAATAAAGTATAAATAGGTTTAGATGGTGGTGGAGGTAGTGGTGAAGGAGATCTAAGAGAGGGTGGTGGATTTAATGGTGGTGGTGGGGTGGGGGAAACAAAGTTGAGTTGGGTAAAAGAAATGAGTTATTTTACTAAGTGTGTCGGATCGGGTTAAAATTGGATGATTTATATAAAATTAGATAATTTTAATTGATTTGGAACTTTCTATCCAAGGAGAGGTATATTTGTTAAGCTTATTTACGGTAGGGGTAAAATAACTTGGTTTTAACGACAGGCGTAAAGTCAACCAATAAATCAAAGTTGATGGGGGCGGGGTAATTTTGACCATTTTCCCTTACTTAAAAGATCTCTGTGTCGCGGACTTGTTCCATGATGGTGATTTTTCTCATATTTAGCTATCTAAAATCATTCCTAAAGTATATGTGGACTAAATATTCCCAAAGAGATTTAAAATATTTTCACATTTAAATAAGAACGAAAACTACGATTTCCAAAGAGCCTTGAGTCTAGATTTAAGAAAAGAGTAATCGCTTGCTAAATGAGCAAGAGAGGAAACTTTGAGCTACAGCCCCAGTGGCTGGCTCAGACGCATCTTGTCTTGCCAGTGTTGGTGTTGGCGTAGTTGTTGCTCTAGTTCTAACCATCTGCGAAATAGAGTGAAGATGGTCAGATACCAATTTGTATCACCTAGATACCAATTCGATCCAAGTAATAGCACGAAAGAAAGAAAGAATGGAATTTTCCTAAAGTCCTATAGCCTCTCAAAGAAAAGTAAAGGCATCCCCCTACAGTTCCTCAAGACTCTACTAGACTCGTTCTTGTGTGATGAGACCAACGAACCTAATGCTCTGATACCAAGTTTGTCACGACCCAAACACATCTTTGAGGACTCAAGCCTCCACACCATACTCACTTAGGAATTAGGTTCTTCAAACCTGAGTATATTAGCATAATTCGAGATTCATTCTCTTTACTATCCTGGTGTCGGAACGTGACACTCTGATCCCCTCAATATTCATTCATCTTACTATCCTGGTGTCGGAACGTGACACTCCGATCTCCTAATCTCATTAATTTCCAGTTCATCAACCTTCCTTTATGCCAAGACATCATCATTAACAAAGATGTTTTAAGGTTTAAGATTCAACAGCCTCATCATGCTAATTCATCACAATTATATAATCACATCATGCAACCACACAATTAAGCATATAGAAGACTTTACAATACTACCCAATGCCTATCAATCGCTATTTAGAGTTTACTATGAGATAGCATAAACCATAACCTACCTCCACCGAAGAATCGTGATCAAGCAAGCTATCCCCCAAACCTTTGCTTTCCTCTGTGTTCTTCTCTTTCTCTCGCTCGTTTCTCTCTTCTTTTCTGTTCTTTCTATTTTTTGTTATCACTTTTTATTTTACCCTAATTATCATATAATTAAGTATAAAAGATGGTAAAAGTAACCCACTATTTATTTCAAGGTTATCTCCTTTACCCCCCAAGTAATTGAATTATTAACATTAAACCACTAACTTTATAATCATAAGCAGGAATAGTCCAAAACACCCCTTCAAAACTTTTAACAGAAATCCGACCCAGTCAGGGTTACGCAGCCCATGACGGTCTGTCATGACTGTGACGGTCCGTCCTGCTGCTTCCTTCACAAAGTTCAGAGAGTCGAATTCATTAAAGAGTCTGTGACGGTCCATCGTTCCTACGACGGTCCGTCCTGCTCTTCCGTCGCGAAGTTCAGAAAGTTGTTCTCAGTACCCAATTTTCCAGAGTCTAAGTGTTTTGGAACGAGACCCCCTCGACGGTCCGTCGTTGTCACGACCCAAAACGAGCCGCGAGTGGCACTCACACTTATCCTCCTATGTGAGAGAACCAACAAATCTAAACCCCAAAGATTTCAACCATAATAAATAGAAAATAATGCGGAAGACTTAAAACTCATTAATATAACCAATAAATAACTTCTAAAATTTAATACTTATTATTCCCAAAATCTGGAAGTCATCACCACAAGAACATTCTATCCTCAAATTACTAAATCTAAGAGTATCTAGGAAGCTAAAATAAGTAAACAGATGGTCCATGTCCGAACTTCAAGGACATCAAGACATGAATGAGAGAGAATCCAGTCCGAGCTAGGAATAATAGCTCACCCTGAAATCTGACGTGATGAAGACTGGATAGAGTTGAGGACGAGTTGAAGACGATGGCACGTTTGCTGCACTCCACTAATAACAAAGAAGAAAATTACAAGTAGGGGTCAGTACAAGGCACAAGTACTGAGTAGGTATCATCGGCCAACTAAAAATAGAAAGCAATATATATCAGATAATAACATAAAATCAACCATAACACTTAACAGGTGACAACAACAAGTGCCATAACCATTGACCACAACCCAAGCATATCTATGAGGACTCAAGCCTCCACACCATACTCACTTAGGAATTAGGTTCTTCAAACCTGAGTATATTAGTATAATTCAAGAATCATTCTCTTTACTATCCTGGTGTCGGAACGTGACACTCTGATCCCCTACTATCCTGGTGTCGGAACGTGACACTCCGATCCCCTACTATCCTGGTGTCGGAACGTGACACTCCGATCCCCTACTATCCTGGTGTCGGAACGTGACACTCCGATCCCCTAATACAACGTATCGGTTCGTGACACTCGATCCTCTAATCTCATTAATTTCCAGTTCATCAACCTCCCTTTATATCAAGGCATCATCATTAACAAAGAGGTTTTAAGGTTTAAGATTCAACCGCCTCCACATGCTTATTTTATCACAATTATATAATCACATCATGCAACCACACAATTAAGCATATTGAAGACTTTACAATACTACCCAATATATATCAATCGCTATTTAGAGTTTACTATGAGATAGCATTAACCATAACCTACCTCAACCTTATCTCCTTTAACCCCCAAGTAATTGAATTATTAACATTAAACCACTAACTTTATAATCATAAGTAGGAATAGTCCAAAACACCCCTTAAAAACTTTTAATAGAAATCCGACCCAGTCAGGGTTACGCAGCCCGTGACGGCCCGTCGTGCCTGTGACGGTCCGTCCTGCTGCTTCCGTCACAAAGTTCAGAGAGTCGAATTCATTAAAGAGTCTGTGACGGTCCGTCGTGCCTACGAAGGTCCGTCCTGCTCTTCCGTCGCAAAGTTCAGAGAGTTGTTCTCAGTACCCAATTTTCCAGAGTCTAAGTGTTTTGGAACGAGACCCCCTCGACGGTCCGTCGTGGGATCCGTCGACCCAGACAACTATTACCAGAAATAAACTCTACTGCTCAAAACGACTAAACAGGTCGTTACAATCGTGCCCATGACGGTCTATCGTGGGATCCGTCGACCCAGACAGCTATTACCAGAAATAAACTCTACTTCTCAAAATGACTAAACAGGTCGTTACAAGGTTGTAGTTGTGGAGGTTCGGTTAGGGGTAGTAGGAGTACCCGTATTTCATCCCCTTAGCTTGTGTTTAGAGGTTTACTTGCTGGGTACCCTGTGGTTTGGTACTCACCCCTTGCTTCTACAATTTTTTGTAGGTTATAAGCCTGAATTTTTGTTGTACTTGTCATCCTCTTCTTTTCCGAGGCTTCTTGGAGATTTGTAAGGTAGTTGTTTCCATCGCAGCAGACTTTCTTCTCCTTAATTATGATCGTGTTCTACTCTAGAAACAAGTTCATTTGCGACTTGAGTTTTTCTTTTGAATCAATTATAATACTTTAGAGGCTTGTACACGTGACTACCAGGTTTTGGGGGTTTTATTAAGTTACTTATGTTTTATTTCCACACCTTATTGTATTGGTTGAGTTTTAGGCTGACTTGTCTTGGTGGGATAAGACGAGTGTCATCACGTCCATTTTTGGGTCGGGACAAATTTATCACAAAATGCACACATTTTACATAAATATTTTCTCTCACGCATAATAGGCTAGTCTATGTCACGCTTTTCTTTTGATGTTACTCTATCTCACACTATATATATTTGTGTCTATGCACTCCATTTATTCAAACTCATCACTCTTGATTACTATGTTTATATCATTTCGAGAATTCAAAGCTATCCATCCTTGATTTTTCAGTAGAAAAAAGGGCTTTCGCTATTACTCTAATTTTTACTGTTTGAAGAAATCAAAGCTATCCATTCTTGATTTTTCGGCAAAAAAGGGAATGTCTTCATTCAGGTTAATATTTGTAAAAACAGTTTGGTCTTGTTGTTATAGTAAAGAGTTCCTATCACAGATATATATGGTTGTCAATTTTTATAACAAAAGGTGTATTTTGACTCAGGTGAAGAAGATGGATTTAGAGGACGACTAGATATCATGACGCTTTTAAGAAGGAATTTATTGTTGTTATTGTTGTTGCTTAGTAATATTTTTGTGCTTATTTGATTTCTCAAGTTTAATGTTCATACATCATTTAGTAGTGATACACATGAAATTTATTGTTAGGTCTTTTATATGTGTAGTGTTTTTTCAAAGGTAAATTTTTTTGATCTCTTTGTCATTTGTAATCTTTTCTCAGTTTTTGCTTTTTAATTGTTAAGTTTATGCTTTCTTATTTTTAGAACGCTATTTTATTTTCTCTTCTGAATGTTATAAATTAAATTTGCAGAATAGAGATATTATCTCTATCACAATTGACTATTGCTTCTCTGCAGATGTTACAAAATAGTAAGAAAAAATGTGTACTAATCCTCCATTTTTTTTATATATATTGTTAGGAATAAAGTCTTAGAAGGATATGTAGTTGTGTATTTTTCTTTTCTATTTTTTGCATTTTCTCTATTAGAATTCTTTAATTTAATTTTCAATTAATTTCTAATTGTTGTAAATTTGTAATTTGTTTATGTTGAATGCCTTGAATCGGGCCCTTAATTATCTGTCAATTCTGTATTTTGGGCCCAAGCCTGTTAGGGCGTAGCTTAGCACTATATATAGACGTTATGGCAAACCCTATTCTGTAAAATTATTCTGTTCTTGCCTCTCCATAATAAAACTGCTCCCCCTCTTCCCCGTGGACGTAGCCAATTTATTGGTGAACCACGTAAATCTGTTGTCTTGTTTTTTGCATTTATATTTTCTCGTATTATCTTGAATTCCGCACAACAAATTGGTATCAGAGCCTCTCGGTTAATCGATGTTCTTGGAGAATTCGAGATGTCTGCTTTGAACGTGAAAATTGACAAATTCACAGGGAGGAATAGTTTCAGTTTATGGCAGATCAAGATGCGGGCTTTGTTGAAACAGCAAGGCTTCTGGGCGCCGTTGTCGAAAGACAAGAACGCCGTCGTTACTCCTGAGATGGCGATTCTGGAGGAAAAGGTGCACTCGACAATCATGCTGTGTCTCGCGGATGACGTCATCACGGAGGTCTCGGATGAAGAGACTGCTGCTGGTCTGTGGTTTAAGCTGGAGAGTTTGTACATGACAAAATCTCTAACCAACAAGCTTCTTCTGAAACAACGTCTATTCGGTTTACGAATGGATGAAGGTACACAACTCAGGGAACATTTAGAGCAATTGAATACTTTGTTATTAGAATTGCGTAATATCGATGTGAAGATCGAGGATGAAGATGCTGCCCTGATTTTGTTAGTATCTCTCCCAATGTCGTTTGAGAATTTTGTTCAATCGTTCATTGTTGGGAAAGATACTGTGTCGCTGGAAGAAGTCAGATCGGCCCTTCATAGCAGGAAATTACGGCATAAGGCTAATGGCATAAGTACGAACATACAGCCTTCTGGTCTGTTCACCGGTAGCGGAAAGGGAAGGAAAAACAGCGGAAAGAAAAATAATCCAATGTCGAAGGGTGCAAAGCCGGATGATGTTTGTAATTTCTGCAAGGAGAAGGGACATTGGAAATTTGATTGTCCGAAGAAGAAGAAGCAATCGGAAAAACAATCAGTTTCTGTTGCTGTTGCTGAAGAAGACACCAATTCTGAAGAAGACATTGCCCTAGTTGCGGATGAGTACACTCATCATTCAGATGTGTGGGTTCTCGATTCTGGGGCATCCTATACAATCTGTCCTAGGAGAGAGTGGTTCACGACTTATGAGCAGGTAGACGGAGGCAGCATCTCGATGGCCAACAGTTCAGTCTGCAAGGTGGTTAGGACAGGCTCGATCAAGATAAGGCACATGACGGTAGCTTCTGCACATTGAACGAGGTCAGGCACGTTCCATTGATGACGAAAAATCTGATATCTCTCAGTCTTTTGGACAGCAAAGGATTCAGCTGGTCAGGAAAAGATGGAGTCTTGCGGGTCTGGAAGGGTTCAAATTTTATTCTGAAAGGTGTCATGCGTGGTACTTTGTATTTTCTACAAGGTTCCACGGTTACAGGTTCAGCCCATGTTGCATCGTCAGAAGTTCACCAGGAGGATATGACTAAGTTATGGCACATGAGACTTGGTCATATGGGTGAAAAAGGGATGCAAATTCTGTCAAAGGAGGATCTTCTTGCTGGTCATAAGGTTAAGAGCCTAGAGTTTTGTGAACATTGTGTCTTTGGAAAACTACATCGCAACAAGTTTCCAAAGGCCATTCACAGAACAAAAAGCACACTTGATTATATCCATTCTGATTGCTGGGGTCCATACCGTGTTGAGTCTTTAGGAGGTTGCAGATTTTTTGTGTCCATTATTGATGACTACTCAAGGATGACTTGGGTGTACATGATGAAGCATAAAAGTGAAGCTTTCCAGAAGTTCAAGGAGTGGGAAGTTTTGATGGAAAATCAAACAGGGAAGAAGAACAAGAGATTGCGAACTGATAATGGGTTGGAATTCTGCTGGTCTGAATTTGATCAATTCTGTAAGGATGAAGGGATTGCTCGACATCGTACAGTCAGAAATACACCACAGCAGAACGGTGTAGATGAGTGGATGAATCAAACACTTCTGGAGAGAGCAAGATGCATGCTTTCTAATGCTGGGCTAGATAGAAGATTTTGGGCATAAGCAGTTAGTACAGCTTGCTACTTGATTAACCGCGGACCACATACAGGCATACAGTGCAAGAAACCTATGGAGATGTGGTCAGGAAAAGCTGTTGATTATTCAAATCTGAAAGCTTTTGGTTGTACGGCTTACTATCATGTCAGTGAAGGTAAGTTAGAACCAAGAGCTAAAAAGGGAGTATTTGTGGGCTACGGAGATGGAGTGAAAGGTTTCAGAATCCGGTCTCCAGCAGAAAAAAGGGTTATTATGAGCAGGAGCGTTGTTTTTTATGAAAGTTCTCTACTTAGAACCATTGTGAAGCCTACAACTACGTCAGAAACTGGGAGTCTTGATAAACAGGTGGAGTTTCAAGTCATTCATAACGAGAGCGATTTAAAAGAACCTGAAGAGGAGGATCAAGAGCCACAGACAGAAACTGATATCCCAGAATCTATGCCATCAGATATCCATCAGAGTATAGCTCAAGATCGGCCAAGGAGGGTTTGAGTTCGGCCACCTACGAGGTATGGTTTTGAGAACATGGTGGGTTATGCACTGCAGGTTGCTGAAGAGGTAGATACATCTGAGCCGTCCACTTACAAAGAATCCATTTTAAGTCCTGAATCTGAAAAATGGTTTGCTGCTATGGGAGATGAGATGGAGTCCCTACATAAGAATCAGACATGGTATCTGGTCATACAGCCTTCGGGGAGAAAAATTATTACTTGCAAATGGGTTTTCAAGAAGAAGGAAGGGATATCACCAGCAGAAGGAGTCAAGTATAAAGCCAGGGTTGTTGCCAGTGGTTTCAACCAAAGAGAGGGAGTGGACTACAATGAGATCTTCTCACCAGTGGTCATACATACTTCCATTCGAGTGTTACTAGCGATAGTTACACATCAGAATCTGGAGCTTGAACAACTTGATGTGAAGACAGCGTTTCTACATGAAGAGTTGGAGGAAGAGATATACATGACTCAGCCGGATGGTTTCCAAGTTCCAGGGAAGGAAAATCACGTCTGCAAGTTGAAAAAGTCCTTATATGGACTTAAGCAGTCTCCAAGGCAGTGGTACAAAAGGTTTGACAGCTATATGGTGATGTTGGGCTATACTCGGAGCTCATATGATTGTTGTGTCTACTACAATAGGCTCAAGGATGATTCATTCATCTATCTGGTGCTTTATGTAGATGATATGCTGATAGCTGCAAAGAAGAAGTATGACATTCAGAAGCTGAAGGGTTTACTTAGTGCTGAGTTTGAGAAGAACGATCTGGGAGCCGCTCGGAAGATTCTAGGGATGGAGATCATTAGAGACAGAGAGAGAAGGAAACTTTTCTTGTCAGAAAGAAGCTACATTCAGAAGGTCTTGGCGAGGTTTGGTATGTCTTCATCTAAGCCTATTGATACCCCCAGTGCTGTCAATATCCATCTCACTGCCACGTTCGCTCCACAGTCAGAAGAAGAGAAAGAGTATATGTCACGAGTCCCTTATGCCAATGCCGTAGGAAGTTTGATGTATGCTATGGTCTGTACAAGGCCAGATTTAGCACATGCAGTCAGTGTAGTGAGCAGATTCATGGGACAACCAGGGAGAGAACATTGGCAGGCTGTGAAGTGAATTTTCCAGTACCTTAGAGGTACATCTGACATTGGTCTCATTTATGGAGGTGATACTCAGTGCTTGGTTAATGGCTATTCTGATTCTGACTATGCTGGAGATGTTGACATAAGAAGATCGATGACTGGATATGTGTTTACCCTTGGAGGATCTGTCGTCAGTTGGAAGGCAACTTTGCAACCTACAGTGACTTTGTCTACTACGTAAGCGGAGTACATGGCCTTGACAGAGGCTGCAAAAGAAGGGATTTTGCTGAAAGGGCTGGTTAGTGATCTTGGTCTGCATCATGATCAGGCTACGGTGTATTGTGACAGTTTGAGCGCAATTTTTATAGCCAAGGATCAAGTCCATCATGAGAGAACCAAGCATATTGACGTGAGGTACCATTTTCTGAGAAGTGAGAAGAGAATCAAGGTGAAGAAAGTAGGAACTGCTGATAATCCTGCTGATATGTTCACAAAGCCGAATCTACAGAGCAAGTTTCAACACTGTTTAGACTTGCTCAACATCAGAAGCTGTTAATTGCCCTACGGGGCAATTCTGAGGAAGAGGGGGAGGCCTGGCACTATCATAGTGCCTCTGAAGAATCTGTTTGGAGAATTCAAGTCAAGGTGGAGATTTGTTGAATGCCTTGAATCGGGCCCTTAATTATCTGTCAATTCTGTATTTTGGGCCTAAGCCTGTTAGGGCGTAGCTTAGCACTATATATAGACGCTATGGCAAACTCTATTCTGTAAAATTATTATGTTCTTGCCTCTCCATAATAAAACTGCTCCCCCTCTTCCCCGTGGACGTAGCCAATTTATTGGTGAACCACGTAAATCTGTTGTCTTGTTTTTCGCGTTTATATTTTCTCGTATTATCTCGAATTCTGCACAACAGTTTACTCTGAAGCTATTAGTCATCCGTGAATTCATTAGAAGTTTGCTAACTACACATCAAGTTCAAATTGAAAAATTTAATGTTCACACGATGCATTGGAATATTCTAAAATCTATCACATAATGCACGCATTTTACATAAATATTTTCTCTCACACATAATAGGCTAGTCTAAGTCACGCTTTTCATATGATGTTACTCTATCTGACTCTATATATATTTGTGTATATGCACTCCCTTTATTCAAACTCATCACTCTTGATTACTCAGTTTATACCATTTTGAGAATTCAAAGCTATCTATCCTTGATTTTTCAGCAGAAAAAAAAGCTTTCGCTATTACTCTAATTTTTACCGTTTGAAGAAATCAAAGCTATCAATTCTTGATTTTTCGGCAAAAAAGGGGATGTCTTCATTCAGGTTAATATTTGTAAATGCAGTTTCGTCTTGTTGTTATAGTGAAGAGTTTCTATAAGAGATATACATGATTGTCAATTTTTATAACAAAAGGTGTATTTTGATTCAGGTGAGGAAGATGGATTTAGAGGAGGACTCTGTTTCAAAGAGGAGTACAGGACAATTTTTTTAAATATATGGTTGAGATAATTGAAAAGAGGAATGAGTTGAGTCTAAGGGTGTGTTTGGTATGAAGGAAAATGTATTCCTAGAAAATGTTTTGCTGGAAAACAAGTAGATTTTGGACTTATTTTCTCATGTTTGATCGGTGAGTAGAAATTCTTTTCGTGTGTTTTATTTATGAATGAAATTAATTTTTGGGGGTTTGGGGGTGGGTGGGGGACTTGTAGGGGTTGGTAGGGGGGTAGGAGTTTAAAAATAAAATTTTGAAGTTGAAAATAATTTTAAAAGGCAAAATTATATTTTTTGGGAGGTGGTTGGGTTGGGGGGGCTGGTCTGTGGTTGGTGGGTGGGTGGGGAGGGTCAGGGATCGGGTAAAAAAATAAAATTTTAAAATTGATAATATTATCTTAAAATTGATATTTTTCGAAAAAAATGCAATTTGAAATTGGAGAAGAGTTTAGGAATATGTTATCCTTAATTTTTTAAGGGAAGTCATTTTCCTTGATTTTGAAGAAAATGAGTTGATTTGGAAAAAAAAAATTATAAACTTTTATCCCAACCAAACATGAGAAAATTGGAAAATATTTTCTATAAAATGTCTTCCTTCATACCAAACACAGTCTAAGTGGAAAAGAAAAAAGATAGAGACTTCTGGAGGTGACAAAAGAAATGTGGAAAACAATGAAAGGATGAAGTTCAGTGCAGGAACTTTTGAGTCCAGCAGGAACTTCTGAGTCCACTATCATAAAGAAGTAATTCCTCTAGAATAGAAGAAACATCATTTTGTCAAAGAAACACTTCTTTTAGTATTTCGATTTGAAGGCGGGGAATCTCTCCCCCAGAGAAAGAAAAAGGGGAAATAGAAAATAGAAAATCTTTTTTCTTAAATGAACATGAGTATCTTGGAATCACATATTGAATTTACAAATTCATCAATTTCGCCAATGTAGAATGGATAAATAAGTGAGTGTCAAATGAGTAACCGTCTTGTTCGAGATAAGAAAATTAGACTCATATGTTAAGTTTGTTCATATGTGATGAGTCAATATGTGATACACATGTTCAATTCTGAAAAAAGATCTTCAATTTCCTTTTCACATTCTTCTTTCTCTGGAGAAAGAGGTTCCTCGTCTTCAAACCTAAATATCAAAGAAGTGTTTCTTTGATAGAAACATGTTCCTTCTCTTCAGGAAGAGTGAGTTTATTATGATCATTGCATTCCTTTTTATACGAGGATTTAAACGTATAAAAATTAAAGTTGAGCACCCAATTATCAAATAACTTTGCTGGTGCAGCAGTTACAAATGGGGTGCTCAAGGGAGTATCTAACTTATGTGTATCAAAAGGAAATACTTAACATATAAACAAAAAAATGTTTTACACCACGAATTATCGCATAACATAATTAAACTTGACATTTCAAGTGTATCACAATGTGACACGTTACCAATAATATCTAGTCAGATTCAACTCACCAACAATAATAGTGGTCATGACCTTAAGTACCTAGTATGGCTTCTTCTATCCATCATTGAAAGTACGAAACAACTTACAAATGATCTAGTTTGGGAGCAATGAAATTGGAAATAAAATTTATCAATAGTCGATCTAGATAAGCTTCATCTATAAATTTTTTCCAAAAAATTCAAGATTTTCTTAAGTAGTTATTCAACCACGCACTTGATGAATTCAACGTAGAGACAATGATTATTATAATGAGAGGTGGAAAAATACACACAAGTCTTTATGTAGGGTACGTTAGACTATAATACACTCATTCCCCTTGCTTGTAATTCATCTTATTCTCATCACAATAACTCTATGAATCCCTAACTAAAGCTAGAAGGCTCTAAAATTATTGTTTTCTAGTAATATCTCCAGACGATCACACCCCAAAAATATTCATTCACGCTCGGAGCCTACACCGTGGACGTGGTCGGCACCCAATGACCATTACTGGCCTTGAGGGGACCTTGGTCTGGCTTACTTAAATAATCGAAAGACTTAAACATAATATATAACTCAAGAAACAGCTTTACAGATTGTAGGATATAGCAGATACCGATTGGAGCTCAGCACTCTGCCTCATGGACCTACAAATGTTAAAGGTCGCTTCTTCATTGTTCAACCGAAATTTCATCTGTCCCTTTTCCAGATAACCTAAGGTTCTACCCGTAGCAAGGAATGGCCTTCCAAGAAAAATAGGCACTTCAAAATCAACTTCACAATCAAGAATAACAAAATCTGCCGGAAATATGAACGACTCCACTTTTACTTGAACATCGTGGAATATCCCTATAGGCCTTTTCACTGTTTGATCGGTCATCAGTAGCCTCATCGCAGTGGGCTTTGGGTCACCCAAACCCAACTTCTTGTAAATATAGAGGGGCATGAGATTTATGCTTTCCCCCAGATCACATAATGCTTTCGCAAAATGTAATGACTCGACTGTACAAGGAATAGTGAACGCACCCGGATCTTCTTTCTTTTGTACGAAAGATCTTGTAGCAATAGAACTACAATGTTGAATTCTATCATCATCCAAATTTTGAAACGAGATTCGACTTCGACATCCCACCAAAATGATCAATTCGGGACCCAACCGTAACACCTATCACGAGACCCGAACTCATATTCAATCTAATACCCGACTCTAACACCCAACTTGATAACTCATCCCAACATCTGATTTGTTAGTCGATTCAATATTCAATTTTTAGTCTTCACTGGAGATCAGGCCCGACTCAATACGAAACAAAGGAGTTTGGTCTCCAATCGAGCTTGTGAGTCAACTCTCAAATCAAGAATCAATACTCCCTCTGTCCATTTTTATTGTTCATTTTGCACTTTTCGAAAGTCAATTTGACTAATTTTTAAAGTTAACTTATAT
The DNA here is from genome assembly GCF_036512215.1 of Solanum lycopersicum. NCBI lineage: Eukaryota > Viridiplantae > Streptophyta > Magnoliopsida > Solanales > Solanaceae > Solanum > Solanum lycopersicum. Next base: position 8,830,883 of record NC_090804.1, on the reverse strand, counting down.
AATTTTAATTCGATTTAAAAAAATTAAATTAGATATTTAAAAGTTATTAAAATAACTACAATGACTTGCAAATTTACATATCAATATGATGAAAATATTAACCATAAAATGTTGGTCAAAGTTTTTATAGTTTGAATCTAAAACCATGACAATTAATTGTGGACAGAGGGAGTGGTAAGATATTCCTAATTAGTACTGGAAATTAATAACCCGAAACATAAGTTACAACAGAAATTAGTTGTGGTATGAGTTTCAAAATGATTTTCGAGAATGTTTTCCTTACTTCTTTAAGGGAAGTTATTTTCTTTAAATTTGAAAAAAAAAGTTGATTTTGAAAACATTTCCAAAATATTTAAGTCAACCAAACATGAGAAATTAGAAAACATTTTCCTTCATACCAAACACACCCTTAGAAATGGATTATAAAGGAAGACTTTCATTGATTGACATTTCATGTGAAAAATACCAACTATAAACTACATAAATTAATAGTTATTCAAAGGTGACCAAAATTTAAGATCAACCAGGAAAAAAACACTCTACGAATAAATACATTCTTATTATCATAAAGGAAAAACATAATTGAATCAAAGTGATTATTGTTCTAAGAGCTCATAGGGCTATCTGAATTATTTGGAGATGCTATAGCACTTTCAATCCTCAACTTCAAAAGATTGCTCTCTTCCTCATAAGCCTGGAAAAAGATAAATTAAATCAATGTGAGAGTAGATATTAGGTATTATATTTAACTAATATTTCCTTTGTTCCAATTTATATAAGTCGCTTTCCATTTTAGTTCATCCAAAAAAGAAAGACATATTGTCATATTTAATTACAATTTAACTTTAAAATGTTCATTTTATTCTTAATGAAATAATTTACAATCATATAAATACTTTTATCATTTATTTTAAGCCACAAATTTCAAAAATAAAATAAAAAGTCATTTATTTCTTAAATTTCGTGTTAAGTTAAACTAACTCAATAAAATGAGACAGAAGAAGTATAAATTATTGAACTTTTCACATAGTAAGAATTTTATCATTTTACAAATAACACTTTATAAATGTGTTTCTTTCCTTTTATTTCATAACTCTATGGTTCTAACTTTCACATGATTTATTTCATATTACAAGATTAAATATTATTTTTAATAGATTCTAGCGACTTTGAATTAAGAATGCAAAAGTAAAAAAATTATTAATTTTTAAAAAAAATTGTCAAGTTAAAACCAAACAATCAAATTTCAATAGAGGAAGTATATGATTAGACCTTAAATATTTGTAAGAAAATAAGTGAATTTCTCATTTATTATCTTTGTTAGATATATAAGCAAAATATATTTATTTAAACAATCTATAGTTAAATTAGAAAACAAAAATTGTTGGTGAAAAAAACAATCTATATATATATATATATATATATATAATAGGAGAGGTAAAATTGCTTACGTGTTAGCGCCAAAAAAATCAGACTTTTTAAATAGTTAAAATCATTTTACAAAAAGATTTTAAATTAGTCATAGAAAGTAGAGTGTAACCGTACTCTATTTATTATTTATCCTTAAAAACTCTACAAATAATGTATGTGTTTTTTTTTTTTGAAAAAGTATTTTTAAATTTAATCATGTTTCCACATCCTCCTAATTTAAAGATTTAAAGATTATGATTTTAAAAAATAATAATTAACTAAAGAAATTTAAAATCCAAAAATAAAAACTAAAAATACAAATCTAAAAGGAAAAAAATTGAAAGCACGTAAAGTGTTTTTTAAAACATAAACGTAACCAACTCTATTTTTTTGTGAAAAATATTTTTAATAGATAATAATAACAATAATAAAATAAAGAAAAATTAATTAAATTAATTTAAAATCCTAAAATAAAAAAGATAAACAAATCTACACGTAAGAGTGTTTTTTAAAACATAAAAGTAATTAACTCAACTTTTTTTTTAGAAAATATTTTTAACTGTCTTTCCATTTTTTTATAAAAATATTATTAAATTATATCAAGATACATAACTTATTGTTATTTAATAATAATAGTAAAGCAATTTGAATCCAGATTTAAAAAAAAGACAAAGAAGCCACGTCTTTTAAGAAAAAACTTAAATTAGCCACGATAACATTTTAAATAATTAATTTAAAATTTGAATTTCAGACAATAACTAACCTTATCCCTAAAAAAAAAAATCTAAACATCATCTCACATCTTCGAAAAATAACTACATCATTCACATCTTCTTAAATCAACTCTTCATAATTCACTCCAAACATGTGTAAAGAAAAATCAAATGACACTTACAAAGTCCATAAAAACATATTTAGAGAATGTACCGTAGTATATTGTGTATATATATATCTTCTTCAATTGTTTGATTATGATTGAAGAAAAAGAAAAAAAAGCTAACGTTAAAGAAATGGAGAAATTCTAAAATATTTCATGGTGGATCATCATGTTTTCTTCCATGTTTGATTTTTTTTATATATCATGTTTATTTTTTATTTATTTATTTTGTTTCATGTTTGACTCCTCTTTGGAGGTAGTGGCTTTGTTGGCTTTGCACTATGCAATGATGTAGTGTCAAATTATATAGAGATCACAAGTCTAAAAGGTATATGTAATATATGACTTTGAAGTTTAATATGAATTTCAATTATTAAACTTTTTTCATCCTTTTGTTCTCAGTTCGTGGAAATTGCTTCCATCACTAATCAGTTCAGCTCGGCTAGTGGGCTTGGTCAAATTCAATTTTTTTTTCTTTTTAGCGATTGAAGAATCAATAAACAAACAAAGCATATCAAAAAACAATCAAAACATCTGTAGTTATGGATCCAATGGTATTTTTTCTTTGATTTTAAATTTTAAATTATATATTAAGATTGAATTAAGAATATGAAGTTTAATGTATCATTTTTTCATGTTGGAGTCCTAAAAATCTGCAACCATAAATCAATGCATGTTTATAAATTTTCTTCTTCTTTTTGTTCTATTTTTGTAAGATTTTTATATTAAATATTTAAACTAAAAAATAAATTTATAATATATATATATATATATATATATATATATATATATATATATATATATATATATATATATATATATATATATATATATATATATATATATACATACATATATATAGCAAAGGTGATAGCGCTTATGTATCAACACTATAATTAATCTCTAATCTAACGTTTAAATAATCAACTAATTAAATAGAATTAATTGGATATGTTAATAAAAATAAAAGTTGTTTTTAAAAGAAAATTTACGATTTTGTAGCCATTAAAAATTGTTAGTATTTTTTAAAAAGAAAAACAGTACAATTTTTTTAGCCAAACAAATGTAGTTAATTTAAATAATAAATTCCATTAAAAAACAAAATAGCAGTTTAAAACAATTTTAACAAAAAAATTTTAGTAAAGGATTTATGACTATTTTTTACTCCTAAAAATAAAAGTATAATTTCAATTAAAAAATAAATAAAAATATAATATTTAGACTAAATTTCAAAACAGGAATGTAAACCATAAAAAATTAAAACTCAAAAATTTTAAAAATAAAAATGAAAAACGTTCACATGAAATTTTGCTTTCAATGCCTAGTTTTGTGACTATCAAGTATTATTCTTTTAAATATCTTAATTTAAAAATTATTGTTGATAAACATAAAATAACGGTCACTTGGTAATTTTTAAAATTTTAAATAACTTATGTAACCACCCATCAATTTCTCCCACATCCCCTATAACCATATTACCCATTTTCAGATAATGTCCTCTTCAGAAATTACAAAAAAAAAAATGTTGATTTATCTTCAAGGTATAAGTTATGCAATAAGGTTCTTATATCTTCAAGGTATGATTTATTTTTATGAATTATTTATGTAATAGAGTTCTTATATCTTCAACTATTTTCAAACCATATTGATGATATTATGATGACTAAGGGAAATAATGAATTTTTGATAAAATTAGTCATAAAATATATCTCGTTGAAGCAGATCCATTCACCAAAGTGAATGTAGCAGTGCATAAATGTCTAAAAGAAGACAATTGATTAAATGATGCACATGAATATAGAATGAGATACTAAGTTATCAAAATTTGATGTACTTAGATGATTGTGTTTCATTCATGAAGAATGAGAGCCTTTGATAAATGGTAAAAATACAGATCCATTCTTTAGAGTGAATGAGGTGATAAGACACCATGCTAGACGTGAAAAAGATAGAAACCTTTCGTCAATGATGTGGTATCACCAAGAATGCCTGTCTCTAAGAAGAAATTTATTATAGAAAAATTTCATGTTTTATCTTCAAGCTTATATTGGACAAGAATTAGTGCAATTGAGGCACATTCTATGATAAATAAGAAGTTTTCTAATTTCAATACTTTCTTAATTTGTCATGATTGTCTGAGACATCATTAGTCTATAATGTTTAGACAAATCATGGAAAATTAAAATGGACATCCGTTGAAGAACCTAAAAATTCTTTTAAATGGTGAGTTTTGTTGTAACGATTGTTAGCAAGGCAAGTTAATTGTGAGACCATCATAAACGAAAGTTGAGATTGAATTCTCTGCGTTCTAGAACATATACAAATATTTGTGGACCTAGTAATCCACCTAGTGGATTATTTAGACATTTAATGGTCTTAATAAATGTTTCTTCTATATGGTCTTATGTGTACCTATTATTATCTTGCAACTTGATGTTTACAAAAATGTTGGCACAAATAATATGTTAAATGCACAATTTTCTTCAGATTGGTTCATTCAATGATGGGATCACGACTCACCTAAAGGGTGAAGTAATTGAGAAGAAATAAATCTGAAAATAACTCTTGGATTAATAAAATAAAAATTTACTCATATAATAGTAAATCAGAAATTTACTAAAGCAAAAGGCACATAACGTCTAAACTTGGAGTTTACGAGTACAAATAATTTTATTAGCTGGCATGAATAATTTGGTCATCCCAAAGATTTGCATACTGAGTAATGAACATACATTAAAAAACTAGAAGATTCTTCAAGAATTCTTTACGTTGCTTGTTCTCGTGATAAAATTGATTGGATCAACAAAAGTTGGGACTAACCCTAAATTCTGAAATGTATAAAAGGTGAATATGGGCACGTTCACCTATCATGTGATATGATAAAAAGATGTATCTATAAGATAATCACATGTGCGTTTGTTGTCAACATG